>NW_021319178.1:21698309-21782088 GCF_001605985.2 Dendrobium catenatum
ATTTCTTATATTCTGATTATTTAATTAACCTTAGTAAAAATGATAATAAAAAATTATGTAAAATTAGGATAATAATAAAACTTTATATCATAGTTCAAATGAACACAGTTTAAACTTCATAGAGTGAAAAAACTAATAAATAACTAACTCAGATCTTTAAGTTATTGCTTTAATTTAAAATTATAAGTTATGCCATTTAAGTATTATTTTTTGAAATACAGATGAATAAATAGAACTAAAGATTAGATATAAGTATATTACAATTATAAATCATAAGTAATCCAAATTTGAAATTGGTAATCTTATCAAATCCTAACATAAAATTTACTAAAATTGTAAGAGAGTTTGAAGCAGTTAACTATGTACTCCATAAAAAAAATTAAGGAAAAAGAATTGTGAAAAATAGTTCTAAAAAGAAAAAGAAAAGATGAGTATATTAAAAAATTGATATTAATCAAAACCTTAATATTTGATTACAATCTTATACTTAAATTCATAAATGATAAAATAAGAAAATAAGTATAAATGATGATGAACTAATGAAGTATCTATTTTAAATACTAGCACATCTAATCATCAAGCAACTTTATTCACTTTAAAATTTAAAAATTAATAATTAAAACTATAACCCGTGAATTCAAATTAACCAATAATAAAGATGTATGATTGTCTAATTATTAGAATTTTTCCACACTATTATTATAACCTTATGCATTTTTACTACTTTTAGACCATGATGTATTATCCTATATTTTAGTAATTTTGAATTATCAATTTTTACTTTGGTTAATCTTTTAATCCGAATTATAAAATCTTTATTTTCTTGAGGAAAAATAAGAGTTTAAGTTATAAAAAAATTGATAAATATAAATAATGTATTATTCTATGTTTCATCCAGCACCACAACATTAGATAAATTAACACCGCAGTGACATCAAGAGCACCGTCAGAGTATTACAGCGTTTCCATGGCAGCACTAACTTCTATGTTGGATAGCACTATGGTGTCAAAATGGTCAACTTTACAACACCATATTCTCTGTCTTCAAGCGCCACAATGTTACATCCTTTTACGCATCGATGCCAAAATTTCCACTTGGGCGCCACTGCATTAGAAAGTAAATAGTGCCACGGTGTAGCAGTTGTAACTTCTAAAAGATACAATATGTTAGCAAAAACATCAGCGCAATAGTGTTAGTTCATTTTATGGGTGTTGCAATGCCAATCTTTTAAGCGTTGCAATGCTAGTTGCTTAATTTCTATTTTCCTATAAATAGTCATTATGTTATGTTTGTAAGAGAGTTTAATCACATCTATAGTTTGTATACTTTTTCTTAGTACTTCTTTAGATCTCTCTTACTGTCAAATCTAGGAGAGACTAGGGATTACTAGATAAAATCATTGTGGTGTTTAGTTAGTGTTTGTTAGAGAAACACCATGCATTAAGGAAGAAGAAGTGTAGAAGAGATATATTGATCCTTTTTGGTGATATCATTCTCTTATATTTTCATTCTTTTATGATTTTAATGAAAATGAGTTTGCATATCTTTTCTTTCATGTCTCACTAATTTTCTAGTTTTTGATTGATAATGTAGAAAATATATTAAGCACTAATGAAGAATATTGTGCTCTAAAAGTGAAATAATGTTTTTAATATTATTTTATTCTTTATTTAATGCCCATAGTTTTCATATATATAATTAAAATCTAGTGTGTGTTGTAACTTAGTTTTCATAACTATGTTATCATATCATATATGTTTTTAATAATTCTAAATATTATTGTTTTGATTACTATTTCACCTAACATATATTAGATATATTACTTTTGTTGTTTGTGTATACTAATATTTTAGAAAAATCATACTCCAGACAGTTGAAGACATCAGAGCAGATTTGTTTAGGATTCATTATAATTTGAGTCTGTAATTTTACACTTTTATTGAGTTTGAGAGAGTGTGATTATAATTGAGTAACCGTGCACACACACATTGGGGGAGTGTTAAAATTTTATAATTTTTTAAACTAATCATTATGTATGATTTCAATTCGTACGAGATGACTTATTCAGTTATTTCCTACATCAAGCAGTTAATCAAAGCATGGATGGAAAAATTTTTCTAAGTATTGTTCATATTATACGAAGTTATATTCATATAGACGATGTCTAGAGTATGAAAATGATGCAAACAATTTTGTCCATATGAATAGGTAAATTTTTTTAACTGTTCATCCAAGATGATCTGGTGTTCATATAGACGATGTCTAGAGTACAAAAATGTTGGGAATAATTTCATCCATACAAGCATTTAAATTTTTTGAACTGTTCATCCAGGATGATATGGAGTTCGTACAGATGACGTCTAGAGTACAAAATTATGGAGTATCTTTTCATTCAGACGAATAGGAAATTTTTTATAATTATTTATATGGCATGATATACATATCGTACTGTATGATAAACTTGTATGAAAATATTTCGTATAAGATAGTACGAGCAAATTTTGAACTATTCATCTAGGATAATTATTGATTGTACTATACGATCGTCGATGCTCCAAATTGAATTTTTCAAATTTTTAGATGGTTTTTTGTCTTTTATTTTAAAAGTCCTTAGAAACTAACTTGGATGAATCTTGTCTTCGTGATTTCTTATAGAGCAAGTGAATAGGTGATTTGTGAGAGTATTTGAGAGAGAATTCTTGCAAGTAGAGTGTGAAGGATTCATAAGATTACTCAAAGGTGAGAATCTCTTTTGTTTTTGTGTCTATTATCTTCATTTTTCTTTCTAATTGATCGAGAGAATATCTTTGGAGAAGATCTGATTCTATGCTAACACTTAGATGGCGTGAAAAGATGATAGTTCTTTGCCGACACTTGAAGGGTGTGAAAGGATGATGATACTCTGCTAACACTTGGAGGGTATGAAAGGATGATAGTACTCTGATGACATTTAATGAGTATAAAAGGATGATAGTACTCTACCGCCCCGAGGATTGGTGGAAGAGAAGAAAATTGTAAAGGCTTCTCCGCCTTACTGTGGGGGCAAAATGATAGTCAATTTGGTAATAATGCAATACCTTAAGAGGGAGTATTCAGGGAGTGGATGTATGTCTTATTAGACTGAACTGCTATAAATTTATTATGTTTTTTTACATTTTTGCATTTTATTTTCAAGAATTTATTATTATGGTTGAAAAGTTTATTTTTAAGAAAACTAAAATTGTAAAATTAATAAAAATGGTTTTTTATTAAAGTGAGAATTTTTTAAATTACCAATTCACCCCCTCCCTCTTGGTTAGCCTTGGGACAATCGCACAGGTCTAATAACCTATACAAAATTTTCAAGTTATATGAGAGCTTACTTTAAAATTTAAAGTTTAGATTGCTTTTGAAAAATAATTATGGCTAATTTTAACAATCATAATACACATGAAGGGTATTCGATCAGTAGACCCCTATTATTTGATAACATCCCTTTTAATTTTAAAAAATATAAATGTCTACTTTTCTTCAATCGTTTAACTATTGTAAGTGGATTTTAGTTTAGAATGGGAGCACTAAGCCAACTAGACTTGTAGATGGCATTAGAATTGAAATACCCTATGTTGATTGGACTGTATAAGAATGAGACTTAGCACTATTAATTGCAAAATATTTGAATATTTTCTTTTGCTCTCTTAAATTTGAAGACTATATGCATGTTTCTAATTATGGAAGTGAAAAAAAAAATTGGGATAGACTTTATATCACATTTAAAAGAACTAACAAAGTGAAACAGTCTAGATTAAATATTTTGTTACATGATTATAAACTATTTCGCATGAATCCAAATGAATATATATATCAGACATGTACACACATTTCACTTTGTTATTTGCCTACTGCTTATGATGTTAAAATAACTACTATTATAGAGTCTAAGAATTTAAATGTGTATTCTATTAATAATCTTCTTG
The DNA here is from genome assembly GCF_001605985.2 of Dendrobium catenatum. Taxonomy (NCBI): domain Eukaryota; kingdom Viridiplantae; phylum Streptophyta; class Magnoliopsida; order Asparagales; family Orchidaceae; genus Dendrobium; species Dendrobium catenatum. Next base: position 21,702,267 of record NW_021319178.1, read on the forward strand.
GATCAGTAATTGCTTACGAGCAAGGAGTGACTCAAAGACAGATTGATGTAGGAAAAAAGCTTAAGGAGAAGAATATAGCTTTGAAAGTGGATGACTTAGAAAGTGATCAATCATAGCTTGAGGACGAGGATGACATTACCTTGATGATTAGATAATTCAGGAGCTTTCTAAAAAGGAAGCAAAGGAGACGCCAACAGTGAAATAAAGGTAAGTTCTATAGAAATGTTAAGGTTTATAACTATATTATTTGCTATGAATACAAGAAAACTAGACATATCAAATCGAACTACCCTAATCTTAAAGCTACTCCTAATAAGGAGAAGGTGGAGAAGAAAATAAATATGAGGAAGGGTAAGAAGAGATTTCAGAGAGCTTTTTAGGTGGACTAAGCTTTGAATTCATCTGAAATAGAAAAAGAATAAGTAGTCAAAAATTTGTGCTTAAGAGGCAATGATCTTGATCTATCAGATCAAGAAGATACATGTGACTTAACCTATGATGAGTTAGTTAACGTTTCTTAAGGAATTTATACATAATATATAAAACTCAAGAAGATGCATGCTAGGTTGAATTTAGATTTCCTAGAGTTACAAAAAGAGCATAAAACCCTTAGGAAAGATCACGCACAAATTGATAACAACCACATGAAACTTTTGGATGAGTTTGATGAATTGAATAAATAACATGAACAATTAAAATCATCCCACAATAAACTAGAAAAAGATTTTAAAACTTTTATGGTTGAATCTGATAATAGAGTACACTATTTAAAAGTTGACAATGCTGTGTTAGAATGTGCAAGCTCCTTTTTTAAAGAAAAATTGAACGCATTTGAGAAAAAAAAGATTCCACCTACATGTGAACAATTTTTTAATCCTGATAAAAAATAAAAATTTTAAAACCTATGAAAAGACAAGTTTACTCATATAAATTGAAAAATTCTTTTCCTAGAGTTAAATGTTTTTCTTGTGGAATAATTGGGCATATCTCACATAATACTATTCATAGTAAAACTCATTTAGTACAAAGACCTAAGATGCATAAAATAAGTCATATCATACATGTATCTAATTTAATTTTGCCAAGAAGAGAACCCTAACTTACATAGATTTCTAAGACTAACATTTAATCTTTTTGTAGAAACGCTCTCATATAAGACCTTATGAGAGCATTTGATATATGGACAGCAGATGTTTAAAGCATATGATTGGAGATTTGACATAATTTATATTGCTGGAAGCCATGAATGGAGATAAGGTTACACTAGGAGATAATACCATTAGAAAAGTGGTAGGCATATGTATGATAAAAAACTTGAACAACTTTTTCATTAAGAATGTTTTACTTGTAGAAGGCTTAAAGTATAATATTTTTAGCATTAGTCAGCTATGTGATAAGGATTATAATGTTAAATTTTTTCACACTAGCTACATATTAAGCCAAAAAAAAAAATGTACTGCATGGAACTAGGGTAAATAATATGTATATGCTAGATTTAAATGGTATTAAATTTCCTAATGTTTTTTATTTGAAAATAATTTCTATGAATCATGGTTATGGTATAGGAGACTTTGTCATGCTAGCATGAAAAATATTAGAAAAATTACCAAAAAAGAACTTGTTAGAGGTATATCAAAATTAGGCTTAACTAAGGATCACCTGTATGATGCATGTCAATTAAGAAAATATGTGAAGTTCTCCTTTTAGTCCATTAAGGATCTTAGAACTAGTAAACCTTTGAAAGTTACTCATATGGATCTTTTTGGACTGGTTAGTATTATAAGTCTGGGAGAAAAAGTTTATGGATTTATGATTGCTAATAATTTTTTGAGATTCACTTGGGTTAAATTTTTATTTCATAAGAGTGAATCATTTAAGAAATTTAGAAACTTTTTGACTTAGATTCAAAGAAAACTATGGTGTGAATTCTTATCTATTTAAAGTGATTATAGAGGTGAATTTGAAAGTGAAAATTTTGAGGAGTTTTATAAAGAGAAAGGAATTAATCATAATTTTTTAGCACCTAGACCCCTCAGCAGAATGGGGCAGTCGAAAAGAAAGAATAGAATAATAATTGAAGTCGCTAGAGCTATGTTGGCAAAGTATTTACTTTCAAAATATTTTTGGGCTGAAGCATTTAGTACAGCTTATTATATTTTTAATTGGGTGAACATTAGATCAAAATTGAATTAAACACTCTATGAGCTTCTTAAGAGTAGAATACCAAATTTGTCACATTTGTATATTTTTTGATGTAAGGTATTCATTTATAATAATAGAAAATCTCCTTTAGGAAAATTTGATCCAAAATCCGATAAAAGAATTTTTCTTGGATACTCTAGTGTTGGAAAATTATATAGAGTATTTAATAAAATAACTTTGGTTATTGAAAGGACCACATATATTATGTTTGATGAATCTAGAATTTTGGAAGAGCTAAATTTGAAAGAGGATCATATAGAAAATAACTTCAAGGAATTAAAAAGATAAATTTGGAAGAAAATGTTGAAAATGAAAATCCTTTTTCTAGAGAATGGAAATTTTCTAAAAATCACCATAAGGAGTTGATTTAAGGTGAACCAAGTGAGGGTGTTAGGACTAGGCATGAAATTAGCAAAAAGGTTAACCATTCTTTTTTTATATCAATGATTGAACCCACAAATGTTAATCAAGCATTAACGGATGAATATTAGATTTTGGTCATGCAAGAAGAGTTGAATCAATTTCTAAGAAATGATGTTTGGGGCTTTATAGAAAGCCCAAAAAAATCAAAGTATTATTGAAACTAAGTTGGTATTAAAAAATAAAATGAATGATTCAAGAGTTGTGATTAAAAAATAAGACTAGATTGGTAGTTAATAGATATAATCAAATTGAAAGAATTAATTTTGGAGATACTTTTTCCCCTGTAGCAAGATTTGAAGCAATTAAGGTTTTATTAGCATTTGCCTATTTTAAAGGATTTAAATTATATCTGATGGATGTTAAGAGTGCCTTTTTGAATGGGGTGATACAAGAGGATGTTTATGTCGAGCAACCTTTAGGCGTTGAAAATTTTAAATTCCCTAACCATATGTTTTAATTGAAAAAGATATTGTATGGACTGAAACATACACCTAGGACTTGGTTTGAGAGGTTAAGCACTTTCTTATTAAATATATCATTTATAAAAAGAAGTGTGAACATCACTCTCTTTTTTGAAGAAATTAGAAGATGATATACTCATTGTTCAGATATATACTGATGATATTATTTTTGGATCTAAAAATAAAAATCTTTATGATAATTTTTTCTAAAATAATGAGTAGTGAATTTGAAATGATTTTAATGGGAGATCTGAGTTATTTTCTTAGTTTTATCATTAAGCAAAATGAGAAGGGAACTTTTTTTAGTCGGTCAAAGTATTTTAAGTACATCCTCAAGAAATATAAAATAGACAATGCTAAACTAGTAACCACACCAATGAGTTCCTCATTTCAGTTGGATAAGGACCTAAATAGAAAATCTATTGATCAAAAGAAATTTAGAGGTATAATTGGATCATTATTTTATTTGACTACTAGTATATCATATATAATGTTTAGTGTATATTTATATGCTAAATTTCAATCTGATCCAAAAGAATCACATTTGACAGTAGTAAAAAGGATTTTAAGATATCTTTTGGGAACTCAAAACTTAGGGATTTAATATCCTAAGTATAGCTCTTCATTTGAAATTATTAAATATTTTGATTCAGACTTTACAGGTTGTAGGGTTGATCGAAAGAGTATATATGAAACTTGCCAATTTATAGGGAATTCCTTAATTTTTGGTCCAGTAGGAAATAAAATTCTTTAGCCCTATCTACTACTGAAGCTGAATGCATTATCTTAGGAAGTTGTATGGCACAAGTACTTTGGTGGAAATAACAATAAGAATGTGGCCTTAGGACATCTTTTTTCCACTACAGGAAAATCGTGTGTTACTGGCACTCAAAATCCATCAGAAAATGTCAAAAATCCATTCGAAATTAGTTTTACCAATGGATTTCTGATGAATTTTTTTCTGAAGGTAAAACAAGCATCGAAAAAGCCATTTTGATGCAAAATATTCTGCCAAAAATATTTCCAGTGAATTTCTAGCACAATTGTTTTGCTGATATAATTTTAAGCGTACAATTTTACACCAAAAATTAAAAAGAAACAAAAACCTAAAAAGAAGTAAATCTGACTAGCCAACCCACAACCCAACGACTGCACTAGAACTTAATAATATTTATTTTAAATAATTTAATTTGATAATAAATTATTAAATTATTTAATTTAATTTAATAAAATAATAAATTATAAATATTTATTATAGTCATTTTGCATAAAAAATATTTTTTTTTTCATAAACTCCGTTAGAAATAAATCCGCCGGAAAGCAAATAAAAAATTATGTCGAAAATCCATCAAAAAATCTGCCAGAATTTTTCCATCGGTACTCCGTCGAAAAAGCCGTTGGAATTTTTGATGAATTTATTTATGCCGAAAATCCAATCATTATTTGTGACGAATAATTATATGTCAGAAATGAGCTATTTTTCTGTAGTGTGCCTATATCCTTCATAAGAAGTATAACCTTATTCATTCTGATCCTCCCACATAACTACCAATCTACTTTACCGATGCTTCTTTCGATCTCTATTTGGAAGAGATCGAAGTTCTAGTAATGGTACTGAGGGAGAAGGGGGAGCTCCAGCACCTACACAAGGACCCGGTCAAAACTATTTTTAAGAAATGGTCCAGCAATTTGATCATTTTGAGACTCACTTTGATCAATATTTTGATCAAATTGAGACTCATTTAAATCAACAGGAGGACATGGGTTAGATTCGTGGCCAGTTTGACATGGTAAATACAAATACAGTTATGATGAATAACTATTTTTCAGTATTCAACCAACCTCTTTTTTAGACCAGGGCCCCTCCAAGTTCTATATGTACTTCTTTATTATTATTTCTACATGGCTTTTGTGAGTGATGTGATGAAGTATTTCTTTCATGTTAGTTATGGTTATTGTTTGTTGTTAAGTTTTTCTTTGTGATGATGATGTGTTTATTCTAGTTGATATCAATGTAATGAATGTATTTGATCATTTTGATATCAATGAAAAATGTCATGTTTTGGAGACTTGTGTTTGCTTCTTACTATATGAAATTTTAGTATGCCTAATACTAAAACCTTTTGAAATTGATCTAAAATAAGCTATAAATTATTTTGTTTACAAATTAATTTCCTTATGAAAATTTAATCTTTCAAAAATTTTAATTAAATTTCAAACAAGAGTTAGATAAGAAGATCAATTTCATGTTCTTTTAGACAAACATATCTAACATATAATTATTGCAAGATTGATGTCTTATTATTATTTATTTCTTTTTCAATGTGCTTATTTTTATTATTAGTGAAATTTGAATTTAAATTACTACTATTGGAATGACCCAAAAAGTAAATAAAAAATAAATGCACAATGTGTGCAAAAATCAAAAGAATGTGCAATGGTTCGCAAAGTGAAAAAGGTACAAAATTAGCTCAAATAGAAAAGATGCACAAAGTGTGCTACAAATATTTAAAAAGATGCGTAATATCACTATTTAAAAAGTTCCACCAGCTTTTAATCTCTAATTCAAATCAATCTAATTAATAATCATATTGTATATTGAATTTGAAGTTAACTAATTTTCATTTCATCATTTTTGTAATAATCATCTTTATTTAATTTGTCTAACTTGAATAATGACTTTGATTGACTTTTCTTTTCTTCATTATTTTTTATTTAAAATTTAGAATTTTTTCTTTTTAGTTTTGTGAGATTCATATTGTATTTGCAATTGGTTTAAATTCTTTTTACTAGATCAATTCTATTAGTTTATCTATTGCAACCTTTCATTTCAAGTCATACTTTCCTTTTTATTGTTGTCAAAAGAGAGAGTAACAATATTATTTGATTGATATATTTTGTTGTGTGAATATTATTTGATTGATGTGTTTATTGTGTGATGTGTGTATGTTTTATTTATATGTAATATTTTTGAGTGTTCATTCATGTTAGTGTTTTGTGTTTGTATTTTTGGTTTATATTTTTGTTCGAATTTATTTTTGACTTTGTGTCCTTTTATTTCTTTTTGGTTTTAAGATTTGAATCCCTAGATTTTCATTGGTCATTCATTTAGGGGGAGCTAAGGAGAAATTTTTTAATTTTTGTTTAAATGCTAACTCAAATAAAAATTATTTTGCCATCATAAAAATGGGGGAGATTGTTGCAACTTAGTTTTCATAACTATATTTTCATATCATGTGTATTTTTTATGATTTCAAATATTATTGTTTTGATTACTATTTCTTCTAACATATATTGGATATATTGCTTTTGTTGGTTGTGTGTACTACAATTTTAGAAAAATCATACTCAAGACTATTAAAGACTTCAAGTCAAATTTATTTAGGATTCATTATAATTGGAGTATGTATTTTTACACTTTTTTTGAGTCTGAGAGAGTGTGATTCTAATTTAATAAGCATGCACACACACTTTGGGGGAGTGTTAAAAATTTGTATTTTCTTAGATTAATCATATCGTACGATTTCAATTCATACGATATGATACTCAGTTATTTCTTCCAGCAAATAGTTAATTAAAGCATAGACAAAAAATTTTTTATAAGTATTGTTTGTAATGTCTTTAGTTATATTCATATGGATGACGTCCAGAGTACGAAAATGATGCAAACATTTTTGTCCATACGAACAGATAAATTTTTTGAACTGTTTAGTTGGGAGGATCTAGAGTATGTACAAATGACGTCCAAAGAACAAAAAAATTGGGAATGCTTTCATCCATATGAACAGGTGAATTTTTTAAACTGTTCATCTGGGATGATATGGAGTTCGTACAAATGACATCTAGAGTATGAAATTATGGAATATCTTTTAGTCTAGATGAATAGGAAAATTTTTATAATTATTTGTACAGTATGAAATACATATCATATTGTACAATATGCTTGTGCGAAAATATTTCATACAAGATCGTATGAGAAAATTTTAAATTATTCATCTAGGATGATTGTCGATCGTACTGTATGATCATGGATGCTTAAAATTGAAAATTTTAATTTTCTGGACTATTTTTTGTGTCTTTCATATAAAAAATCCTTGGAAACTAACTTGAACGAATCTTATCTTCATGATTTCTTAGAGAGAATGTAAAAGGGTGATTAGGAAGAGTGTTTGAGAGAGAGTTCTTATAAATAGATTGTGAAGGATTCACAAGGTTATTCAAAAGTGAGAATCTCTTTTATTTTTAAGTCAATTCTCTTCCTTTTTATTTTTAGTGGCTCGAGAGAAGATCTAATTCTCTGCCGACACTTGGAGGGTGTGAAAGGATGACGGTTCTCTGTCGACACTTGGAGGGTGTGAAAGGATGACAGTACTATGTCGATAATATGAGGGTGTCAAAGAACGATGGTACTCTATTGCATCGGGGATTAGTGGAAGAGAGGAAAATTATAAAGGCTTCTCCACCTTGCTGTGGGGGGAAAATAAGAGTCACTTTGGTAAAAGTGTAATACCTGAATAGGGAGTCTTTAAAGAGTGGACGTAGGTCTTGTTGGACCGAACCACTATAAATTACTATATTTTTTTATATTTTTGCATTTTATTTTTAGTAATTTGTTTTTTTGGTTGAAAAGTTTATTTTTAGAGAATCTCAAATTATGGAATTAATAAAAATGGTTTTTCATTAAAGAGGAAATTTTTTAAATTATCAAATCACCCCCCTCTTGATTAGCATTGGGACAATTGCATAGGTCTAACAACCTATACGAACTTTTTAGTATGATGTATAACTTGATGGAGGAATGTTAGAACAACCAGGAATATTAAAATACTATATTTGCATACTTAGATATATGATGTAAAATATGTTAGGTTCTTAGGAGATGATATAATTGTAGGAGGTCAACATATATCATTTCACCTGTACAACCTCAACATAGATTTAGGGATGCATAAGCTCTGAATCACATTAAAATAAGAATTTTATTAAGAAAGATATGCAATTTACATTTATTAATCCAAAACACTTTATTTAAATATTATATCTATTATTTTATTATTTTTAATCTATGGTTGAATCTCCATAACCAACAATTTTATTTTAGTAGGATAATTTTTTAATTAGAGCAAATAATATTAGTTGATTGCTGAAATGCATACTTCTTCATGAATTTGACACTTTATTTTATCACTTTATTACTTGATTCGATATGTATACTTGTGCATAGTTAGTGAGGTTTATTGAAGAAAATGTAAGTTTTGTCTGGGGGAGATAGAGCCTTAAAAGTTTTTATAATTCAAAATTATACTGCCCAAACCCCATCAATACTTCAAGTACATCCTTTATAACATTTTAAATGTAATTAGTTACTTTTCCCACATAATATTAGCTTTTTCATGGGCAGTAAAAATATTAAGAACTTGAATCTTACTTTTAATTTTTTTTTTGAATCTTACTGCACAACCCCCATCTAATCATAGGATAACATTTTTATATTTTTTTTATATTTCACCGCTTTATCTTAATGCCCAAAATTAATAAGCAATGCTCGGTACATAAACTTTCACTCAGTATAATATTTGTAATTCAAATGATTTATTTTTTTCTTATAAGAAAATAATGAATATGTATTTTACTATATCCATTGTTATAAGTGATGAGATGCTCTTCTCTTTTATTAAATAAGATGTTAGCAATTATAAATTTATAAGCTAGAAAAAAAAAAAAAAAACTAATATAGTTCTACCACCTTCAATAGTCGCACTAAATCAATAACCACCTTGAATGCTTTTAGAATTTTCTACCTCTCTACTAATATGTCCATTTAAATCTCCTCTAATAAAAACATTTTTCAATAGATATCTTTTATATTAATTCTTCTAACTCATTCCAAAATTGTAATTTTAAAAATTAACTTTCTTGTAAGAGAACCTATATTTCAAGTTCCAACCTACATTAACTTTATTGTAAGATAACCAACATTAAATTCTAATGAAACACTTTTTCAAGGGATATTTATTAATTCCATTAACTTTCTTGTAAGAGAGTATATATTCCAAGTTCCTATCCTAATTTTATTTTTATATACTAGCTTCTTTGCCCAAATCTCCCCTTGATGTGGGAACCCTTGCTTATTTTATGTTGAACCAGGGCAACAGTGTAGCTTTCCTTGCACATATCTCTCTCTATTCAGGCCAAACAACACGTCTCTTCACGGGAACATGCTAGCATTAATACAATTTATTAAATGATTCATGTCTTGATTATTTGACAAGTTTTATGCTGATTGTCTACTACCTAACTCAACCATCCAATTTTTGATCTAGGACTTGAGAATTGGCAACAATAGTGTTAAAATACTGATATATCCTCAAAAAATTATCTTGATCGGGCACTAATCTCGAGGCAAAATCAACCCAGAAGCTTCAAAAATTAAATTCGGGATCACCTGAACTCCAATTTAAGCAAATTTACAATCAAAATGAGCATCTCAAAAATTCGAACCCAACTACACCAAGTTCAACTCAATCTGAGTCCAAATGAGTCCAAATCAAGGACCCGAAGCACTATTGGAAAGTTCAAACCATAATTCGAGTTACCAAATAATTTCCAAATATGACGTTCTTATAGTTGAATCGAGTGACTCGACGAGATGAATCCAACGAGCCAAAGATTTTTATGCTAAAATTCGACTACCTAGCTCAACCATCCAATTTTTCATTTAGGACTTGAGAATTGGCAAAAATAGTGTTAAATTATTGATATATCCTAAAAAAATTATCTTGATCGGGCACTAATCTTGAGGCAAAATAAATTCGGAAGCTTCAAAAATTAAATTCTGGATCAGATGAACTCCAATTTTAGAAAATTTATAGTCAAACTGAGCATCTCAAAAATACAAACCCAACGACACCAAGTTCAACTCAATCCGAGCCCAAATGAGTCCAAATCAAGGACCCGAAGAACTATTGGAAAGTTCAAACCATAATTCGAGTTACCAAACAATTTCAAAGTATGACGTTCTTATAGTCAAATTGAGTGACTCGACGAGACAAATCCAACAACCCCAAGATTGCTGAATTCTGACATCATTAAGACCTTCAAATGTCTTACAAACGGTGCCTGATCAAGGGATTCCATATCGGTCGTCCATTCGACCACTCCCTATTTACCATTGATCTCACACTTATTTACAAGATATGCCACTCCAAAAAACCTATAAATAGACCCCTCATTTCTCATGAGAGGGAACCGAAGCTAGAGGCAAGATGAAGAGAAGAAGAAGAGAAGAAGAAAAGAAGGATTGGAGGGAAGAACTCCTCCACGACCACCGCCATAATTCTTCCCGACGCCTGAGTGATGCTGGAATTCTGTTAGATGCCAGAGTGATGTAGAAAGACTACCAGATGCCCAAGTGACACCATAATTCTCCCCAACACCCAAGAGACACTAGAATTCATCCTTACGCTCAAGTGATGCCAGAATTCGGCCCAATCTCCAAGTGACGTCGGAACTCTACCCGACATTGTATCTTGATATCAATCAAGGAGTGATTCATTATAATCTGATCATCCTAACTTTTACGGACGAGTCAGTATCTTGCATCTCAAATAAATACTAATGAAACTTTTTCAACTGGGTGTGGCCCCGTAGTTTTTTCCCTTTTAAGGGTTTTCCACGTAAAAATCCTAGTGTTTCTATTTCTTCCATTGTTTGTGTGCTAAATATCCGTACAATGCCAAGATAGAAATTTTCTAACTCTATCGCCGTGTATATTCTAGCCCGCAATAGTTTTCCATCGTCTGTGTGAAACTTATTCCACAACTTCAAGTATTGCTATGATGGTCAACAGACACAATAGTCGTATCATTGGAGCTTCTCACTCCAACTCTCACCAGTCCAAAAATTAGTCTATGAATCATAGACGCCAGATATCTACCTCTTTCTACTCTAGGGGGAAAAATGCCGTTGGAGAAGGAACATCGGAACTTTCATTAGAAGAAAGGATCCGAAAGATGGAAGAATCTCAAAACGAGATCCTTCAACTCTCGCGAGAGACTTGGCAGCCGTCACTAGCACAATGGGAGGAAATTCTTCTCCCTCAAGATCCACCACTCGTTGAAGATGTGCAACTTGAAAATCTTCAAGCAGAGATTCCTCCTCCACCACCAAGGAGGCATTCACAGTTACGTCAGGATAATAATCTTGCCAATACAGCAAGTTCTACACATCCTTCGCCCACAACTCGACAACCTTGTATTCTCCTAGATCTCCATAAAAACGCAGCCCAACCACACGTTGCTGAGCTCCCTCATAATGCCCTATGTCATGAAATACGGAGTTTATTATGAAAAGAGTTCTCTGGAGGAGAAATGTGGAAAACACTTTGACAGCTGGACTTCTAGGAGTCATCACCTTTAACTGAAGCCATTCTTCAGCACCCCATTCTAGTTGGCTTCAAACTACCTACCATAAAGTCCTACAACAGGACATCCAAGCCGTACGAGCATATCGACCACTATAGAACCATCATGTATATTCAGCGAGCCTCTTATGCACTCCCGTGTCAGGTTTTTCCTACCACCCTTAAAGTACAAGCTTGAACATGGTTCTATTCACTTTCGTCCAGAATGATCCCTTCATTTGTCAAATTGGCCATAATGTTTGTCAAACAATTTATAGCCAATCGAAGAATTGCTAAAGATTCTTCTCATCTCTCATGGATCTGTCAAAATGAGGGAGAATCATTGAAAGAGTATTTTCAGTGATTTTCCTCTAAGGCCTTACAGATTCCAAGAGTAGCCCTTAATTGCTCAGAGGGGTCTTTCTTGGAGGCCTTCATCCTCGCCCCTTCTATTCGGCACTCATGCGTGACACTGTTCATTCATACGCTGATATGATCCATCGTGTGGAGGCAGAATTCTCTGTAGATGAGGCCATAAATGCTCATGGAAATCACTTTGAGCAAACTAGCAGGAAGTGTAAGGGTGAACTTGTAATAGATAATTCATCCTCACAATGGAAGAAGCAAGGGAAGAACAATCTACCTCCTAGGCCTCCATTTCCATAATGAGAACTTCGATAGGAGAAGGAGTATAGTCCACTTAATACATCTTGAGCAAATGTATTAATGGCTGTTCTAGATCAAGATACAGTAAAATGGTCACATCCTTTGAAGCCAAACACAAAAAATCAAGATAATTATTATCACTTTCGTCGTAGTCGTGGCCACACTACCGAAGCCTGTAGGCAACTCAAGGAGGAGATTGAAAGACTTATACGCCAAGATTATCTTCGATAGTTTTTCGGGATTCACCTACCCAAGAGGAAGTTAATCCCACTAGGGGAAAAATTAACAACAGAACTAACTAGTGAATAATTGGATAATAATTGGAGAAATTAAAACAATCGTTGGAGGCCCCTTGCTATCTGATCAAGTCTTTTTAGCTGTAGATGAAAACCCAACTCCAAAGAAGGATCGTATCGATCATTCCATCACATTTGATGACTCTGATCTAGAGGGAGTAAAAACCCCTCATCAAGACCCGCTTGTGATTAATACAGGGATAGGTGACCCATGTTACAACGTTAAAAGAATTCTTGTGGACAATGGAAGCTCTGTAGATGTCCTGTTATACTCCACTTTTCTCAATATGGGTCTCTCAAGAAAAAGCTTCAGCCTGCAGTAGGTCCTTTATAAGTATTTAATAATTGACCTGTATGAGCAGAAGGGATAATCAGTCTCCTAATTATACTTGGAGAATTTCCTTGACAAACTACACACTCCATTCAGTTTATCGTTGTAAAGTCAGAATCGGCTTACAATGCTATCTTTGGGAGGCCGCTTCAAATAATTTTTGGGATCATTGCCTCTATCCCTCACCTCAAGCTGAAGTTCCTTACCCCAACTGGAGTCAGTATAGTATGCGAGGATCAACAAATAGCATAAACCTACTATCTTAGGCAGGTCAAGCCAAGTCCAACGGTTATCCTGAGCATCAAAGATTTTGATCTCCAGAGTGTAGATATCCCTCAGAGAGCTTCCCCTATTGAAGACATTACTACTATATCTATATCTAAGAAAAATCCTTCAAAGACGGTGCGTATTGGATCACTTCTCTCATATGACAAAAAAAAAATCACAGATTTTTTTACATAAAAATCAGAATGTTTTTGCATGGAATCTGGCAGATATGCCCTGAATTAACCTTGAAGTGATTGTACACACCCTCAAAGTCAACCCGACGTGTAAACCGATTATCCAGAAGAAATAAAAATTTGCACCAGATCGTCAACAAGGAATTGAGCAAGAAGTAGATAAGCTTTTGGAAGCCAGATTTATACTAGAGGTACACTATCCTACTTGGTTAGTAAATATTATCATGGTTTGGAAGGGGGGTAGAGCTTGGAGAATGTGTATAGATTATATAGGCCTCAACAAAGCCTGCCCGAAAGACAGCTTTCTGCTTCCTCGTATTAACCAGTTAATCGATACCACTTCAGGACATCAGATGTTAAGATTTATGGATACCTACTCTGGCTATAATAAAATAAAGATGATCCTGCTGATGAAGAAGTGACAGCCTTTCAAACAGACAAAGGGTTATGCCATTCAGACTCAAAAATGCTGGAGCAACTTATCAATGCCTTATGAATAAGGTTTTCAAAAACCTTACTGGGTGTACTATAGAGGTGTACGTTAGACCTGTCAATTTCGGGTTACGGGTCGGGTTCGGGTCGAACCCGAAACTGACCTGGCACTATTCGGGTTCGGGTCGACCCAACCCATTTTTGCAAACGGGTCGATTTTCTGGACCCGAACCCGACCCGCTTCGGGTTCGGGTCAACCCGACCCGACCCGCGTAACCGCGGACTGAGGCTAACGCTGGCCGCGGAAGTCGGAACTGCGGCTGACATGGACGCTGGCCGGACGGTGGAACGCGGACGCTGGCCGCGGAATTGCGGCTGACGCGGATGCTGGCTGTGGCGGAACGCGGACGCTGGCGGCGGAACGAGGACGCTGGCCGCGGACGAGCAGACTGGCGCGGGCAGGCGGGCAACTCGGGCTGTGGGCCTGGGGCAGCGGGCAGCTCGGGCTGGTGGCCTGGGGCAGCGGGCAAGGGGCAAAGCGGGAATCAAAAATTTTAAAATTAAACGGGTTTTCGGGTTGACCCGGCAACCCGTCGGGTCAACCCGAACCCGACCCGTTTTTGCAAACGGGTCAGTTTTTCGGACCCGAACCCGACCCGCTTCGGGTTCGGGTCAACCCATATCCGAAAATTCCGGGTCGGGTTTGGGTCGGGTTTTCGGGTCGGGTCCAATATTGACAGGTCTAGTGTACGTGGATGATATGTTAGTGAGAAGTCTTGAAAAATATCAACATATCTCTGACCTAGAACGGTGTTTCCACTTATTAAGACATTATAGTATGTGACTCAACCCAGCTAAATGTGCCTTTGGAGTCACATATGGAAAGTTTTTGGGGTTTATGATAACCCACAGAGGGATTGAAGCTAATCCCGAGATGATTAAGGCACTTAGAGATATGGTGCCACCAAAGCATATCAAGGAGGTCCAAAGACTAAATGGGAGAATTATAGCACTATCTCATTTCCTGAAACTCTCAGGAGACAAATATCTGCCATTCTTCAAGGTACTTAGAGGTGCTCATATCTCTGGATTCCAATGGACTGATGAATGCCAAAAAGCCTTTGAACATCTATGAAAGTATTTGGCATCCCTGCAACTACTTTCTAAGCCAACACCATGAGAGAAGTTGTATTTGTATATGGCTGTTTCTGCCCAAGCTATTAGTTTAGTCTTAGTTCGAGAAGAAAATACTGTACAACATCCTATCTACTATGTCAGCAAAATTTTATTTGAAGCAGAGGGACGTTATCCTCTAGCAGATAAAATGGCATTGTCGTTAGTTTATTCTACTAGAAAACTACGCCCATACTTTCAAGCCCATTTAATTGGGGTTTACATAAATCTGCCACTGAAGAGTATTCTACAATGGCCAAAAACATTGGGTAGGCTTGTTAAGTGGTCTATAGAATTGGAAGAATTTAACATCCACTACTTGCCTAGGCCCGATATTAAATCTTAAGCATTGGCAGACTTTGTAGTTGAGTGCACCATCCAAGCATCTGATGTTCAATCAAGTGCTTCACCTTCTCCTCCGTGCTGGACATTGTATGTCGATAGAGCTTCTAGAAGTTCTGGAGCTAGGGCTAGATATCTATTAATCTCTCCATAGAAAGTCACTCTTGAGTATGCGCTCCGACTCAAGTTCCCAATAATAAACAACATAGCAGAATACGAGGCCCTTATTGCTGGATTGAGACTATTAATTGACTATGAGGTGTAGAACTTAATAATCCACACTAATTCACAATTAGTCACCTCTCAGGTGGAAGGGAAGTTTGATATACATAATCCGTAACTAGCCTAGTATTACAGTATTGTGAAGTTACTCTTGCCCCGTATAAAAGAGCATCAGATCATACATGTTCTCCGAGAGCAAAATAAGAGAGCAGATGCTCTTTCCAAAATTGCTATATTAACAGTAGGATATACTTATAAAAGAAGGTGTATTTAGGAGATCAACTTTCAAGTATCCAAGATTCGTGGGTTATACAACTGATCAATGAACCAAAAGAGGCATCTTGGATTGATCATATATTATCTTTTTTATAGGATGTGGTACTACCCGAAGAGCCCATGGCTGCAATGCGACACCGGAGACAAGAAGCAAATTTCACCATCATTGGTGACGAGTTATATTAGCGCGCCTTCACCGGACCATATCTCAAATGTCTTCCACCTTCAGAAGCTGATTACACACTCCGAGAAGTTCATCCAGGAGTGTGTGGAGAACATCTAGGAGGAAGAGCGTTGGCTTACAAGATCATGAGACAAGGATTCTATTGGCCTATAATGAAATATGACGCACTTGAGTTTACTCAAAAGTGTGAAAACTGCCAATTTCATTCCAATCTCACCCATACACCCGCTCTAGAGCTTGCATCTTTGCAGATTCCCTGGCCTTTCGCCCAATGGGGAATCGATACAATGAGATCCTTCTCTATAGCCACTAGATAACTGAAATTCATTATCCATGTTGTAGATTACTTCACCAAATTGGTGGAAGCAAAACCTTTGGCGAAGATCATTGAAGCAAATGCCAAGCAGTTCTTATGGAAGAATATAATATGTCACTTTGGCATTCCTGCAAGAGTCATCACTGATAACGGGACACAGTTCACTGGGAAGATATTTACTTCTTTTTGTAAGGATTTTCATATTCAGCTCATCCACACAACTATCGCCCATTCTCAAGAAAATGGGCAAACAGAGGTTACAAATCGAACAATTCTGAGAGGGCTAAAGATACACCTAGGAAAGGCTGGGGGGCAATGGGCTGAAGAACTCCCAAATGTCCTCTAGGCTTATCGAACCACTATTAGGACTCCTATAGAAGAAACCCCATATAACCTTTATTTTGGTATAGATGTAGTCATAATGGTTGATATTGGAGTCCCGAGCCATAGAGTTCAAACTTTTGACTTTAGTAATAACTAGGAGAGGCTCAGAGAAAATCTATATCTCCTTCCAAAAGTAAGAGATGAAGCCTCACTCAGAACTGCTGCATACCACCAAAGAATTGCTCGTCACTATAATCGGAGAGTGAAACCTCAACCTATCTCCATTGAGGACTTAGTTTTGTGAAGCATTGAAGCCGCTGGAAAAGGCCCTCAGCGTAACAAGCTCTCCCCCCTCTGGGAGGGTCCTTATTTGGTGGCGGCTATGATCAAGCCTGGAACCTTCAAACTAAAGGATGCTAGTGGAAAAATGCTCCCCCGAACTTGGAATGTTGGTAATCTTCTCAAGTACTATCAGTAGGAGTTGATAATACTATTTGTCTGGTGTTATGTTGTTGTTAGTATTTGTCATGTGTTGTATCCCCTCAAGTGGTTATGTTTTGTATCTATCAAATTTTATGTTGATTTTTCCTATACCCCTTGTATGTTAATTATGGGAGAACTCTTTTTCTTTTTCCCTAAGTTATAATAGGGAATTGTTGTACTGTCTTATATAATACAATAATATGAACTTCACTTTGTCATGATACTATCTCTTCTCCTCTTCTTCCGTGATTCGAGAAATACACAATCTACATTATATCTCAATCACTAGACGATCAATTTCAGCGGGATTTGATCCGACCACTTCCATACAGGTTAAAAATCATCAAGCAAATGCTTTAATTAACAACCTCGGATAGGTCAAGTTATCCAAGGAGGATATCTCTCGCACTCCCTCAAGTCAGAAAAGTATGACAAAATGTTTCTCATTGAAATGAAAATGAGTCAATTTCATGTTCATGTCAGAAAAAGAGAAATATTAATAACTTCTTTATATATCACTAAACATTGAGTACATCATATGGAAGCATCAACAATAAACACACATATAATCACTAGAAAGAAAATAAAGTGACATAACACAACATCAAAGCCATCCTACAAGATCTCAATATCATCCTCGTCCTCCTCCAGGGAGAAAACCTGCTGCAACTTACTCTCTAATTCTTCACCACTAGAGTCTGAAGAAGGATCACAAGAAGCCTGACTAGGAGTCAACCCCTCGATCTCCGCTCCAATCTTACGCTGCATTGCATGAACACCCTTCACAAAACCTTTGATGAAGCCATCATCCATACGCTCTGCCTCTAAAGACTTCACCTCCACATCATAAATATGATTGCGAACTTCCTGAACATGATCCTCCATAATTATCTTGAAGGTATAAGATTTATTGAACTCTTCTATGACTGCAGATGGAAATTCCTGGGCTTCCTTCTCTGATAGCATACTCTAGAGTCTCTTATTCTTAGCTTCAAAAATTTGCTGATCTTTCGCTTGCTGGTTGATTGTCGCATGTGCGTCCACCAACTCTATATATAGGCGATCCATCCGCTCATTCTGTGAGGAGGCTAAACTTATCCTATTTGCCAGCTCTGCTATACACTCTTCTAACTGCTCCTCCACCACTTGCAACTCCTTGACTTTGCCATTGTATTTCTTATTGTATTATCCTTGAAGGTACTTGAGCATTACAAATTTGGTGTTCCAGTCAGTCAAGGTCTTGAACATCTCATGCTTGAAATCAGTTTGTTTCTCTAATTGAAGCAACAAAAACACAATGGTATAAGAGATATATCATTCATAATATAATATACAAAATGAGAGAAAGAAAGGCAAACTCACCAACTCCTCAGCACGTTGACAGCCAATGCACCGATATTTCAAAACATCCTCTGGAATGTATGACTTGGATAGAGAGATTTGAGGGCCTCTGCTAGCAACCACCAAACTTTATCTGCCTTCTTCTTCTTTGATGCCTATAAATCTCCCTCACTCCCTGGTCGCTTAGAGTGATTTTTTGAAGATTGGGGAACTGCCTCTAGAACTTTTGCAGACTTATTTAATATTTGGGCATGCGATCTTCCTACTTGAGTAGATAACCCCACCTTGAACAGATATTCTTCATATATATATATATATCTGCTCAAATAGCGCACCTCGTAATATAAGGCATCGATGTCAGGAAGCTTGAGTATCTTCAATAAATCTTCTGCACCACTATGTAGGGGAACAGGCAACTCCTTCAATTTTTTCCATTTTTCTTGAAGATTCCAATCATTTTTCAGATAAAAGAAGTCACTAATCCAACCTTTTGACGGGTCTCGAGTACGGACATCCAACCACTTGGATCTGAAGGAGATATGACCATGCGTATAACTAATGAGACGCCCCATCTGAGAAAGGCACTTCTGAGATAGCACCACTCCACGGTCTCTGAAAAGTATGATCAGGGCCATTACGATCGACATGGCCCTATAGGAAAATTGAGATAAACTTAATCCACAGATCGTCAGAATGTCAATCAAATCATGAGATGGTGGAAACCACAGCCCCGCTCGCAAACTGAATTTGTACACTGTCATATATCCATGAGGAGGAAAATGGGCATGATCAGATCTTGTCGGCACCTTCAACACCAGATGATTAGGAAAATGAAAATTTTTCCTAAAAGAGTTGAAAGAATCCTCAGTGATTGTGGAAAGAACATCGTCAGTCTTCGATGCCTTGTGAGTCTTCTTTGAACCATCAGGTTGGGCGACGGGAAAATCACCTACGAAAGATAGCGGAAAGCTTCTGAAGCAGGAAGAAGAACGGGAGAAAAATAAGGGAAAGGAGTGGAAATCTCCAACTTTTGTATAAGAAGAGGGGCGCTGAGTCAAGTAGGGAAAGTCACCTACTAAAAAATAGCATAAAATCTCAATTGTGAGAGAGCCAGAGAGAGAATAAGAGATGGTGCAAGTTTTCTTATGGCCTTAGGGGCCTATTTATAGCATTTTTGGGAGAAGAAATGAAGTTTCCATAATATTATGAAATTTTTAGAATTTTCAATTTTTTTTTTTACCAAAAATTTTGGGAATTTTTTGCAATTTTTTATGATTTTTTTTTAAATCCTTTTTTAAGTTGGTGGAGCCTGCAAACGGCCAGCCCGAATCGGTGCCTGGCTGCTGGCGGGCACGCGGCATCGTGCGGGCCAGGCACAGGCCAGCTAGGCCGCAGGCGTTGGTCAGCAACGAGCGCAGGAAGGCTTCAGCGTATGGAGCGGGTCAAGCCACTGTGCGTAGAGCGGGTCGGGCCAAGTCGAGCGGAGTAAGCCAGGCAGGCCGCGGGAGAGGCGACGACATGAGCCTAGGCAAGCCACGCCCGGGTTCCGCGGCGACGGTGGCGGCTGGGCGGCTGGTTCGATCGGTTTAGCTGCCCAAGCAATCCCAGGTCTGATTTTTGATTCTGAAAGGCCAAATTAGAGCCTTTTCGGGGTCCCTGAATTTCAGACTCAATTTCGGTACTTTTAAAGCCATTTGGAGCTCCTACATGCAAGATTGGATTTCGAATCACATGGAAAATCCTCCAAAGTTTGTGATGCATATTTTTGGACTCCTGGAGCTTCGACGTCCGAAAATAAGAGGGCAACAGATATATCCTCAAAAAATTATCTTAATTGGACACTAATCTCGAGGCAAAATCAACCCGAAAGCTTCAAAAATTAAATTCAGGATCACCTGAACTTCGATTTTAGCAAATTTATAGTCAAACTGAGCGTCTCAAAAAGACGAACCCAACGACACCAAATTCAACTCAATCTGAGCCCAAATGAGTCCAATCAAGGACCCGAAGCGCTGTTGGAAAGTTTAAACCATAATTTGAGTTACCAAACAATTTTCAAATATGACGTTCTTATAGTCAAATCGAGCGGCTCGACGAGATGAATCAAACGAGCTCAATATCGTCGAATTCTGACATCATTAAGACCTTCAAATGTCTGATGAAGGGTGCATGATCAAGGGATTCTATATCGGCCGTCCATTCAACCACTCCCTATTTACCCCTGATCTCACACCTATTTACAAGCAATACGACTCCAAAAAACCTATAAATAAAACCCTCATTTCTCATGAGAGTGGATCCAAGATAGAGGCAAGAAGAAGAGATAGGAGGGAAGAACTCCTCAACCACCACCGGAAATCTGCCCGACGCCCAAGTGACGCCAGAATTCCGCCGAACGCCAGAGTGACGTCAGAATACTACCAGATGCCCAAGTGACACCAGAATTCTCCCCAACGCCCAAGAGACACTAGAATTCAACCTGACGCTCAAGTGACACCAGAATTCGGCTCGATCTCCAAGTGACGCTTGAATGATTATTCTAAAAAATGATTATAACTGCTATTATGTACAATATTAGAATATTTGTATAAAACTTCATATAGAACTTTTTGTGTAAAATGTTAATATTTTAAATCTATAAATAAAAATAATAATTTGTTTGCTCATCAAAATATTAATAATTATAATATTATCCCAAATTTTATAAGGGAAAAAAGTTGCTCTAAATTGCTCTAGAAATTAAGTCAATATTATTTAAATTACCATAAATTTTTATACGATATTATGATTGGTTTAAGAATTTAACTCAAAATATAAATATTGGTTTAAAATTAATTTTTTTTTCTTCTTAAATCAAGCTCAAATCAATACTAATGAGCTAACTAGTTTATTAGACCCTACTTGAATCAAATTTTAACTGGATCGAACCTAATTAAATTTGGCTAGCTCAATATTACATTAATAATTTATCTTAAAATATCAAAGCTTAAATTAACATAGAATTGTTATTTTTATTTTTCAAATCGAAGGTAATAAACGATGACTTTCTGAAATATAGATCAGATCAAGCCAACCTATTACAAAACTTAGCTTGATTCAAGATCAAATCAAATGAATTAGACGTCATAAACAGTTTGAGTTTGAATCATAATAGTCTTACTTGGGATGGGATTTCATAACAAGCCGTAATGATATTTAAACACTGGTGGGCCACAAAAATAAATCAATACAATTCAGATGTAATTTTTAATTCTTAGATCGCTTAGGCATTTATGCCAAAAAGTTTGACCATTTCAGTAAATTAATAGGCATAATAATGTGATTTGACAAGATGAAATAATATCAACAAGAATGTTTAGATCCAAGCTTAAATGGGCATAAATAAAGGATTCTGTAGCATAACTGAGAACTACTCAAGTCTACTTGAGAGTTATGATTCCTTCCAAGTATGTGTTCTTCCTGTCAAAATGAACACATTGATGAGAAGAAGACAATGAGCCCATGATCTCTTAGTTCTAAGATCATATATATATATTCTTAGATTGTCCAATAAAATGTCTTGATTTCTTATATAAATGAGTGGAATATCCCCTATAGCATGTATATTATAAGATATTCTACACATTTATGGGAAGAATTTGATGGGATAAATTACATAAAGAATTTCATAGATTTATTTGTACCACTTGAAAATGCCCAACACCATCCATTAACAATTATTGATGCCCATCATTGCTTCTTCTCAAGCATAAATACCGGGGCCTCTCTCTGGTTAATGTGGGTGGTCTTTGATCTCTCTCTCTCTCTCTCTCTCTCTCTCTCTCTCTCTCTCTCTCTCTCTCTCTCTCTCTAACGATCTCTCTGGGGAAATTCGCGGCGATTCTTGAGAGGAAAATTTCTCTCTCTTTTTGGGCTCTCGCCGGCGGGGTTTGATCGTCAGTTTTGGGGTATGGTTGGGGGTGGCCGTCGGTCACCCCCTCGTCACCCGGTGGGGCGTGGTGGAGGATGAAGAGATGGAGGAGGTTCTGAGGCTAGGACGCGGTCTGGCGTTCGAGGGAAGGCTGCGGTTGAGGGAGGTAGTTCGGGAGTTGCTGTAAATAGCAGAGGAGGTAATGGCGAGAGGAGGTTTTCGTTGTCTAGTCTGGAGGGTCTGGCTGAGATCGAGGCTGATGGGAAGAAGTTGGTTCATAATCGAGCTCCTGGCAAGGCTGGTGGCACAAGCTCGAATAGATCGGATGCTTTGCGTAAAGGCATTGTGCGGGAGACAACTTCCAGTGCTGGGGTGGAGGTTGAGACGATGGTTGAAGGCCATGTTATTGAGGATCAGGATTTTCTGATGACAGATTCATCTGGGCTGGATGCGGCGATGGATATTTTGAGTGGTGCGGAGGCTGAGGAGTTCATGAAAGCTGTGAATGATGGTATTGAATCAATAGATCATACTGAGCAGATTGGTGTTGATAGTAGAATGGGGACTCAGGACGGGATGCCTGTTGAATCGGAACGGGATGAGATGAAGGTGCAGGGAGCTCAAGGTGATGTGCAAGCTGTTTTGATGCAGGATGACAGAATGATGTTCTGTGACAAAGGGATGTCTGCCTCATCCGAGGGTGTTGAGGTAAGGAATATGGTGAACAATTCGGTGTTTGAATTCTCCAATGTGATTGCTACCTTGGCATTGCCTGTGGTGCCTATATTTGCTGTGGTGTTCTTCCATGATAGCATGGACGGGGTAAAAGTGATAGCTTTGCTGATTGCTACTTTGGGGTTTGCTAACTATATGTATCAACATTATCTTGATGATTCAAAGCAGAAGAAGAGTAGGTGGAGGCGAGATGATCTGTAAACGTGGTAATGGTTTACAATTTGGGAGATGAGTTCTATTTGTTTATTTTGCATTTATGTTCTCTGATTTGGGAATGTTTTAGTGTATATTGTTTCTCATTGAGTACTGAAAGAATGGAAGTTTAGGATGCCCTTATGTGGGCGATCATTGCCAATTTGAATTCTGGGTTTCTTCACTCTGTTTTCCTGATATATGACCCTTCTTGCTGTGGTTGTGATTTGTGTATATTGAACTAAATGGAAGCAGCAGGTGCGGTTTATGGCATTCATTTATCCTGCAATAAAATCCTATCCTAATTTGCAGAAACTTTTACTTTGAATGAGTACAAAGTTATTTGGTGCCGCAATATCTCTTTGAATCTCTGGTGCATCATGCGAGAGATCTGAATCCACAAAGTTCATTTTGGTCTGAACTCAGGCTATCAATTAAGAGGTTTTGTATTTGAATATTATGTATGTGATGTATGTATGAGTCTGTTCTAATTGGGCTAACTGTTCCAAAAAAAAAAAAAAAAAAAGATGTGAATCCACGGATCTTTCTTAGTTGTAAATCGGAAAATGACTTATGTTGATGTAGTGTATTTTTGTCAAAATTGGAGAGAAGAAATATGATGGAAGAATTTATTCATTTGTTTCAAATTATAGACATCATACATATTTATAGGTGCTACATAATCTTAATTACTAGTTTTAAAATTAAGAAAAAAATTAGGAAAAATTGATGAAGAATTACCGCTTCATTTGGGACGGTTTTTTTATTATTTCTTAAAGCAGCTTTTTAATATCAAAATTAAAATTTTTGTACTAAAAAGATGATTTAAGAAGCAATAAAAATGTCGTCCTAAACGAAACTTAGGTATTAACGGATTGCTGGGTGAATGACCATTCTGCCGTTAATTTAGGTTTCGTTTCAGACGGCTTTCTTCTTGCTTTCTAAAACAGCTTTCTAGTGTAAAAATTTCTTAAATTTGAAATTTTTTTACTAGAAAGCCGTTTTAGAAAGTAGTATGAAAGTTGTCCCAAACGAAACCCAAAGCCCAAAGGTTTGTATCATATTTAAAAGCTTAAAAACATTAATTTCATAATCAAATAATCTTCAAATATAAAATGCTTATAGTCAAATTGAGGGGCTCGATGAGACGAATCTAAGAATCATAAGATCACTTAATTATAGCATCATTAAGATACTTAAATGCTTGACAAAAACTCTATGATCGAAGGAATCAATAATGATCGTCAGCTGGAGCACTCCAAATTTGCACGCAATAAGGGAAAAACGAAGACTGGCTGCACGCTTGGGCTTTCAATTTTCCCTTTTTTTGGGCAAAATAGGTCTGCTGGTGCGAAAATGCTTAAAACACCTTAAAATTTTGTCGGTGGGCAATTGCCAACCTTCACCGCTGTATAGGTCCGCCCCTGCCAAGTGTTGAAGGCTTGAAGCCCAGATTACCCCGAGTTTGTTCAAAATGGAAACATATTCATTTATAAAGAAACTTTGAAATGGTTTATGTGATGCTTTTTCTTCATCTATCTTTTATCGAGATAATTTTTTCAGACCATTCAATCATTGACTCCAAGCTATTTGCATCATGGAAAATATTTTTGTCAATAATGTAATACTGCTTCTGAACTGCTACCTCCTCACTATCAATAAGTTATTTACTTTATTCATTAATTGAGATTCTTGACAGAGGAGCTGCTACTCAAAATTTGGTTGCTTGGTTAGGTTGTTTTCATTTATTAGTAAATTTTATATGATTTGTTGTTCTTAATATTGCACGACATAAACCAAAAAGGTATTTGGTCTCGTAATTGTCTATTAATTCTTTTATAAAGGAAATAAGAAATTTTATTGGCATGTCTGCAGTTTGGAATATGTTTCTCTTGGCAAACAATAAATAATAAGGTGACTTTATGACCGTAATCTCATTTATTTGACTTCAGTCATTCATCTTGAATATTTCTGTATACGAATAGTTTCTAAAGATTTGTTCTAGATTATTGTATTGACTTATTACAAGTTTCTAAAGATCTAAAATAGCATCTTAAGCATTATATGAGATAATTGAATGTTGGGATCTTCGTTTCTCTCAGCTTGAAATTGTTCTCTCTTGATGTAGTAAGTTTCGTTTGTCATATGTTGATTCTTTGTGTTCAACAGAAAGTGGTATTTCTTATTTTGGCTAAAAGCTTCTCCCCTCTCTCCTCTCCCCTCTCTTTTCCTCTTATTTCTAGTTGCCTGTGGTTTTGGAAAAATTATTCTGTGCGGAGTCTAGACCCCAATGAAAATGCGCCACGTCCGATACCAAGCTTAGTACCATGCGATACTCGGTACTCGGTACCGCTCTGTGCCTAAGCCTAAAACGGACAGTTCTCCCGTCTGGTGTTTGTACAGAATAATCTCTCGTGGTTTTGACATGTTTTGTCATAATGCAACCATCTTCTTGTATAGTATTTAGAGGTTGTAAGTAACAAATTTGAATATATTAGGTAGATGATGATACATAGGGGTGTCAATATTTGACACAACACGAAAACCCGACCCAGAAATCCGGGTTGGACCCGACCCGATTTCAAAACGGGTCGGGTTCGGGTGGACCCGACGGGTTGGGGTTCAACCCGGAAACCCACTTAAAATGAGCTCCTCGAGACTCCCCCGGCTACCCGCGCCAGCTCGCGAGGTCGCCAATGCTGCCCCCGCCCTGCCCGAGGCCGCCTGCGCCGCACAGCTGCCGCTGCCCGCTTGCCAGTCGCCCCCGCGCTACCCGCGGCCTCGCATGCGCCCGCCTGTCCTGCCCTCGCATGCTCGCCTGAGTCCGCCGAGCGCCCCGTGTCCGCCCGCCTGTGCGCCCTGCGTACGAGCTCGGGTCTCGTGTCGGGTTGGGTCAACCCGGCAACCTGATGGGTTGGGTCCGGGTCTGAGTTTTCGACCCGTTTGCCTACCCGGGTCGGGTTAGGGTCGACCCGATTGAACCCGGGTCAGTTCCGAGTTCGACCCGAATCCGACCCGTGATCCGAAATTGACACCCCTAATGATACATACCTTAATATAAATTAATATTCGACGGAGAATGATAGATAACAAATTTATAAGAGTTAGAGAGCAGAGCCCTGCATTGGGTGCCCATACCCACACCCACCCACATACCCACCCATACCCAGTGGGCATGGGTGGGTATGGGTACGCCCATGGCATCATGGGTGGGTACGCGTGGGTACTCAATATCAGAGGACAAACTAATTTACATTACTAATTATCATATGCATACAGTATATTACAGTAATCCTTATTACGAAGTGCGCAACACTGATCCGCATCATGACCACGATAAATTTTGATATGTGGCTTGAAAGTTTGCAGTCAGAGAAACTGGCAAAAAACTCAAGGCCATTAATCCGTGGCAGACTGTATTCAAAAAGCGTGAAAAGTGGGTGAGTGTGGGTGGGTATGACATCTCGAAAGTCACCATAGGTGGGCATGGGTGGGTAAAGCCCGCTAGCGCAGAGCATGGGTACCCAACCAGGACCCCATGTAGGGCTCTGTTAGAGAGTGGAAGGTTGAAAAATAGTAATAGTTGAAAAGACGATTTATCTTTATGTTGTAATACTACCTCTATCATTGTCTATGAATAAGAGAGTCAAAATTTGAAATATATAAGGCCTTTTTGTTTTATTTTTTGAGATATATATTATATCCTTTGAACCAGCTTGGCCTAACCAGCCCTCATGGTCTGAGACTAAGTGTTCCTCTTCATTGTCATGTCCTGGTAAGATATCTCATATTTGCGTTGATCTCAAAAGCCTTGGCATAGTTGTCAACATTGACTTCATAGCCACAACCCTTGATCCAATCCCTGATTATCACCATGGCACATGTTAGATGACCATTGATAGGCCAATGATCCAAATGGCTACTATTAAGGGCCATTTTGAAATGATATGGACCTCAGAGATGAAATGGTTCAAATATCTATTTGTTAATTTACTTAAATAGCAAAATGATGTTCACAAATGCTTATTAATACCCTTATAGGGAGCGAAGGTAATGTATTTTTTCTTCCCATTCCTTTCAATCCAAAGAGGAGCCCCAAAATCATCTTCCATATGACAGCCTTCTTCGGTCATCTTGATTGGCTCAATGCTATTTTCCTACATTCGGAAAATATGTTTGAGATTTATCTTATGAAAAAATTAAGCCATGATATATTAATGTAGAAAACATCAACATATATTTTCAAGTCTTTAAATTTACACTATAAAAATTATGGTGTCTCTTATGAATGCTACATCCTCTCTCTTATTTGATTGTGTGCTGGATCTTCGTACAATGCTAAGATGTTAAACTATATATTTCTCTACTGCCGCGAATACTCCAGGATGGAACAAAACATATTATTTAGAGATTTAGCATTATATAAATAAATATAAATTTTTAAATAGTATATATGACATACATACATAAGAATTGATAATAATTTTACTAATTTACCCATTTACTCTGTATACCAGTCATAATTTTCAGAGGGGGTAAACTTATAAGTAATTGTTCTCATATATGTCGGGGTTCCAAGGGGGCAAACTTATAAGTAATTGTTCTTCTGGTTGTTATGATGTTAACCTTTTTGTTGTGTCCTATTCTTATTTTGGTGTTTTGCTTTTTCTTTTTTGTCTTTTCTTGTTATAGATAGAATCATCGGCTCATAGGTTTTTATTCAAATACTATATTTTTAGAGAGCTGAAGGTTCTTTAAGGACTTATAATTTCCCTTTTTTATTAACACATAGGCCAAAGGATTTTATCCAAAAATAAAAAGATTTTTTCTTATTAGATTTATACTAGAATTTGATTCTTGATACGTCATCACAAAATCATCTTGATCGGGCACGAATCTCGAGGCAAAAACTAGTTGGAAACTTCAAAAATTAATTTCGGGAGCATATGAACTCTGATTTCAGCGAGCTTACAGTCAAACTGAGCGTCTCGGAAATACGAACCCAACGACACCAAGATCAACCCAATCCGAGCCCAAATGAGTCCGAATCAAGGGTTCAAAGCGCTGTTGGAAGATTCAAACCGCAATTTGAGTAACCAAACGGTATCCGATTTTGACGAGCTTATACTCGAATTGAACGGCTCGACGAGACGAATCCAACGAGCCTAAGATCATCAAATTCTGACATCATTAAGGCCTTCAAATAACCAACGAACGGTACATGATCAAAGGATTCGATATCGGCCGTCCATTCAAACCACTCCTAATTCGCCCTTGATCTCACGCCTATTTACGGGCTATGCCACTCCAGAAAAACTATAAATAGAGCCCTCATTCTACACCAAAGGGACTCAAGTGAAGAGAGAGAAGAAGAAGAGAAGGAGAAGGAGAAAGGGGAATAGGAGATTCCTCACCTCCTCGACCACCGCCGCTGGAGTTTTTCCTGCCGCCTGGAGACGCCGGAACTCTGCCTGATTTTCAGGAAGCGCAGGGAATTCGCAGGATTTTGTGAATTTCGTGAAAGAGACAAGTTGTATTTGGATTATCCCGACTTGTGGGAAGAAATCCGCCATTTGTAATCTACAAAAACACTAGTGGAAATTTGCAACTGGGCAAGGCCCCGTGGTTTTTCCCATTTTTGGGTTTTCCACGTAAAAACTCTTGGTGTTCACTCTTTCTTTATGTTTGTGTGTTAAACTTACGTGCAACGCTCGGACGCGAATTTACAAACTCTATCGCCGCGTATTTTCTAACACGCAACAATTCTTAATAGGACATAATGAAGTACAAGAATTCATATAGTCGACCCCCATAAGAGAATAAAGGCCTAATATTATTATTGTTGTTGTTATATAATAAAGTCCAAACTAAAACTCGTTAACTAATGAAGCTCAATCTCAAATCAGCCGTGACTAGAACTCGGCCCCACTGGTTTTCACCCCTAATTCCAATTCAGTGGAGCAATGCCTAATAAAACCTTAGTGTCATTTTATGCGGAACAGAATCTCCCTGCAGATCTGATTCAAATCACTTTTATCACTTGAATCAGTGCAGGAAAACACAAGCTCATCGGCGTCTCCAGCCGCTGCTAACAACCCAGCCAATCTTGTATCCGCCGCTACATCGCGTACTACCATGCTCCGTCACTGGACTTGGTGGCTTGTGGTGGCCATTTACATCCTCCTCCTCCTTGCCGGCCAGACGGCCGCTACTCTACTACAAAGATTCTACTACAATCAAGGAGGTAATAGCAAGTGGATGCAGACTCTCACCTTCTCAGCCGGCTTCCCAATTCTCTACATCCCTCTTCTTCTTACACCCTCCACCTCCTCTTCCACAGAAGCTAAGCAGCCCCTCATCAAGATCTCCCTAATATACATTGCCATAGGCCTTATTACTACTGCAGACAGCCTAATGTACTCATACGGTCTTCTCTTCCTCACTGTCTCAACCTACTCCCTCGTAAGCACAACTCAACTTGCATTCAATGCCGTCTTCTCCTACTTCATAAATTCAGAAAGGTTCACACTGCTTACCCTCAACTCAATCATCCTTCTCATTTTCTCCGCTGCCATATTAGGTGTCCACTCTGATCAAGACCCCTCGTCCTCATCCAACATATCGGGTGGTAAATATGTGCTCGGCTTCTTGCTGACCTTGGCTGCCTCTGCTACCTATTCCTTCATACTATCTTTGATGGAGCTGACATTCCAGAAAGTGATCAAGAGGCAAACAGTTAAGGCTGTTTTAGAGATGCAGATATACACTGCTCTTGTATCCACTGTGGGAGCAATGGTGGGACTCTTCGCAAGCAAAGAATGGAAAGGATTGAGGCAAGAAATGGATGGTTTTGGGAAGGGAAAAGTTGGTTATGTGATGACATTGGTTTGGGCTTCAGTTGCTTGGCAGGTGACTAACGTGGGACTGGTTGGGTTGATATTTAAGGTCTCCTCACTCTTCTCCAATGTGATTAGTACTCTGGGCACACCCATAGTGCCAGTGTTTGCAGTTTTTCTGTTTCATGATAAAATGGATGGGTTAAAGATTATTTCATTGCTTTTGGGTTTGTGGGGATTTACTTCATATTTTTACCAGCATTACATTGATTACATGGATGAGAAGAAGGAAGAGTTGCAGGAAAGTGGAAGGCCAATGGAGAATGAGATATCTACTGTTATGAAATAGAACAGGAGATAAGGTATGTTTTGTTTTTTGTTTGTACCTAATTAAGTAAAATGTATTTAATGTATCATTACATCAACAAAAATTGCAGTTCATGGATGTCTGTTGGGTTTATAAATTCCTATGATCCAGAAATGCACCCATTATGATGGCAAAATATTGGAAGGCAATCTTTTTGGGTGAAAAAAGGAAAATTTTTTCAGTTTCTGAAACAGAATTGGCTTAAAAAAGCAATTAGTTTGTAAACTGATAAGAATTGAATTTTTATAAGTTTTGTAGCTTGAATCAGTTGATGTTCCAATGTCAATGATGGTCTTCCCTCCAGAAAAAGGATGAAAGGTCTTGAATCTTCTTCAGTTATATATTAAGGAAGATTTGATCAGCTTAACAGCCTCGATTTGAGCTAGTTTGTTTGTGACACGAACTAGAATTGTTTTCTCACAGTTGATGCTAGTCCATTAGTTCATGAAATGGCGCCATTTAAAAAAACATTATGAACATAATTGAACAAGTTGATACCTTTCATAAATCACAACGTATGAAGAGCATGAACCACACGACAACCATGTTGATAAAAAAGGTACAGAACTTCATCTTCACTATGAAAAATAATTTAAAAAACATAACATTAATTACAAAGAAACCGCTTGTTTCAATTTCCGAGCATTTAATAAATATTTCTTGTCCTATTTTGGGCATGCTGCTATCTCAATTGCGTCCAAAATGAGTTCATTCCTCTTGCATTCTAATGTGTTGATCGTCGAAAGAATCGGACCTGCATGAAGGCAATCCCAATCCAAGGAACAAAAACAAGCACAAAGCTTCAAAAGAGGATAATATTCATCATACCCTTCTTACTACAATATTTTGTCTATTTGTATGCTAATAAGAATATTCTAGAAACTTATAATAAGCTAGTCCTAAGGAGCACTTTTAATAACATTCTAGAAAGTAGTAACAAACTTAGATAAACTATTCCTAAGGAATACTATAACTAAAATGCTCCACATCTCATTCTACCTTTCAACCCTCAACTTTTCAACTCTGTAACATGCTCTCAAAACCATAAGACCAACATTTATAAGAATTTTCATGAAATATATGGTTAAATTAAACAAAAGTAGTTGAACTGTTACTCACTACAAAGGAAATATCAAGTGGTCACGAATGATTGAAAAACAAGTAAACCAGTCCAGTCATAAAAAACTACCAAGTTGTTTCAACTATATGGACATTTGATAAATATACATACTACTAGAATCTATACTCTACAAAAATCCATCTCTGATAGCTTAAAGCAAATCCCAACCTTTTGTTTCTTTCAAGCGATCCTGACATTTGATTGTTTAGGTAGTGGAGAAAGCATGGCACCTTTTATAGTTTAATGAAATGAGAGCACAGCATACCACTCCTATGCCAAACAAAAACATAAATTCTACATGTTGATCATAACAGTTTCAGTCAAAGCAAAACCAAATGTATGTGCTTTGAAAGGCAAAAACAACTAGATGTAGATGTTGATGAATTATCTCAATATGTATTTGCATATAAGGCCATTGCACATAGAAAATAGAAATGATCAGGCAGGCATAATTTGCAGAGCAATAGATCTTGAAATGCTATGATGTAAAAG
Organism: Dendrobium catenatum; assembly: GCF_001605985.2. Classification (NCBI taxonomy): domain Eukaryota; kingdom Viridiplantae; phylum Streptophyta; class Magnoliopsida; order Asparagales; family Orchidaceae; genus Dendrobium; species Dendrobium catenatum. The sequence continues at coordinate 21,734,253 of NW_021319178.1, forward strand.
ATGAATGGTTATATAAGGCCGCAATGGGAATCCAAGTTCCATTGGTTCCCCGAGTCTTTTGCTGTGATAATCACCATATCTGAAGACTTGTATCCATCTAAGCATAAAGCCATAGTTGCTCTGCCTTCCTCATTCGATTGATCTCTTCATTTCTTCTTCTTTTTTTCAGTGAAATCACGCTTAAAATGCCCTGATTTGTATAGACGTTATATGGAATATGAAATAATTATGTGAAAAATATGGCTGAGAAAAGTTGTAATTTAGTAAATATGTTTATCTGCTAGCTAGATATTACATGTGATGATTATATAGCAGGCTATTAATTATGGTTGATATCATTATCTTTTCTGCATATATTTGCATTCTTCACTTATGTTTTCAGATTTGCTAGATTGGAATTGCCAAATTATGATAATTTTTAATAAATATGTTCCTCAAAGTTAATGACAAAATTATATACTCCATGTCGAATTTCACTACATTGAAAATGTCAATTAGATGAGGGATTATTGTGAGGTGGAATCAGAAATATTTATTTACGAGGACATAATTACCGTGTAATCAAATTAGAAATTGTATTGAAAATTTGAAAAAATAATTGCCATGATGACTATGAAATCTTACTAAAATTATGCAGCTCATCATGGTATGTTGGTTGGGAGCTTTGATTACCAACCAAGAGGTCTTTGATTCGAGTCTTGCATATGTGATGTGTATGTGAGTTTGTCTTAATCGACCTAAATGTTCTTAAAAGATAAAGTAAAATGATGTAATAGGAGGAATAAAATTATTTTAGAATATATTAATACAAATTATATAATATGAGTTTAAAAAATATTGAATTTATTTGCAAAAAAAATTCATATGCAGCATTCATCTTAAAATAAATTTAATTATTTTCAACCCCACCATATTATAATTTATATTGGGATATCTTACATTAATTTATCAAAGAAAAACCTTAGTGTTTAATCATCGAATGATATTCATTTAACCCATATGAAAATCACCAACAACATATTGATTTGATATCTGGGATCCACCGAGGCTTAGGGTGGTTAGTGGGCGAGCATGGTTGGGAACCCCCATCTCGGGTTCGAATCCCCTCTTCTAAGGCCTAGCCTCTTCAATGGGGCAAAATAAGTGTGTGCCCAATGCAGGTGAGTAGCCTCGCCAAATTCCGCCGCCAACTGCTCCCTTTAGAGTGGCAACAGTTAGATATCCTATTTAAAAAAAAATTGATATGTGGGACCACAAATTATTGAACTGGAAGATCATAATTTTCATAGGATTCACATCAGCATTTGAATTTTTTGAATATGCTCTTAATTGAGAATGACTGTGAGGATGTTACTAACTAATGAGTGATTTGAGTTAAATCTTTATTAGTTTTTTTTTAGAATCAAAGTCAACATATAAGACTATTATGGCCCTACTCTGTTTATAAATTCAATGCTCTTTTGCTGTGCACAAGTTTTCAAAGGATTCGTTAGAGGTTTTTGTTGAAGGTATAATATTTCTCAATTGATTTTTGATCCGACTTCAAGAGAGTGACGGCCGCGTGATGTGTTGGAGGTGAAGCTTTGCTTTGAATTTCTGCACAAGATATTTCTGCTCCCAGCAATCATTTATCTTGCGCATTGGTTGGTGGTACATCTAATCATAAGTGTTTGGTGAGCCTGCCTCTTTTTAGTTGGGAAAATTTCGCCTTTTCTAGTTGAATCTCTCTCCGATAAGGCTCTTGATTAGAACTGTTCATTGTTTTTCTAAGACAAACACTTGTCAAGTTTTATCAAATACTCTGTGATTGCTCTTATTTCTATGAGATGTGTTGAAAATCAAAGGAGGAAGCTCTTGTTTGATCTTCTTGCAAGATCTAGAGATGGAGAGAGGAGGGAGAGGGGAGAAGGAGCCGTGAGCCAAAAATGATCTCAAAAACTTTATTCCCTTGGCTGCTTATTACAAGCCTAAACACATCTATTTAAAGACTCCTAAAGGCTATACAAATAGCCCCACATATGGCTACATATTTCATACACAAAACCTATACAAGAAAGAATCCTAAATCTAGGAACAAAACACAACAAGATGTAATGTAAATTATATATATATCACTCTATAAGAAGTTCTATAAAGTTATTTTCAAGTTCATTGTTAAAGAACTTTTGAGTTTTGCTCAAATTAGTTAGTTATTGTTGAAAGTAGAGATATATTCTGATTACATTATTTTGGCAGCTGAAATTTTTTTGAGTTTTAAAAAAAAGTTTCGATCTTCCTTCTTTGTTTAACACATATGAGATATTATCAAACTGTATCACACATTAGTGAGGAATAGAAAAGCTCATGATGGAGCTCTCCAAGTAAGACTCACCTTAATAGCTTGGGATATGCTATTGGAATTTGACAATGTTCAAAAGAGAACCTCTGGATATACTTATTGAGTGATCCCTTCCATTCATTTAGAGATTCTTATTTCTATTACAAGGCTCAAAGTGTGTGACTCCCCAACCAAATTTTGATAGTTTTAAGTTATTGAATTTTGATAGTTTAATACTCTTCATCACATCTTTTGCAATCATAAAAGAGCTTAGAATTTGAAAATATCTCTCCTCTTAATCCTTTATATTATGGAAAACATTGAGTATGTTTGTTGGTTTGATAATAAAAAATGTTTATTTTTAGGTAATTAGCAGTGGGGCTCAAATCTCAATCTTTTTTTTAACTATTTGGGGTGGTCATCATTGAAAACATTTAGCATGCTATTTTTTAAATGCAGGACAGCCTGGTTGCCCAAACAAAATGGCTACTGAAACCTAGGACCTTGAACATGAGATGTTCAAAGTACTGGAATGATGAGACGAAAATGTTATCATTATCCACAGGAGGAATTATCATCCTTTGTTCTTTTTGGATATGTTGGGATTGTTTGGATTAAAGAGAAAAAAAAAAAAAATCATTCAATGGTTGGTTTTCACTTCTTCTTTGGCAATAGTCTAATGATTCTATTTAATCACCCGATACACAGTGGTACACAATAATGATATACAATAAATTGGTGACGTGACGCATCCTGATTGGCCTTTGGATAGCGTCCGATAACTGCACGTAATAATTTCGTATTTACTTGGATTGATTTGGCTTTATGGAGCTACTGTTTTCAAGCCCTTTTGGGACATGATAGTGCGCTCAACAGGATAATTTTACTATGGACATAGCTTGATATTTTAATTATTATAAATATTTATTTGATCATTTTCCTTCACTATGATTCTCACTTAATAACTATATTAATCCTTTTTTTACAGAAAATTTTGAGTTTTAATTTCCCATAAAACTTAAAAATGGAGAAATATACCATCCCTTTTATTTCTCGAAAAAATAAGCCTAAAATTTTGGTTCGAACTTTTCAAGCCCTTTTGGGACATGATAGTGCGCTCAACAGGATAATTTTACTATGGACATAGCTTGATATTTTAATTATTATAAATATTTATTTGATCATTTTCCTTCACTATGATTCTCACTTAATAACTATATTAATCCTTTTTTTACAGAACATTTTGAGTTTTAATTTCCCATAAAACTTAAAAATGGAGAAATATACCATCCCTTTTATTTCTCAAAAAAATATGCCTAAAAGTTTAGTTCGAACCAAAGCACCTTTCTATGAACTATAGACTATTTTTTAAATTTGTCGTAACTAAAATTAATTCAAACAACATTCAATTAAGGTTCAAATGAAATTTAATCAAGTTTGAGAACATATATGATAAAAAAATTGCTACATATTGGATCAATTTTTTTAAAGCCTAATTGAACAAAAATTGGATGTATTCAACAAAATTTTCATTCACGACAATCATGATTTGAACATAGTCCGAACAATATTTGAATAAGACATTATCAATGAAAAAAAATATAAAATCTTTAACTCATCAGTTTTAAGTTTGTGGTGATAAACTCTAAATTTCAAATTATTCAAATTCAAAATTTAAACCCTAAAATTACTGCTATTATACGATAGGTTTATAACCTATTTGACCTCTTTTACGACTAGCCTTAATCGAAAGTTCTCTCCTATTATCGGGAGGGGTAATTAACTATAGGGGCTTGCGCCTATAGGAAACCAGAACTCAGATCAAAAAGTCCTCACCAAATGAGGGCGAAATCTCTGGGTAGTGTCTTATCTAAAAACCCAATCTGCCTTCTGAAAATTCCCCCGGGATCACACATCCCAAAATTGGAATTTTTCGGAGCCCACATTGGTAGAGTACATACACATTGATGTTTTAACCAATCGTATTTCATTTTCATAAATAATTTATGCAGAAATCACAAAATCAGTGTACAACAAATTGTAACTGCTTGTCTATCAATTAATTTTTGTATGTGTCATTTTCAATTTTCATTATAAGTTTCTTCACTAACCTCGTTCTTCAACGCAACATATTTTGTTGTTTTTAAAATGCTTAGCTTAACTTCCGCATTTGCTCGAATGGCAAAACATATCGCTCTTCTAATTCTTTATTTTAGACAAAAACATATATTGATACTTCAAATCTTTTACCGTCTATTTTAGGATAAGGATTTTTTTTTTCCTTATATAATCATTGCGGCCACTTCGCTGTGGCGAGAGGGATCCCTCCATTTTCTCCACCGTCTTTCCCCCTCTTCCTAATTCTTCTCCTTCTCTGATGACCAATCCTTCTATGCCTCTAGCTTGGGGCCGCATATTGGTGGACGCCCTTGTTATATGTGAGTTTCTCATTTCTCCTCTCCCTACACGGGATGAAATCATCAGGTTCCTTTCTGTTGACATTGATGAAGCTGTTGAGGAATGGAACCTTGCTCTTGTCGGGTACTCCCTTGGTAAGAGATCGTTCTATGAATCCTTGTTCAATGCGATTCAACAAGTTTGGAAGCTCAAATGTAGTCTAAAACTCATCTCCCTTAGTGGCAGTTTTTTCTTATTCAAGTTCTCTTATGTTGAAGATTATAATATGGTTTGGACTAAAGGTGCATGTTTTGTTCTTGGCGAACCATTCATCTTCCAAAAGTGGTGGGAAACTTTAGTCCGAAGAGAGATGAATTTACATCGGTACCAATCTGATTTAAAATTCACGATTTACCTCTTTGCTGCTGGACTCCAATCGGGATTTTGAAAATTGCTACAAAAGTCGGGCATCATCTAGCAGTTGACGCCCTTACTGCGTCAAAATCTAGACTAACATATGCAAGAGTCTGTGTGCAGGTAGACTCTACTGCCACTTACCCCAATTGTATTCCGATTGATGTTGATGGGAAGATTTTTATTCTAAAGATACAATATGAATGGAAGCCAATACTTTGTGCTATATGCAAAACCTTCAATCATCTCTCTTCTGCCTGTCCTTCATATCCGAACTTTGAACCACAACTTCCTCCCAAAACTCTGAGAGGACAGAGTACCAGTCGTCTCCCAAGACGTCCTTCCCATAACCCCAAAGGTATTATTCCAACTCCTTCAAATCCCCCTTCCTCCACTGCAAATCTGTTAAACACCCCCTCCACTTCCACCCTTCCACAAAATGAGAGATCTTCTCCTCCTCCTCTACCCTCTTCTGTAACCGACCCTGTTGGTTATTCCGTCTCTACATCCAAACTGTCCTATTTTATGGAAGCAATCACTAAGCCTATACCGAACTTAAACTCCCCTATAAGTGTGTCTTATTCCTATACAGACACTCTGTTCCCTCCTTCTAACCCCATGCCTCCTAAAATTATCTCTCCAAACAAATTTACAGCTTTACAAGACTCCACGTACTCTGAATCCTCTTCAGCTCATGAACTGGTTAATACAGTTGTATCCTCAAGCAAAGCTCAGCCCAAATGATTTCAATTTTGCTCCTGGCCCAAATGATTTCAATTTTGATTTTTACAAAAAAACTTGAATATTACTGGACAGACATTATGCTCAACTATCAGATATTTCTTTAGTAAGTTCTATCTTCCAAAGAGTGTGAAAGCTACTGTTATAGTTCTTGTTCCAAAAAATAAGCATGTTGAGAACATTCAAGACTTTAGACCTATTGCTCTTTGTAATGTTTTTCATAAAATCATTGCAAAGATTCTTGTTTCTCGTATGAAGCTCATCATACATGATATTATTCATAAGAGACAAGTAACTTTCATTGCAAACAGACTTCCCACTGATAATCCCATCTTGGTGACGGAGATCCTCACTCTTTGCAACAAGAAGTATAAAAATAAGTTCTTTTGTGCTAAGCTTGATATCAAGACGGCTTTTGACAGCGTGTCTCGGGAGTTTCTTTTTTGCGAGATTGGCTCAAAAAGGTTTTTCTCATATTTTCATTAATTGTATCAAAACCTGCATTAATGATACTCACTTCGCTATTTGTATTGATGGGAGTCTTGAGGGTTTCTTTAGCTCATCTTCTGGGGTTAGACAAGACTGCCCTCTTAATCCGTATCTCTTTAATATCATTATGGATGCCCTATCTTGCCTTTTTGGATGATATGAATGGCACTGGTAGATTCGAAGGGTTCGAGCTAGATGGTTTCCAAATATCTCATATTTGTTATACTGTTGATCACTTGATATTTGGTAAAGCTGACATTGGTAACTTTGAATGTCTCATGAGGATCCTAAATATTTTTTCCAACATGTTTGGGCTTCATCTTAACCTGTAGAAGAGTTCGCTCCTTTATTCTCATCTTGCTCCCAACAGTACTCATATTTCTCAATCTCTCAATATTCACAACATCTCATCCAAAATTACCTATTTGGGCCTTCCTTTATCCTTAGGAAGACTCATATCTTTTGACTTCTCCCCACTCATTGACAAAATCATCAACGTGCTTTCAGGCTGGAAAGCTTCTCTTCTCTCTTTTGTATGTATGACCCAATTCATCAAATACACAATTACTAATACTGTGGCTTATTGGATGAGAGGATCTTTATTCTTAAATCTATCAGTAAAACTATTGGGAAAATTTGTTCGAAATTTCTTTTTTATGGTGGTAGTTGCAATAAGCGTTTGCATCTCATATCTTGGTATAATACTTGTAGACCTTTTTCCAAAGGTGGGCTTGACATTACTTCTCTTCATGCTCTTAGATTTGCTTTCAACTGTGGCATCATTGCTAGATTTTATAATGTGGATTCTCCCCTTTTTTGCTGGCTTAAAATCCGGTATATATCTCCTTGGAACCATAACCATAATAATACTTCTTTATTTTGGAAGAGCATCTGTGAAACTTATAATTTGGTTAAGCACAAATTTAAGTTCCAAATCTCTCAAAACAGCAAAGTCTCAATACTTTGGGATCATTGGTTTTTGAATAATAGAATCAACCACTTTTTTCCCGAATTGCCTCTTAGCTTGATTTGTAACCCAAGAGCTGTTTTGGCCGACTGGATGCATCAGGGTAATTGGTGCTTGCCTTGAGTCTTTGAGTCCACCCATTATTGATCAAATTTTTGCTAATACAATTCTGAATGATTCATCCAAACACATTATTTGGGATAATGATGAAAATGCTAGCTTCAAAGACTTCTATTTGAAATTTTTTGCCAATGAAGAAAACTTTGATCCGCACTCTCTGGTTTGGCATAAAAAACACTCTATGAGATTAATTCTCGGCTCGCACCTGGATGGTTTTGAAAGAGGGATTGAAAACGGTTGATGTACTATCCAAAAGAAACATACATAGTTTAGATCACACATGCTCTCTTTGTCATTTTGGTTTGGAAACGGCTTCTCACTTATTTTTTGAGTGCAATTACTCTTTTAAAGTGATGACTAAATTTATGCCTTGCTTTCAAAATTTCTTCTTAAGGCCTACTATTATTCAACCTGTACAACATATTGACAGCTTACATGTTTAAAAATCTCATAAAAATGCTCGCTCCTTACTCTTGTAATGCTATGGTGTATTATGTCTGGCAAGAAATGAATAGCAGGAAATTCAAATATGTGAGTGCTTGCTTTGCCACCCTATCTAGGAAGATTTCAAGATATATCTTTCTTAAAATTAAATGTTGGAAAAAGAGGGATTCCATCATTGATAAGATGAAGATTTCTTACACCTGATGCTTGCTTTTATTACATTGTGCTATATGTATTATCTGTTGTGGGACCTGGAGCTTGCGTTGGTTGGTTTGTTGTCTCTAAGCACTTCCTGCTTTGATTATTTGTAGTTCACTGTGATATCTCTGCTGGATATTTTTAAACTTCTTGTTATATCATGCTTTGGCAACATGATTGATGCTGTAATTTACCTCGATGGTGCATTTTTTGGGCTGAGGTTTACTCTGTTGCCTGCCACTACTCCTTTTGGTTGGTTTAGCTGGGATCAATGTTATTTGGATGTTTTTTATACTTGGTGCTATTCCTCCCCTGGGTTGTGGGAGGCGAAAGATCTTCTTTGGTCTTACAAAACTGTCTGGGTTGCTGTTCTATGGATTTTCAACATACTGCCGCTGCCTTTCGTAAACTGTATAGTTGCCTCGAGAATTGCCAACAAGTTTGATTTTGGTATTTTGCTAGGCAGACAAAATTTTGGGCTGAGGAAAATGATGAAGTCTGCCAATCCTCCTTTCTGGATTGTCTACGGGCAACCAAAGGAGCTCCTAATTCATATTTATAAGAATTTTGAGTTCTGAGTCCTAGCCGTCACTGATTTTTCAGTCATTTTGTTCTCCTCTTCTTCTTGTTTTGGCCACTACTGTGTTTTTTTAATGGTTTTACTTTATTTTCTTTTCTTACACTTCTTTTTTTGTACAACTTAACTTCTTAATTTAATCTGTGCCAAGCCCTCAATATTTCAAAAAAAAAAAAAAAACATAGAGGACGATTGATAACTTTTAAGTAATTAAAGATTTAACTGGCATATGAGTAATTTTGGCTAGATGCCAAAGTCCCGAGCCAACAGAAACAGAAGAGATGGACGTTTCTATTTGTCATTATAAATCAGTTGTACAAACCTTACATCAAAAGGGATCAGTTGCGCATGTGCTTGAAGCCTGGAACTCATCAGGGCACAGTGGCCGGGATCCATAATGAAACTGGAAGAAGTTTAAGTATTGCAATTACATCAAGCTCATAAGATATAAATAATAGACTTGATCGCTACCTTTTGGAAACAACCCACTTGTTCGTTCTCTTATAAGTCACAGCCATGAACATGAACCTCAAATCAACATCAACTCATTTACTATTATCATCTCAAGTAGTTTTGCATGTAATTAATTCGCACAGGGCTGGCTTCACCCACCCACCTAATTAAGAAAATTTTGCATGCAAATGCCGTATTCAAGGTTTCATTTAACCTTCTCATTTTGAGATATTTGTCTCTAATGAGATTTTAAGCTGTGGATAGTAGAGATATTTGTTTCATGAAAAAAACAAAAGACGAAAGAAATATAGATTTGAAATTAAGAAAAAAAAGCTTACAATTAGCTTAAATATCACTGTAGAGCTAACATATCTAAAACAACCTCTTCACTAAGGTCATCAAATATAGCAGCCTCTATAACAAATCCAATCTCTCTGACTTGAGGAGGCTTGAATTGGTTCCACTCCTTCCAAGTTGAGAAATCCGAAACCAAATTGTTCACATCTCCCTTCTGCCTTTCCCAAGACAGGATGAGATCATTCATGGCCTTTTTTATCAAGTCAGTTGAGCTCTGAATACCGTAAGAGCTCCACATCTTCTCCTTTTCTTTTCTAACACAGTCAAGCGCAGGCCTGATACTGATTCTTCTTTTGCTAAACTTATTTCTTTTCTCAGCATAATTAAGAGACTTTGAATTCTGATGAACGACTTCAAATGTTATGTTGACCTTGTTCAGCGCTGCATCCATGCTTGATGTTGATCTGCACTCATGTTTAACTGCTCGAAACAATTAACATAACATATTTAAATAAAAAATGATGTTTTTTAAATGATCAATGACATTACTGATCTTTAGCATATAAAGAAACATAATTAATTATCGTACTGTGATTATGAAATGGAGAACTTTCAGCAGAGTACAGCTCTAAAATTGACACAGGACTCAGCTGGTGCTTAGATTCTTCTGAGAAACAGCTGGAGAAACTCAGTCTTCTATGCTCAATGGTAGCAGTTTTGCTATAGATAAACCTGGCCAATGTGCGTTTGAGGAAAACAGCAGTTATTCCTTCTTGTCTGCTGGTTTGTCTTATCCTAAGCCTCTTGCAAAGATTCAAAGGCCAACAGAAAGGCTTTGACTGAGATGCTATCATCCTCCCTGAGCATCCATTCTCCATAAGATAGACTTCAAGTAGAAATGGCTCCTGCTGCTCCTCAAGAAGCTTAGCCAGGCTTCTTCCTCCATGTGGAGCAGGATTCCAAGGAAATGAAGATGGCATTTCTCCAATCAGCAATGACGCCTGACTTCAGATCAAGAGAAAGGAAGATATGGTTTAAATGGAAGAGTTTTATGTGTATGTGTGTGTGTGTGTGTGTGTGTGGTGGGGGGAGGAGGAGGTGTCAGAAGTGTATAAATGCTGAGCTCTGCGTCATCTTCTAAAACAAGTTCCTGCGTTAAATCAACGCAACAACACATTTAATCAAGAAAGCATAGTATTATACAAAATTTACACTAAAAGTAGAATGATTTCCTTATATTACAAAACAACATACACTTAAAATCAATCTTCTTGAAATAAAGTTTCACTGTCTTATAATTTTTATAACATGTCTTTTTATTTTAATTAAATGTCATGTATTTTATATTCTTTTGTCAGCATCAAGCAGTAGACAAGTTTGAAACAGTAAAAAAAAGGAGAATTTGTTTAGAATTTCTATAGAACGTAGATAACCACATGCTCGTGATAAAGTGCACGTACACAATCTTGTCTTCGGCAGTAACCCTCATAGTTCCATCAAATCATAAGGAGAAAATTTAATTCCAATCATCTGATTTAAGATGGCATGCTTTACCAATTAGCTGTATAGGCTTATGAACCGGAAAAAGGCCACAGTTCACATGTTTGTTTGAAGGAATATTGAATAGTTTCATATTGACCCTCCAAATTTTTTTTACGAGCAGAAGTATTTAGATGGGACCCTACAAATTTGTCATGGTATAGTCAACTTTATATGGATGGACAAGGTGATTAGCTGTCAGTAGTAAACAGAGTTGAACGGATTCCGTGTTGGAATTTGTTTTAATTATAGTGATGGTTTGTTTTCAATTAGTTTAAGTCTATTCAGTATGAATAATAGAGGAAGAATTCTCCCCTCTTCAACATAAATACGGATGCTCACTAAGAATTCTTTGTGTAATTTGTTTTTTCATTGTTATTTGAAATATAGAGAGTTACCTATGTATATTACAATTTATATGCATAATAGTGCACTCTGTTAGCTAATTATTCATTTATATTAGCATTATTTGATTTAAAAATTACAATATTATTTCCAATTATCTAAATATATTTTAAGATTTATTTTTTTTCTCCCTTTGACTTTTTGCCATTTGGATGAGCATGAGTACATCGCAATTAAGATATTTGTTGTTGAATTCAAAATTATCCTTGAATTATACTAGAATCTTACTTGCAATCTCAATGAAATAGCACAGATAATAAGAGAGAGAAAGAAGAACTTTAGAGTAGGAAGCACTGGAATAGACTTGAATACAAAAAATTATTTATCACGAGCTCAAATTTTGACCCCATATTTATAGGTTTGAGTTAACATTCAGGCACTACATAATTGGTTACATATAAATATATAAAAAAGAAAAAAATTACATAATTAAGTTCAAAGGTTGCTTGCTTATGGAATATAGGAGAATGTAGCCTAGCTATATATGATCATCTACTAACTTCATATGAGTCTTCAAATGGGTATTTTACTTTAGTCGTTAGCTTCACAAATTGGAGTCATCAACTTGTTTGAAGAAAGTCTCTAATTCATCTAATGGAAGTCATTGACTTACTTGTCGATAATTGAAGACTTATTTATAGGAAATTACGGGCTTGTTCGCATAAAGTAGCCAACTTATCTTTAGAAAATTTCCGACTTATCTAAAGATAGTTTCCAACTTATAGGAGTTTGTTGACTTATATGAAGGAATTAACCAACTTAAAAGGTAGGAAATTGGTGAATAGCTTATGGTCTAAGATTAACATGTTCGAATGCATCGATTGACTTCTCCATGATTTGAGGAGTCCTTCATCAGCTTGGTGAGTTCAACAAGAAGATCTCAAGTTCTTCATAAACTTAAATTGGGTCGACTTAGCTTGAACCAAGCTCTTGAAATATGAGTGTATATTTAATTCTCTTATATCTTTTAACATATTATTATAAAAAGAATAATAGAATAAATTAATAATGAATTTTCTTTTTAAAAAATGAACATTTAATAATTAGTCACAACTAATGATTTTGATTGTGATGTGATTTTTCCTTATGCCGCATCAGTGACTCTAAATCTTACAATACGAGGTCTAGGTATCTAGCTATTTATATGTTTATTCTTCCTTTGCCTTTGTTTTCTTCTTCCTCTGCCTTTTTTGTTAAAATCTTGGAATTTCCTTTTTGAAAATTGTTCTCAAGGATAAGATAAATATTTTAAAAGAAAACATCATTGCCAATATTTTTTAAAATTGTAAAAAAGAAGAGGTTTTCATTGAAGGAAAATATCCGAATGAATGTGAGATTGAAACTTGCTAAGATTAAAAAAGTGATTAAAGCTAAAGTCACCGCCACTAAGTCATTGATAATTTTTAATCACCGAGTGATTGTTATGCTTTCCTTATTACTATTGGTAAATAACATGTGATGTAACAATGGAAAGGATGGAAACGAGGACAAGAGTAACACAATAATGTAGCATGAAAAACTATAGAGAACATTTCTATCAAATGTAAAAAATTCTTGAGTGTCCTATGGCCTTTAATTCTATTGTAGCAATACTATATCAAGCCGCACAAACAAAAGAAAGGGAAATGTATTATTGTAATTATAAAGAGAATAAAGTTGAAATAAAGTAGTGGAGTAGCAAGCACGAGGTGTGGTGTCCCTAGGATGTAGCATACGGTGTTCCACATCAGCTCTCCCCCACCACCGAAGAGTTTGTTCCTGTTGAACTAGTGATAGTGGTTGAATCATCTAGAGGATGATAACTATATATATATATATATATATTGAAAGTTTATGAAGTCTGGATGTCAGCAGGGAGGTCAATAACATGCGCGTTATCAACCATAATAGAGCGTTGTGTTTGGTAATTTGGTTTGTGGTAATCCCTTAACAAAATATAGGTTGAGATCCTCCCAAATTAAGTCTGGCACTGGTAAGGGCGTATATAGGTCTTCAAAAGGATGCTGCTCGTGAGGATTAAAATGTAAAGGGTATAATCATACTATTGCGTAGGACAAAATAATCGTAGGTCTTTACACTATACAAGTAGATCAATGGAAGAGCATAAGAGATCATAGATACAATTCACTATAGAGGATAATGGCTTTCGCCTACATACCTTGATGAGTAATAATATATGACTCGATAATCATGAGATTTTCTTTATTTGATACATTAGCTCAAATGTGATTTATTTGATATGGGTATCGATTTCCCACAGGCGCAAGCCCCCATGATTAATTACATCTTAGGCCTCGATCTAAGAATACTCTCGACAATGGGTGCTATATTATTCTCTTCGTGATTTAATGCATAGTGGGGTGTCTAGGTTCTCATAATCCAAAGAAAGATAGGCTCGATTAGGTTATTCAACATATAAGGATCACATAAGCACTCGATTGGTCCAAAGAAGAGAAATCAAGGGAGGAGACATCACGGTCGAGGCATGCATGAGAGAAAGATGGAAGCAACACCATCAGTGTGATGCAGATGTGTGGAATTTATAGTTTCCAAAGAGTGGAGAACCTACCCAACGATAAGGCAAACAATAATATATACCCATACCGCCAGCCTTTAACCCTAGATCTATGAAGGATGTACCATACACTAAGTATTAACATTCATGACAATAATAATACAAGACATTGCAAGTGGACTTATAATCTAAACCCCACTAGGGATATAGGCAATCCAGACCTGGATTTATCACCCTTCTAGAAAGAGGTACCAACTAAACTCCACATAGAGTATCAAATATATGCAGTCCGATCTTACGCAAATAGAAGAGTGGTGGGAGGCACAAAAGAGAAATGGTTATTATATGCAAAGTGAAATATCAATCTATGTTATAACACAAAATCTGTATGCTTTGACTCAAGCTATGCAAGCATGGGTAGGGCTAATCAAAACTAGTCATTGGTCACTTTAAAGTAAATATTGTTTGAAATATTTATTACATTTTAAAAAGTAACACACAAGGGATCATGCATTAATTATTAAAAATGGGTTTATTTTAGCTTATATGTTCATTTTATCTTGATTAAGTAAATTTTAGTTTTATAAAAAATTTAACATCCTAAAAAGTCTAACATTGACTTCGTTCGAGCTACCCTTAAGCAAATTAAAATAAGAAACCTAAAAAAAGTATGAAATTTTAATGTGCAATCAAAATAAACACACCAAACATTAAATAATAAGTAATAATTAATGGCTATAAATACAACTCGGTTCTGCAATATACCCCATAAAAATTAAAAAAAAAGGCAGCTGAGCACTATCGTAATTACAACTCAACCTAGATCTATACAAAAACGAGATGGTGTATGTGCTGTATGGGGCCTTGATCTATTTCAACATGTTTTGGCCCCCTGCATAATTCTGAAATGCCCACACACATACAAAACTTTCCTAACTAAAATTGCATTTGAAAATTAAAAAAATACATATTTACCCTACAAAATAAAGGTTATCATAATTATAATAATAGTCACACCATCAGCTCCATTTCAACCACGTGTATACAATTTGACTCAGCAGGAGGCCCGGGATCCTCCATATGTTGTGACATGTACGATTTATATTTCTGAGCATCCATATTATGTTTTATTTGATTCTGGAGCTAGTGATTCATTTATTTCCAAGCATTTCTTTGATTCACTACATTTGGCTTTAGTTGCACTACCTATTTCCCTTTTATTTATTTTGCAGGCTGGAGATAGTATGATAGCCGGTAGATTTTGTTTCTTTGATATTGAAATTTTTTATAAGCAGTGGAAATCCAATTTGATTTTATTACTGATTTCTTCATATAATGTTATTCTGTATATACATTGGATGAGTCAGTATGTGGCTCCAATTGATTGCTTGAAGAAGCGAATTACATTATTTATGGGCAATGAAAGTTTTGTTTTCCAAGGAGTTAGAGGTGTTTTATCTTAGTTAATATTTACGTTAGAAGCAAATAAATTATTGTATAAGGGTTATATGGTATTTCTAACATCAGTTCGGGATAAGAGTATTGATGTAGGTTCTCTTTCTAATATCCCAATAGTATAAGATTTTTCATATGTATTTCTTGAGGAGTTAGTTAGTTTACCTTTGGACAGAGACGTAGAGTTCTATATTGATATATTTTCAGGTACATCCCCGATATTTAAAGCTTCACATAGGATGGCACCAAAGGAGCTTCAAGAGTTGGTTGATAGGGGATTTGTTTGTCCTAGTATTTCTCCCTGGGGAGCACATATTCTATTTGTAAAGAAAAAAAGGATGGTACGATGCGTATGTGTGTTGATTATAGAGAGTTGAACAAAGTCACAATCAAGAATAAATATCCACTTCCACTGATTGATGATCTATTTGATCAGCTTGCTGGATCTTCTATATTCTCACAAATTGATCTATGATCTGGTTATTATCAGGTGAAGGTGAGACAAGATGATGTGATGAAGACAGCTTTTAGTACTCGATACGGATACTATAAGTTTTTGGTCATGCCATTTGGAGTAACTAATGCACTAGATGTATGCAAAATTCTCCAAATATGAGTTAAGACTGAGAAGTATTTCTTTTATGGGACATGTGGAGAGTGGTGATGGTATCTCTATTGATCCCCATAAAGTTTAAGCAGTCACTAATTGGCCGATGCCTACTACGGTATTTGAGATACGCAATTTCTTGGGTATGACTGAATATTATAGGAAGTTTATGAAGGGGTTTTCTCAAATTTCAGCACCTTTGACAATACTGACTCAGAAGTCAGTAGCTTTTGTCTAGACACCAGAGTGTGAGGCTAGTTTTCAGATATTGAAGGATTGTTTTACTTCTGCTCCAGTTTGGCTCTTCCCTCTAATATAGAAGGATTTCAGATATTCAGTGATGCTTCACTGAGAGGTTTGGGGTGTGTTTTGATGCAACATGATTGGGTGATAGCTTATGCTTAAAGATAATTAAAACCATATGAAAGGAATTATTCGACGCATGATCTAGAGTTGGCTGTTGTTGTATTTACTTTAAAGATTTAGCATCATTACTTGTATGGTGTCAAGTGTGAGATTTTCATGGATTATTAGAGTATGAAGTACATATTTACTCAAAGGATCTAAATTTGAAACAAATAAGGTGGCTTGATTTAATCAAGAATTATGATCTTACTATTCAATATCAATATGTTATGGCTAATATAATGGCAAACACTTTGAGTAGGAAGTCTTCATGATTATCATGTATACAACTCACTTCAGATAAGTATTTAATATGAGATATGAAGAGATTACAGTTGGAGGTGATTTTTTCTACTGATTAGGATTTTAGTATAGTGACTCACATGATCATTCAACCCTCTTTAGAAGAAATGATTCATGAAGCTCAAAAATTAGATGTAGAATATTCAAAGTTGATTGATCAGATTAAATATGGTAAGAAATCTGAACTGCAAGTTTTTTATTATAGTATCATTTTTTATAAGGATAGACTTTGGGTTCCTATTTTATGAGATTTGAGGCAGGAGATTCTACATGAGGCTCATTATTCAGGTTATATTATTCATCTAGGAAGTAACAAGATGTATGGAGATCTAAAGAGTATATTTTGGTGGCCTGGATTGTAGAAGGATATAGTGGAGTTTGTTTCAAAATATGAGTCCTATCAGCTAGTGTAGGCAAAGCATCAACGACCGGGAGGTTTTCTACAGTCGTTACCAATTTTAGAGTGAAAATAGGAAGATGTACCAAATAAATTTTGCTATGGGTTTTCCCAGATTGAGGAAGGGCATGATGTAATTTGGGTTATTGTTGATCGACTGACAAAATCTGTCAATTTCCTTCCATTAGACAGATAGATCCGATGGACAAGTTAACACAGATTTATGTTAAATATATTATCAGGTTGCATGGTGTGCCAAAAGTGATTGTATATGATCGGGATGGTAGGTTTACCTCTAGATTACGAAGGGGTATTCATTACGACTTTTCATACGTAGACACACGGACAATCTGAAAGGAATTTTCAGGTACTGGAAGATTTTCTGAGATTATGTGTTTTGGATTTTGGGGGGGAGTTGGGAGGATCATATCCCATTAATATAGTTTACAAATAGTAATAGTTATCAGTCCAGCATAGGCATATCTCCTTACAAAACTCTGTATGGCAAAAAATGTAGGACTTCTTTAACTTTGACAGAGGTGGGAGACAGACAGGTGATATGTTCAGCATTTTTGGATGATAATATTACAGAGATCAATTTGATTAGAGAAAGATTGAAATATGCACAAGATAAACATAAGAAATATTATAATTGGAAACACAGATTGGTTGAGTTTCAGATTGGTGACCTGTTGTATATATGTCAAAGTCAGTCTTATGAAGTGTGTTAACAGATTTGGGAGAATTAGCAAGCTCAGTCCAAGATATATTGGACCTTTTGAGATCAGTGAGAAGATTGGTAGTTCTGCTTACAAGTTATTATTACCTGATCATATGTCTGATATACACAATGTGTTTCATGTATCATCTTTGAGAAAGTGGTTGTCTGATTTTGGGAAGAGATTATATGCTGATGATATTGAGGTTCATCCAAATCTACAGTACAGAGAAGAACCCAAAATGATTTTAGCATATGATGTGAGAAAATTGAGAAGCAAATAGATTCCTATGGTTAAGATGCAGTGGAAGCATATGACATACAGAGAGGCTACTTGGGAGAAGGAATCTGATATGAGGTAGCTGTATCCAGGTTTATTCTGACTAATTATGCTTTGAGAATATCAAGGGTGACATTTTTCTTAAGGTGGGTAGATTATGAAACCCTTCAAATTTTCAAATTTTTTTAGTTGATGTAGAGAAGTCCAAATCACAAACCATCTTTGCCATAACACTTATAATATCATGCTTTAGCTTCTCTAATTTTTTCATAATTTTTTAGCCATATTGAAATTTCTTAAGAAATCGGCACCTCTAGGTACAAATGGGGGTTTTGAGATGGTTTGATATCTATTTTGCAAACCGATTTCACCATAATTTTCTAAATTAAATTTGTTAATTTATGAATATTTTTCTATAATTTTTGGAATCCTTTAAAGAATTTTTATGAATTTTCTATTAAAAATTAGTTATAATAATATTATTTAATTATAAAAATATAAAATATCATAATCCACTAATGAGTTATATAAGAAATTCGCTTTATGTCTTAACAGAGAAGGAAAAAATCGGGTTAGAGAGGGTTTAAAAGAAAAAGAGAAGAGAGAGAAAGAGAAAGTCCGGTTTTGGGCGATTTTAGACTGTTTTTGTCCATCGACACAATTGAGAAAGTTGTTTGTCTCAAGGTAAGACACATTATGCCCATCTCAATTTTCAAAAATATGAAAGTCTTGGCCAATATTTTGATTAAAATTTTTATATGTTAGCGAAAAGCAGGAATAACTTTGCACTGGCAAAACTTTCAACACGTAACTTTTTCTATTTTGTAGAGATTACAATTATGCAAATTTTAAATATTTTTCTAAAAAATTTTCACCAGGGGTTTTGAAATTTGTGGGGTTTTTATTGAATATAAATTTATCGGAATGTTAAAAAATAGTGTGGTAATATAATAAAAGTCTTAAAACATTATTTTACATAATTCATGATAATTTGATACTTTTCTAAAAATGTGCATTTTTGTATAATTGGATTTTCTGTTGTCTGTCATTATACAATATTGTGAATTTTGATACATGCTCAATTACTCTTTAATAGTTATAATATGATAATATATGTGCATATTCATTTAATTAATTTAATTTTGTTAGGAGCCATAAGGGATCAGAATCCTTTGAGATTTTATCTGTGTCAGGAAATTTTTAGAAGTTATAAGGGGCCAAAATCCTTTGAGATTTTATCTGAGATAGGGATATCTGATATATTCTGGTGCTATAAATAAAAAAATAGTTATAAGGGGCCAGAATCCTTTGAGATTCTGTCTGGGTCCGGGAAATATTATATGAACTACTTTGTGATACGAATTTTAATTTATTCATTTATTTTGTATTGTTATATGAACATTTTCTTAGAGCTTTCCCTAAGAATGTTACTTTGTGAATGAGAATCATTGGAGAAGAAAAAACACTAAAAATAGGAGGGCCTGATAAACATCTTGTTCATATTGTTTATACAATATCGAGTCTCTTTAAATACTATGAGTATATTGATATGAATTAAATTTGTAGCCACAATTCTTTAAAAAATTAAAATAAATGATATATTTATTTAATTTAAATAAGGGCCAATGGCCGCATATAAAAAAAGGATAATTCAAGCAACTAGGGCTTTGTTTCATTATTCGGTACTTTTTGTAAAAATTAATTTTAAGAAATATCAGTTCAGAAAATTGAGTTTTCTAAAAGAAAAATACATCTAAAAAGCTTTCTTAAAACCAATGCTTTAAAAATCGGATCAGACCAGCCGGTCTGACCGGTTCAACCGTGAACTGGTTTGAAGGCCAATTCGGTTTAACCAGAGAACCAGCTTTGCTGCAAACCTGCTGGTTTTGACAAAAACCGACCGATTCAAGTTTTTTTTTTAATATAAATAATTAAATAAATTATTTAATATTAAATAAATATTAAATTTAATTAATTAATAATGTGGATTCATTTTTGTTTGTTAAGTCACTTGAGTAAAAATTATATCATATAAATTATAATATAAATAATTAATTTTTATATTTGAATAATATTTATTTTTTAAAGTTTTTAACATATTTAGATGCTGCTATATAAAAATATTTAATTATATTTATAATTTTATATTATGAGTTTTTGAATAATTTATATCTATAAATAAAATATAAATATGTAATATAAATTAACAATAATTTATATAAAATTATATGATTGTTATATTTCATTATTATGTTAATTTTATTTATTTTTTATAATATTATTATTATTTATTACGTCATCCGGTTTGACCCCAATTCGACCGGTTGAACTGGTTGAACTATGAATCTTTCTTTCTTCCGGTTTATTGTCCGATCCGATTTTTCAGAATTTTGCTTAAAACAGTAGAAAGAAGAAGAATTTTTTTTTTTATTAAAAGCTTGGTTTGAAGAACCGAACAATAAATTTACGATTTTACTTTACCAAAAATGCCCAATATACGTAAGTTTCGTAGCATCCCGCTTCTCCGCTTTCCCTTATTGTCTCACATGCTCCATATTCTGACCATGGGCAAATTATTGCATCAGGTCATCGGAAGCGGAGATAGGTCCGAATATTAATAAAATATTATTTTAAATTTAGCGTGTCAAAAGCGCATGTAAAGTGCAGATAAAGCGCAAGTAAAACGCAGTAAAAGCACAACTAAAGCGCAAGTCAAAAGCACATGTGACGTCAGAATCTAATCTCCGTGTCCGATGACCTGACTGCGCTTTACCTGCGCTTTTGAAGGCGCTTTGACCTGCGCTTTACCTGCACTTTAACGTTTTACCTGTGCTTTACCCACATTTTTGACGAGCTAAATTTAAAATAATATTTTATTAATATCTGGACCTCTCTTTGAGTCCGGTGACTGGATGCAATGATTTGCCCTTTACAACCGACTAAACCCCGGCAAGTTATGGGCCGGCTGCCGTGTTTCGTCATTTGCGTCCCCGCGGCCAGAACTAGTTAGGGGAGCCCTTTTCGTGTAACCGGGGGTGGCGAAGGGGGATGTGAGTCATGTGACGGTCAGAATGGTGCTTCCGGTATCAAATATTATGGTTGGCCCATACGCCGGTGATGCGCAGATCAGGCATGCGGATTTCGTGAAGAGCATTTCGCGGGCTAAAGATTGCCCCAAAGATGCCCGACCTGAGTTCGCTATCCTCGGGAGGTCCAACGTCGCAAATCGCCTCTCATCAACGCCCTCGTCCACTAAAAGGATACTGCCCTAACATCCATGAAACCAAGTCACCTTCCCTCTGTCACCTTCCGTGTTTCTATATAAGAGTTTCCCTTTGCTGTATTTTTCTAATTCCCTGATTTATCAGGTGGATGTGTTCCTTTGTGCTGTTGGTCTGCAGGGAAACATAGCTTGATAAATCACTTTCTAATCAGCGTAAGTTGGTACATTGTGAACTTGCCTGGATATGGGTATGCCTTTTGGAACTTATTTTGAATATGCCTACCAATTGCTTGTTGATTTTTCCAATGCTTCAAGCCTTAATTATGCAATTAAAAATCATATTCTTCTCATGCTAAGCTTCAATACCTATAGGTTGGATCGTTCAAGTCTCAAGTATTGCCAAATTAGCTCATTACTGTAATCCAGATTCTTGAATTTGAGCAAAAAAATCTTCTAAGATAAATTCATCATCTTTTTTTTTTAGGGAAAAATTCATTATCTAACATATATAAAGCATGTACACATGCGTATACACAAATGCGCAAGTACATGCATACATAGATATACGTGTGTTGGATCGAAAGTTTTTCATTGCAGAATACCAAGACCTTACCAGAGAAATTAATTATGTCTAAGATGTGAGAAGAAGAGAGAGAAGCTTAAGTCTCAAAATATTTCTTACAAACTGGTAAGGAGCTCTCTTGTAGCTAGAGTAACAATTCTTGAAGCCAGGTAAGGAGCTCTTGCCAAGTTTGACTTTGAAGAAGACAACGAGTCTTGAAGTTAGCGTAAAAATTGAGAAGACCAAGCTAGACGAGAAAATATATAATTTGATGACTGTTGAGCTGAGAGTTGTAGGTTTGAAGTTGCTATTTAAATTGACGGACATCTCAATCATATGGAGGAAATGATGAACTCACTTATCGCCATACCCTATTGAGCTACCTAGAACTTCATTCGTGATATTTGTCATAAGTTAAAGAACTTAGAACCCAAGTTGTGTTGTTGAGGAAGTTTTCAAAAACTTTTAAAATGAGTTAGTTTTCAGCAGAGAATGAATTCATGCTTCATTAATTGATTCGGGTAGGAGATCTCCTATGCACGATTATGATTGACACCAAATTAAGTTGCATGTTAGGAGGAGCTTCTTTGTCTTGTTATGGTGAGTTAGAAAACTCTACTAGTATCCAAGGTGTCCTTCAAACTGTGGACTTGAGTCTTAAAGTTGTTTTCTTTATTTTGAAGTTTTGAAGTGCACCTCATTTAAAGAGAGAAATTATTAGTTTGAATGTTGTATTTTTATGATTTATATTGATGTCTAAATGATGGGGGCATCGACAGGAGATTCCGGTGCGTCTATCAGAGACGACACCGGAGATCGACGACTATGATGGATAGCCTTTACTACTGATGATTTGTTGTATCCGCAGTTCTTAAATTACTTGTTGCTTTTCAGTTTTTTTCCCATTTTATCCTTGTGGGTATTAGTTTTATCTTGTAGCCCGAGGGGCATTTTAGACTTTTGCATTTGCTTTCATTTGGAGCCTATTTATATGGCCCCTTGTATCATGTATGAGCTATTGAATTATTGAATGAAATTTCCTTATGCTTTGTTCTCTTTGTGAGTTCAATGTCGTAGAGATCTCTGAGTGAGTTCTTCGTGATCTCTTTGTGAGTTCACTTGTAGAAATCGATCAAGGTTTGAAATTCCTAATCCTTTGTCTCTCTGCCACCAGATACCCCCAAGTAGAGAAGAGAAAGCAAAGAAGTTAAGCCCTTGCCGCCACCGTCCATAGAGCAACCCGCCGGTCACCGTATCCTCACCGGCCGGCCACCTTGCCGCCGGCCACCTTTCCTCTCCACCACCTCTCCGTATTCCTCCCCAACCTTTCTTTGAGATTTGAATTTTAAATTTCAATTTCTTTCCTAATTGGGAAATTCTAATTTAGGAAAGTTTTTGAAATTTTGAACTCAATCTCATTCCAAATGAAATTGGATTCATGAGACAAGATTTTCCTAGTCATCGTTTTGATTTGGAATCCTCTACCTCATCCCAAACTCCCCTCTTCCTCCTTGATGCCGCCGGCCCCCCTCTTCATGGGCCCCATTAATTGTGCAATTAATCCCCCCTCTCTTATTTTGAAATTCAAATCTTAAGCTCAAATAAATCCCTCCAATTTTACTTAAAACTGAAATTAATTCAGTTTTATTCCTAAACCTAGCTCCACTATTGATGCCGCCTGCCCCCCTCATTTGGTTTGCAAATATTGGATTTTCAATTAATGCCTTTAATGAACTTAATGTTGTAAATTCAAATCACTAATTTCTTCCCTCCTAATTTCTCTAAAAACTGAAATCAATTTCAGTTTTGCTGCATAACACACACACCCTTCCTCTCCCTCACCCTTGCTCTACTGCCAGCCTCCCCATCTCATCTCCAACCGCCGATCCTCTCTCCCTCCCATTGGAGAGCCTCTTGCGGCGACCACCTATTCTCACCTTCAAGAATTCATGGAGGAACCCGAGTGGAATTTCGGGTTTGAGTACGACAACCAAGGAAGAGTCAACATCCTCAGATCACCATTCTTCTTACGTTAGGCTTTGACTTCGACGACACCATCGAAGAATATTTGGATCGGATTCTACCAACGCTAGGGGATTCCATCGACGACCACTTTTCCGTCTACACGTGGATCATTAAAGGTCGTCCTCCCGTGCCACCGCCACCTCCGAGCTCCTTCTCAACAACGACGGTCCTTGGCTCCTCCCTCCTCGTGGCAACCTCACTACTAGTTTGGACGATCTTCCGCCGCTCAACTTAGTTTCGTAGGAAAGAGAGAAGAGGCATCAAGGTGAACAACTCCGTATTAGTTGTCGGATTCCATTCACTAGTTTTTAACATTATGTTTTCCTTTGTTTTTTTTTATTCTTAAATAGTTTGGTTATCTCGTTGTAATTCTTTGGCCTAAACAAGTTAAACCTACGAATCTGTAGCCAAAATTTAATTTGAAACATGATTATATAATTGGTTGAGAAGTGTTTAAATCTTCCTTTAATCTTGTGTAACTCAACTCATGCATCACATCATTTTGGTATCAGAGCATGGTTACCATGCTTGACATGCGTAGAAAGCATCCTAGGGTCTAGTTTTTGTGGTAGTTCAAACTTGCATGCATAATCATTGCTTAGATAACCAACTTTCACTTTTTGTTACTGTTTTTCTGCATTTCCTGCACTCATCTAGCTGAGTTAGGTCATATTAACTAGCATCTTAGTGTTGGCCTTTTGTTTGGGAAGATCCCTAAGTGTTTAGAACAACTGCGGCTTGATTTAACTCTGCTGTCCCCAATTTCCTGCAGTTGTTATTCACTGTTTAGGGTGTCTAGACACTTGTTTGACTGCTGCCTGTTAATGTCCTGCAGTGTTTATAGGTCGTTGGGAGTCTATAACTTAATCCTAGGTGCTGTCCACACCATAGGAGTCTCTCTGAGCACTTAGAATAATTTTCCTAGTTGCTGTAGTTTGCTATCCACTCCGTTTCAGCTTCAGTTAGCAACCTTTAAGTGCTTTAACTTACTTTTCCTTGCTGCCCCTTTCCAGTAAACCACCATAGCATTCCCCAACCTTAACCAATGGACCCGGAGCACTTGCAAGCGACTTTAGACCTCATAGTGGGGCAATTGGGAATCGGTTACACAACAGATCCGCAACACCCAAACTGATTTAGCTGACTTTAGACGCCATTCGAGTGACCGACTAGATAATATCGAGCGTATGAGAAACCCTGCAATCTACACATCGTCGAGACCTCACTCACCTTATGGCGAGGGCAACAGACCCGATCATGACCAACCTCGAGATCCCGGACATTTTCAAGACCATTACCAACATAACCCAAGACCCCATCAAGAGCCCATAGGGAACGACAACCCTTGGAGAGACAACAACGCTCAATTACTGAAAAAACATTAAGATTGACGCCCCAACATACGATAGGACCCTTAACCCTCAAGTTTTCCTGGATTGGCTCAAATCGATGGATAGCTACTTTAAATGGTACAACATCTCTGAAGCGAAGAAATTCAGATTCGCTGAAATGAAACTCACTGGTCGAGCAACCTTTACTGGACCAACTTGAAAACATGCGTGAATCTCGAGGAGAACATCCGATAAACGATTGGAGAACTATGAAACAGGAACTTAGGAGGAAATACCTACCACCTTCCTACTACCCTAAGCTTCTAGATAAGTGGAATCGGCTAACCCAGGGGAGCAAGCCTGTTAAAGATTACATCTCCGTCTTCGACGATTTCCTGATTCATTGCAACGGCGAGGAATCTGTTACCCCAACACAAATCCTGTCTATGTTTAGAGCTAACCTTAGGAAAGATCTTAGAACTGAACTTTTTGCAGAGGAGTAGACACCTTAGGGCCGCATGCAGCCTGGTACTGTGACCTAGAAGAGTCAAAGACCCACTCCCACACTAGACAGTTTGATGCCCGACACAAACCCTATCAAACTTCCACTAGCCAGCCCCAAAACCGACCCACGAACTCGATAGGTAGTCGACCCACTGCTAGTTCGGCCCACCTCGCCCGCGACTCTAAAGGTAAAGCCCCCGACGCGACCGCCCAAAGCCACTCTGGAACAATGTTATAGGTGTCATGGGTATGGGGCACATTGCGTCACAATGTTCCAAACCCCGCTATAAGGTACCATAATAGAGAGAGTTTTGATGACGATGAGGACGAACCCGAGACTGACTTAGTTCCATCATGTTGATGAAAGGGTAGATTCTTTTACGGAGGATGAACCTGTCACCCTTGCAAGTCGTTAGATGTGCACTGTCCCAACCTAAACCGAGTGATGATTGGAGGAAGAACATCCATCTTCCATACCTTTATAGGATGGGGATAAGAACTGTAAGGTTATTGTCGATAGCGGAAGTTGCATCAACGTTGTCTCTTCAGCGATGATTTCTAAGCTTAACATTAAGGCCACACCTCACCCAAATCCGTATAAGGTCGCCTGTATTAACTCAACTTCCATGGAAATCAAAGATAGGAGCCTTATCCCGCTCGAGTTTAATGGATATCAGGAGAAGATTTGGTGTGATGTGTTGACGATGGATGTGGGCCAAATTATTCTTGGTCGTCCCTGGCTGTTTGACAACGACGTCCACATTTATGGGAGGACGAACACCTGCGTGTTCGAGCACAACGGGAAGAAGATTAAGTTGATTCCCTCGCAGCCCCGATCCGATAAGAGTGAAGTTAAGGTTATCCCACCTAAACCTAATAAAGGCTTACACTTCTTAACTGCGAAAGAAGTGGATATTGAACTTCACCAAGGGTCACCCATGTATGCCCTAGTAGCTAGAGAAGTGGATGAGGAACAAGAAGAACCTATCCCCGAGGAAGTTAAGCCTCTTCTTGAGAAATTTGCTGATGTCTTCCCCGAGGAGCTACCTGACCAACTTCCACCCCTCAGGGACATCCAACATGTCATTGATTTAGTATCTGGAGCTTCCCTGCCTAACCTCCCTCACTACCGGATGAACCCAACGGAGCACGCTGAACTAAAAAGGCAAGTAGATGAACTTCTACAACGTGGATTTATCAAAGAGAGCCTCAGCCCGTGTATTGTCCCTACTCTTTTAACTTCTAAGAAAGACGGTTCTTGGAGGATGTGTGTTGATAGTCGTGCTATCAACAAAATTACTGTGAAATATCGTTTTTCGATCCCACGATTAGACGACATGTTAGACATGATGACTGGGGCAACACTGTTCTCTAAAGTTGATCTTAAAAGTGGATATCATTAGATCAGGATCCGCCCAGGTGATGAATGGAAAACGACCTTTAAGACAAAAGATGGGTTGTATGAATGGATGGTTATGCCATTTGGTCTGAGTAACGCTCCTAGCACCTTCATGCGGATTATGACCCAAGTCCTTCGACCTTTCCTCAGAAAATTTGTGGTCATCTACTTCGATGATATATTGATCTATAGTAAATCTGTAGACCAACATTTGGAACACTTGAAGCAGGTCTGTGAGATTTTGAGGAAAGAACAGTTGTATGCAAACCCCTAGAAATGTGTGTTTCTTACTGATAGTGTTACCTTTCTCGGATTCATAATTTCATCTCAAGGAATTTCAGCCGACCCTGAGAAGGTTAGAGCAATCAATGAGTGGCCTGAGCCTAGAAATATCAGAGATGTTCAGAGTTTTCACGGATTGGCCACATTCTATAGGAGGTTTATTAGAAACTTTAGCACGATAACCCATAACCGACTGCCTCAAGAAAAGAGAATTTCACTGGACTTTAGCTGCCACTAAGGCTTTCGAGGATATTAAGAAGAAGATGGTTGAAGCCCCTGTTATGCGTCTTCCTGATTTCTCTAAAGTTTTTGAGGTAACCTGTGACGCATCAGGAATTGGAATAGGAGGAGTTTTATCTCAAGAGGGACATCCTGTGGCATATTTTAGTGAGAAGTTGAACGACATTCGTCAGAGGTATTCTATCTACGACAAAGAATTCTATGCGGTCATTCAGTCTCTTAGGTACTGGAGGCACTATTTATTGCCACAAGAATTTGTGATATTTTCTGATCATGAAGCTTTGAGGTACATTAACTCGCAGAAGAAACTCAATGCCCGCCACGGTCGTTGGGTTGAATTCTTACAAGAGTACACTTACACAATTAGACATAAGGCTGGAATGGAGAATAAAGTAGCGGATGCCCTTAGCAGGAGACTAATGATCACCCAAGAAATGAAGACTGAAGTTATAGGGTTTGAACGCCTTAAGGAAGACTATAAGGACTGCCCAGATTTTAACGATACCTATTCCCTTTTGACCTCTGGATGTGAACGCACGATGGATGATTTCGTAGTAGAAAATGGGTACCTATTCAAAGCTCAAAAACTCTGTATCCCCCAAACCTCCCTTCGTGAATATCTTGTATGGGAGTTACATGCAGGAGGTTTAGCTGGCCACTTCGGGCAGGCAAAAACTATTGCTGCACTAGAGAACCGTTTCTACTGGCCCAGCCTTAAGCACGATGTCGGTAAACTCTTAAGGCGATGTCACATTTGCCAACCTGCCAAACAGCGAAAATAGAATACGGGACTCTACTCTCCACTCCCCGTACCTAGTCGCCCGTGGCAAGATGTGAGTATGGACTTCATCCTTGGATTACCCAAAACTACTAGGAAGCATGATTCTGTCTTTGTGGTCGTTGATCGGTTTTCCAAAATGGCTCACTTCCTCCCTTGCTCCAAAACCTTCGATGCTTCTAGAATCGCGAAGATTTACTTCGACGAAATAGTTAAACTCCATGGCCTACCGAAGACCATCGTGTCCGATAGGGACGTCAAGTTCACAAGCTATTTTTGGAAGACCCTTTGGCACAAAATGGGGACAAAACTTCAATTCTCCACTGCTTTCCACCCCCAGACCGATGGTCAAACTGAGGTTGTTAACAGGAGTTTATGAAACCTTTTGAGGACTTTGGTAGGAGAAAACCATAGGGATTGGGACTCAAAACCTCCGGTGGCAGAATTTGCTTACAACAACTCTATCAACCGAACCACTGGCCTTAGCCCTGCTAAAATTGTGTACGAATATCAGCCTAAACAACCCATTGACCTAGTTCCCATGAGTCCTAGGAATAGAACATCCGAGTCTGCATTTGCATTCTCATCTCATCTGCATGAGTTACACAATGAAATTAAAAAGAAAATTGAACAAAACAATACCAATTATAAAATTCATGCTGATAAGAAAAAGAGGTTTAAAGAATTCAAAGTGGGAGACTTTGTGATGGTACGGATCCGCCCGGAGCGTTTCCCTTCTGGTTCCGTAAAGAAGTTACATGCGAGAAGCGTCAGACCATTTAAAATAATTTCAAAGGTTAACAATAATGCTTATGTGCTAGAACTCCTGGAAGGATTTAATATGAATCCGACTTTTAATATAGAGGATATAGTAGCCTTTGAGGGTCCTAATTTTAACCCCAACAATCCACTTTACAACGAGCCTTGTGAGACCCCACCTAGTGAGATCCCTAGCCTTCATCCACTCCCCAATTTACCCCATTTACCTAGAGCGGAAAAGATCGAAACCATTCTGGATGATGAGATTATTTCCATAAAGGATGGAGGGCGCCAGAGATACTTAGTTCATTGGGAAGGAACACCAGAGACAGAGGACACGTGGATTGATCGAGAGGAGCTATAGAGACTGGACCCAGACCTTTTAGAGTTATATGAGAGCCTCCATAGCATGCACTCGACGGGGTCGAGTTCTCTCCCACCCGGGGAGAATGATGGGGGCATCGACAGGAGATTCTGGCGCGTCTATCAGAGACGACACCGGAGACCGACGGCTATGATGGATAGCCTTTACTACTGATGATTTGTTGTATCCGCAGTTCTTACATTACTTATTGCTTTTCAGTTTTTTTCCCATTTTACCCTTGTGGGTATTAGTTTTATCTTGTAGCCCGAGGGACATTTTAGACTTTTGCATTTGCTTTCATTTGGAGCCTATTTATATGGCCCCTTGTATCATGTATGAGCTATTGAATTATTGAATGAAATTTTCTTATGCTTTGTTCTCTTTGTGAGTTCAATGTCGTAGAGATCTCTTAGTGAGTTCTTCGTGATCTCTTTGTGAGTTCACTTGTAGAAATCGATCAAGGTTTGAAATTCCTAATCCTTTGTCTCTCCTCCACCAAATACCCCCAAGTAGAGAAGAGAAAGCAAAGAAGTTAAGCCCTTGCCGCTACCGTCCATAGAGCAACCCGCCGGTCATCGGATCCTCACCGGCCGGCCACCTTGCCGCCGGCCACCTTTCCTCTCCACCACCTCTCCGTATTCCTCCCCAACCTTTCTTTGAGATTTGAATTTTAAATTTCAATTTCTTTCCTAATTGGGAAATTCTAATTTAGGAAAGTTTTCAAAATTTTGAACTCAATCTCATTCCAAATGAAATTGGATTCATGAGACAAGATTTTCCTAGTCATCGTTTTGATTTGGAATCCTCCACCTCATCCCAAACTCCCCTCTTCCTCCTTGATGCCGCTGGCTCCCCTCTTCATGGGCCCCATTAATTGTGCAATTAATCCCCCCTCTCTTATTTTGAAATTCAAATCTTAAGCTCAAATAAATCCCTCCAATTTTACTTAAAACTGAAATTAATTCAGTTTTATTCCTAAACCTAGCTCTACTATTGATGCCGCCGGCCCCCCTCTTTGTTTGCAAATATTGGATTTTCAATTAATGCCTTTAATGCACTTAATTGGGAATTCAAATCACTAATTTCTTCCCTCCTAATTTCTCTAAAAACTGAAATCAATTTCAGTTTTGCTGCATAACACACACACACCCTTCCTCTCCCTCACCCTTGCTCTACCGCCGGCCTCCCCATCCCATCTCCAACCCGCTGACCCTCTCTCCCTCCCATTGGAGAGCCTCTTGCGGCGACCACCCATTCTCACCTTCAAGAATGCATGGAGGAACCCGAGTGGAATTTCGGGTTTGAGTACGACAACCAAGGAAGAGTCAACATCCTCAGATCACCATTCTTCGACGTAGGCTTTGACTTCGACGACAACGTCGAAGAATATTTGGATCAGATTCTACCAACACTAGTGGATTACATCGACGACCACTTTTCCGTCTACACGTGGATCATTAAAGGTCGTCCTCCCGTGCCACCGCCACCTCCGAGCTCCTTCTCAACAACGATGGTCCTTGGCTCCTCCCTACTCGTGGCAACCTCACTACTAGTTTGGACGATCTTCCGCCGCTCAACTTAGTTTCGTAGAAAAGAGAGAAGAGGCATCAAGGTGAACAACTCCGTATTAGTTGTCGGATTCCATTCACTAGTTTTTAACGTTTTGTTTTCCTTTGTTTTTTTTCTTAAATAGTTCGGTTATCTCGTTGTAATTCTTTGGCCTAAACAAGTTAAACACTACGAATTCTTGTAGCCAAATTTAATTTGAAACATGATTATATAATTGGTTGAGCAAGTGTTTAAATCTTCCTTTTAATCTTGTGTAACTCAACTCATGCATCACATCACTAAACTTTCTACATTGAATGAATTGAAAGTTCACTTTCCTTTGAATTTGTCTCATGTTTATAAAATTTGAAGAAATATGCTTAGATCTTTCTTTTTCTTTTCATTATATTATTTTTATCTGTTTGTAGTCAAACTTCATATATTAGTTGTCGTTCAACATGAAGGCAGCTACTTTGGAGCCAGACCTTCATTAGGAAGTCTTCCTTCATTTAGAAGTTAAATTTTTTACTTCAAAGTCAATCCTTTATTGTAGAATCAACATGTTTTGAACAATTCAAAGGCGGTCATCGATGCCCATCATTTAGCTTTCTTGTGCTAATACACAATAATGCCAATCTTTTTCAGAAATTTGGCTATCAAATCAATGGTTGTGAACATAATTATGAATTGACAACCCTAATTTGATACGGTGATTAAGGTATTACAATTTTGCCTATTAAAAGAGATTTCTTTTGGTGCCTTAGTTTTTTATGCTTTAGGAATCTCTTGCTTTTCTTTCATTCTTTGTTCATCTTTTTCCTCATTTTCTTAAAACTCTGCTTGTTTATGGTGGCTTATGTGCTTAACTACTCAAAGAGCTTCATGAAGGTGGAAAGGTGCCTGAATTCATTGATGAAGGCGAGAGGTGTTGTTAGCTTGGAGGAGCTCCATCTTCTAGTTGCAGGAAGCAAACAAATTCCCTAATGATTTCTTTGACAACAAGTTGTGTTTCTACATGGACTAGTTCAAACTTGGCTATGACTTCCATTTTTCATGGAGATTTTTTGCGATTCTCAAATTCTTCCGGGAGGTCCTAGATGTTGGATTCATTAGCAAGTGTAGTCTCCTAAATCAACATTCTTTGCAAGTAGCGGGCAAAATGTAACTTCAACATTTTCAAGGTCTTGTTCATGGTAAAAGGGCTTTAAGGAGGGTTTAGTTTTATTCTCATCAAGGCGCGAATATGGAAGGACTAAAGCAAAACATCTAAGATTGGAAGAATAAGTTTTTTTTTTTTTTTTTTGTGAACTTGACAAAGGAATTATTGACTATGACTTGCCCAAGTAAAACTACAAAGGACAATGATAAAGGGATGACTGATTATGAGTTACGATGATGGGGACATCAGAGCATGGAAAGTATATCAGAGGCGTGGCCGTCGATCTACGACCACGATCGAGTTGATGTATTTTTGAGTCATAATGTATTTGTTTTATTTTATTATTATGTTGTCGTTGTTTTCCGTTTTTACCCCTTACTTAAGGGAGGTCGTATGTAACTATGTAAGTCCTGAGGGCATTATCGTCTTTCTTATTTTGAGTTTTTTGTACGAGGCTATTTATCGCCCCTATGTTTCTTTTTGAAAGTTTAATGAATGAATGATAAAATTTTCTCTTGTTTTTAGTTATTGTGAGAGCTTGAGAGAGATTGGAGAGAAATCCCTAGGTGAGGGAATTGGATCACCCACAAATCTTGGAAGAGTCCGGATTCGTGGTTAGTTTCATAGCTCTTTCTTCCTCCATCCTCCCTTCCCCTCTATCCCCACGACCCATCTCATCCACAATTGCCGGCCCCTCCACAAAGCCACCACCATTGGCCACCCTTACCCACCCTCCCCATCGGCTAACACCCAACCCCATCCTCCTAATCTCTGCCCGATTCCCTCACCCACACCACCATCCACGACCAAGGCCCCACCACCGGCCCCTCGCTTTGAAATTCCTCCCTCAAAACTTGGAAGCAAGCTTTCCTAATTAGGGTTTGTAGTTTAGGTAATACAATCAATTCATAATTTAATTCCGTTTGAATTTTGAATTGGTTTCGTAAAATACGATATTCTATTTTAGGAAAGTTCCCAAAATTAATCCTATTTGAATTTTGAATTGAATTGGATTGAAGATCCTTCCTTCCTAATTTGATTTTCCAAATCAAGGAAGAGTAATTGCTTTCCCTCAAAACCCCCTCTTTCTTTGGATGTCGCCGGCCTCTACATGGTCCCCACCTCCTTATTTCTTTCCAAACTCCGGTCCCCTTTTTAGGAATTAAACTACCTAGCCTCTCTACCTTACCCGCCTCCCCTCTCCTCCCCTTAGGCTATTCAAATTCTTTCCAAATCAAAGGACCTTGATTGGGAAAGTGATTTCAGCCTTCCCTCCCAATTTTCCCCCTTCCTAACTTTAAACATGATTCCCAAAATCTGAATCAAACCCCCCCAAATCTCTCCCCTTGGCCGGCCACCTTCCTCTTGTCTTCTCATACTTGAATTCTTGGGAGAAATCCTTCTCTTTCTAGAAAGTTGAACAAGGACAGCAAAGACCTCCTTTCCGACGCTTCAACGTTACAAGTTCAATTCATGGCCGATCCCGAACTTGATTACGGTTTCCCCTGTGACGAACAAGGACACATCAACATCCTTCACTCTCCGTTCTTCGACTACAATCTCGAAGTTGATAATTCCATTGAAGAATACGTGGAACGCATTATCTTCACTCTATTGGAGGCCATCGACGAACAACTTGCCGGAGCCCAGTGGCAAATCATCTCCAAGCCTTCCCAAGGGTGAACTTCCCCATTTTCATTTACTTTCTTAATCTCCTAATCTTGTAGGTGGTGACAAGTCACAAGGAACCGAGCTTCGCCTTATGCCTAAGCCTAGTAAACGCAGGAATTGAGCGTGCCTTATATGTGGCTAACTTAATGTTAAATTAGGTATTTTGTTTTGAAAGCTACTTAATTTGCATGTTATTGAAATCCTATGTTATTTTGATAAATCAAGCATTTGGCAAGTGGCTTAGCCTAAACGTAGCCAGCCCTCTCTTGTTTTCACTTTTCATTTTGATTGCTAATAGTTTTAATTTTAATTGTTTTAATCAAGGAATCGTGCAATTTCTTACACATGCATTTAAAAGCATTGTAGTCATACATCATACGACATGCTCAAGTAAAACTAGAAAGGACAAGTTGATCAGGTTGCCGAGACTTCTAGGTTTTGACATTCTTAGAGGCCCACCAATTGATATTGACATGGGCTTATATATGAATCTTGATATGGGAGCATTCCTTGATGACATGGATGAGGATGGAAATATAATTTATGAGGTGAGGAGCCATTTGAAGAAAAGATGGCTAAATCCGGTAACTGAAGATAGAGAGGAAGAAAAGGAAGAAGGGAGGTTGTTATTTTGAAGGCTCCATTGCCTTCCTAGCCTATTCATGTGACGTCAACATCATTAAAAACTATCCTTTTAACGATGACTCTTACTCCAACAATAATCCATATTATAATAACCGCAAATAAGATTGTGGGTAGATCGAGCTTTAGGGTGAATCTATGATGCATTGACACATCTCCTCAAAGAGGTATGCAGTGCCCGATACGTATCTGGTATGACATGCATCCAAACACCTCTGACACATGTTGGACACACCGACGAATGTGTATTATTAAAAAAATATTAAAAATAAATTGGACACGCGTGTCTGACACGTGTGTCAAATATTTTATGAACTTAAAAAAAATGTCTCAATTTTTTATTCAGTAAAAAAAAATAAAAATTGAATATCTTATTTCCGCTTCAAACCTTCAAATCAATTGCCCACGCTAAATATCCTATTCTTTGAACGTTCTCATTTAGGTTGCAACTTAAGAGTTTCACAACAATGTTCGATGACATCTCAATTCGACATCCAATGGCATCACAACATTAGCGTTTGAAAATCATTTCAATAACAAGTCTGATGTTGTGTGTTGATATTGATGCTTGACACCAACAATTTCTACACTCATAATTATGCCCTCGTGCCATCTCAATATCTCATCTTTGTCTAATGTTGTCTTAGCATCGACGATTGATGTCATATCAAAATTGATGTTCGACACCTTCTTGACATTAATGCTCGATGCCCATTACACAACAATAATACCCAACTATCGAGATCATTGTCGTCTCCCCTTTGAATGTCTCACACGACATCAATATTCGACTTTGAACATCCTATTATTAATCATTTTAAGCATAAATCCTAATTAAATTACTTATTATTTATGAATTATTCTTAATATTTTACTTATTCAAACTTTATACACTATTTTGTTGATCATTTTTTTAAAATAAGGGCTTATCAATCCTTTGGGCCAGGATGTTAGCCGTTTGATCTGAATATGAAATATATAAATCATGTAGGTATGCATTTTGTATTTTTTCTTTATTGAAGTATTGATCTACCACCACATGCTTAATTTGTTCACGATGAATAGTATTATTTGTTATATTTATAGCAATTTTATTATCACAATATAAGTTCATAGAGGTCTTGACAAAAGATCTAAAATAGGGGAATATTACTTACGAAGAATGTATAAATGCTATCATAAGAATACTTAGTTCTTTAATGAAGTACTTGAGTATCCTTATGCATCATTCATGTATTATTCATATGGTGCATAATGCTTAAATTTACATACCATCCAAATAAAAAAAGGTAATGTCATGTCTGATATGAAATAAATAGAGGTGTTTCTCAAGCAATCTTTTATATATTGACTTTTCAATTGGAAGTGCTAATGTCACGCCTCAGAATCTAAAGTAGAAGAATTTTTGGTCTTTTTTTTTATTTATCTGTTCAACCTAATCTATTTATTTTTCTTTTAGTTAGTAACCAATGATCAATCATTTATAACCAGATCAATTTGACATCCATAGCTGATTAATTGTATTAAAAAAGTAGGAAAATATCATTACATTTATTGAAAGATTTGATGGAGAAGTATAGAGAGAATAATGAGGAACTACATATGATTTTTATTGATTTTGAGAAAGTATATGATAAAGTTCCAAGAGAAGTGCTATGGAGAGTTCTATATAAGAAAGGGGTTAATAATGCTTATATTCAAGTCATTAAGGATATGTATGCATGAGCTGTTGCTTATGTTTAAATACAAGGTGGTTTGACCAATTATTTTTCTATTTAAGTTAGATTACATCAAGGATCAGCCTTAAGCCCACATCTTTTTGCTTTAGTCATGAATGTTCTTACTAGACATTTGCAAGAGGTTGTACCTTGGTGTATGCTTTTTGCTGATGGTATTCTTCTTTTTGATAAGACTAGAGAGGGAGTTGAAGGTAAACTTGAATTATGGAGGTCAACCTTAGAGTCTAAAGGCTTTCATTTGAATATTTTTAAAACTGAATATATAGAGTGTAATTTTAGTAATAATAAATTTAGTGGGGGGATTGTGACTTGGGTTGATTAGGTCATTAATATGATCACATGTTTTAGATATCTTGGCTCTATTGTTCAAAGTGATTGTGAAATAGATAGGGATATTATTTGTAGAATTCAAGTTGGATGTTGAAGTGGAGGAATGCATCGGGCTATTATGCGATAGAAAAGTCCCTCTCAAACTTTAGGGAAAATTCTATTAGATGGTAGTGAGACCTGTAATGCTTTATGGTGCAGAATGTTGGCCATTAAAAGAGAAACATAATATTAAGTTAAGTGTTGTAGAGATGAGGATGCTCAGGTGTATGGGTGGTTTTACTCTTAAAGGCATGAAACAAAATGAGCATATACATGAAAAGGTTAGAGTAGCTCCAGTGGAAGATAAGATTAGAGAGAGTTGCCTTAGATGGTTTGGTCACATAAAATGATGACCTTCTGATGACCATGTTAGGAATGTAGAAGTATTAGATTTGACTTATGTTAAGAACGGTAGAGGTAGACCTAAAATGGCTTGGTTAGAAAATATTAGAAATGACATTTCTTTATTAGATTTAGATGAGAATTTGATCCTTAACAGGACACAATGGAGAAAAAATGATTCATGTAGCCGACCCCACATTGTGGGATAATGGCTTGTGGGATAAAGGCTTGTTGTTGTTGTATTTCTATTGTTAATATTTACATTCTACTATAAAAATTTGAGTTCGAAACAATACGTACAATAGCCTCACTGACTATAAAAGAATACATATAACTATAAAATGTAAAATAAAACTAAAATATATTACTGCCTAGCCTCATGCTACAAGGCCTTTATCTTTACCTAAAATTATGTAAAATTTTATAATGAGCATAAAATCCCAGCAAATAACTAAAATCTTACAATTGAAATCAATAAGAGACAAAAGAAAAATAATGTGTTATAAATCTTGTAAGAAAATCAATGCATCAATATATGTTATCAGTGCCAGTTAATTATATAAATTTATCAACCAGTCTATCCTTATTATTTCAATCGTTCACATCAGTCTGTTAGTTATAAGAGTAGTATTAATAACCGTATCTAGTAATAATAATCAATATTCATAGTATTAGTATCTATATAATATCAATAACAGTAGTCAATATCAATACAGTGATCAATATCAACATTCTCTGTATCAGATATTTAGATGAGGGTATCTTGATCTGGCTCTTGCCCTTATGACTCCTTCCCAGTCAATCGCCCCTTATGACTCCCAATCAATATACTCCTTATAACTCATATTTAGTGAATTAGTGTTAGTTGCGCCGACCTTTATAACTCTCAATCAGTTTCCAGCTTCTTATGATTCCCAATTAGTAATCAATATCAATATCATAATCATCCATAAGATATATACGATTCAAGAGGTGACTCCCATGACATAACACTTTATCTTCTATAACACTTAGTTCCTATCTTCCGGCTAATATATATCTATGATAACACTCTCCTAATCACAGGCTCATATGCATTCACATCAATCATTTCATGCCATATCACATTTCAATATTTTTATATCAAATCATAGTACATCACTTTCAACCCATTTTCAGTGTGCATTTTTCCTACTCAATTTACATAGAAATTATTGTACACATATTTGATTGGTGGAAATGCAATACAATTATATCAAATTGTTCAGAATGATCAAATCTAGAATATATCAAAAATTGTATGGTGAAAACTCACGAAATCAGGAGATAATGTATTTTTTGTAGACTTAAGAGAGATAAATTTTGTAGAATTCAAAATTATTGATAACAAATGCAAGAGAATAGTTTCTTACAACGAATAAAACAATTTTCATAAAAAGGAACGACTGACAAAAATGCTTTGATTGACTCTCTCTCTCTCTGATGGCATAGATATAAAAATGTTATTAATGGCCTAGTGCCGCCGCACTGCATGTTGAATCCAGAATTACTATAGAAACAGAGGCTTCAATGCGGCGTCGATATTTTCTGGCACCATTGTGCTCAAAGGCTAGCGCCTCAGCGCTCACAATCTCAACGTCGCAACACTCCAATTCAAGCAGAAATTGAAATATTTCATTTTGAAACACGTTTTCATATTTTGTGTGTTATAGCTAAGGTCACTTAGTTTTGTGCTAAGATTTATTGGTGTGTCAATTAGTTTGCTTCTAGGCAATTCAATTTCTTTTAAGATATTTAAACTTATTTTCTTTGAGAAATAAGAATTTCGTACATATTTTTGGAAATTTTCATTTGAGAAAGTACCTGAGTGGGCCAAGGCTTTTGATATTGAACTCTTTAACTAGTTGTTTCTTTAATATGCTTATCTCCAAATCATGATTTCCTATTATAATGATATGATCAACATATACAATTAGTATGTAGACTTATCATTCTTGTTTTTGTAGAACAATGTGTGATCATAACGTACTTTGTTTAAATCCTTATTAATCCAACTGTGGTGAACCTTTTGAATCAGACTTTAGGTGATTATTTGAGTATAGGTGACTATTTGAGTCTGCAAATGAAATTTTTTCAACTAGATGCTTAATCTATTTTTTTAGAGTACCTAATCCTTGGAAGAAGGCCCATGTAGACTTCTTTTTTCAAATCATCATTCAAAAATGCCTTTTTGAAATCCAATTGGTGAAGAGGCTAATTAAAGTTGATTGCCAATTAGAGGACCCAAATAACGTCAAGTCTCGCAATAGGAATAAAATCTTAAAGTGGTCAATCCCATATGTTTGGGTGAACCCTTTTGCAACCAACTATGCTTTGTATTTCTCTCTGGATCCACCATATTGATATTTGGTAATACTGACCAATATATACCCAAGAGGAGTTACATTCGTAGGTTTATGAATGATTTCCTATGTTCCTTTATTTTCAAGAGTTTTCATTTCATCTTCTACAACTTCTCCTTCTAGTTTATTAAGAGCCTCTTTTATAGTTTTGAGTTTTGTATTTCTGCTAAAGGGCTATTTAGTTTGATGAAAAAAGAATGCAAAGTATTCCAATATAGGGGATTTTAAATCTTAAGTGTTTGGTTATGGATGTTCTTACTAGACATTTGCAAGAGGATGTACCTTGTGGTATGCTTTTTGCTAATGATATTATTCTTATTGATCAGACTAAAGAGAGAGTTGAAGGTAAACTTGAATTATGGAGGTCGACTTTAGAGTCTAAAAGTTTTCGTTTGAGCAAATCTAAAAATGAATACATGAAATATAATTTTAGTAGTAATAGATCTAGTGGGGGGATTGTGACTTTGGGTGATCAAGACATTAATAAGAGTACACATTTTAGATATCTTGAATTTATTGTTGGACTTTTTCTTTTTAATTAGCTCAAAATGCTAGAGAGGGAAGCATGGGAGATTTGTGGGAAAACTCATTTTATGAATTTTTAAGGAAATGCTTCAATTTTTATGGATTTAGAACTTAAAAAGTTTATCACTAAGTAAAAAACAAAAGAAATAATGAGAGAAGAAAAAGTGAATGATCTCATCAAACAGCTGATGTAACATCAATAAGTTATTAACAAATCATCCTATTATCATTTTGAAATTTTGAAACTTGGTATGGATGCATGCTCTAACTCTTCAAATCTTGATTTTTGTCAAACTTGTGATCCTTATCTTAAGTTAGGGAGCTAATTTTTACCATACGAATCATGTGGTGAGATGGTGTATTGAGAATTTTATTATATTCTTCAATTGCCTTGAAATTTATCTTTATAAAGAGAGGGGAGGTCGT
The DNA here is from genome assembly GCF_001605985.2 of Dendrobium catenatum. NCBI lineage: Eukaryota > Viridiplantae > Streptophyta > Magnoliopsida > Asparagales > Orchidaceae > Dendrobium > Dendrobium catenatum. The sequence goes on from NW_021319178.1 coordinate 21,774,560, forward strand.
TTTATATCTCTTTGAGATATTAGAGTTATGATTCTCTACAATCTATCATAGAGAAATATACAGTGCAGGCAACATCCATTAATTAAGTGAATTTGTATAAAATTATTGTATTTTTGTGTATTTTCTTCTTCTATAATTTTTTTTTGTTTTTCTCTTTGTATTTGCATAGGCTTCACTTATTTCCCTACATCTAATTCAAGAAATGAAGAAAATGAAGGGTGAGTTGGGTCACTCGATCTTATAACTTAGTGGAGTGAATCTGAGCTAGAGAGGTACGTGCACCCAGTGGCCTCATATTGAATTTTCCCATAAGTGCATAGTTAGATGCTTTTAAAATAAGAGAATGTCAATGTAGAAAGATGGAGGAAAAAAAATACTTGATGATTTGGATAATACTTGACTAAAAAAACTTCTAAATGAGGAAGGGGGATACAATGGACCACTTAAGTCCTATGCTTTGCTTATATAATTTAAATCTTTTTGGCAAAGTCCTATTAAGTTCACAAATACACAGATCACTTATTCATTTTTATTTTTTGTATAAAATGATTATGAAAAATTGGAGAAAATGATGCTTATGTAATAATTAAACGTAAATGTATGAAATGAATTTGGTGACTATAAGCATTTTTTAACGACTTACTTTCATAAGTGAAGATGCGCACGAATAAAATTACTGAATTAAAAGTAAAATCAAATAATGGGGATGCATTTAAGAGGTTTCAATGATGGGAATGAGGTAGGATGTTTTGAGTTGGTAGAAGGCCAATAGGAAGATGGTCGCTAAGTTTTAGATTTTTGGACAATTTTTTTGCTTAGACTTACTTTCTTGCAATGGATAACTAAATTTTCTTTGATGAAATAGGGCGAGGGCCTTCATATCATTGGTTTGGGATGTTAGTTAATTAATGGGGGTGATTAAAGGTCAATTAGATTGTAGATAGGAGGTTATGAATTTTATATGTGAGCTAGTCACAACAAGTGGATAGCAGGAGTTAAGAATTTTGTATAAGGGGTATGGATCAATTTTTTGAGGATTAAGGTGGTTTAATTCTTTTGGAAGGTGGCGGGGATGTTGGAGTGTAGGAGAACAAGTTTAGAGAGGAAAATATATATGTTTAGATTCATACATTTTAACTGTGGTTGATTCGTAAATCAATCCAAAAGTTGGCAGTACCATCTCCTTGTATATACAAGTTTTTGCAAGAGATCAAAGATGTCATTTTTTTAATCAAAATGTGTATAAACAAGGCTTGAATTGCTACTAAAAGAAGGGGGATACACTGGGACATGCATTAAAATTTCGCCCATAAAACTTCCTCCAAATATTGTATTAACGGTGCTCCTCTAGTACCCATATTTTGTAAACTGAATAAGCCGCTCCAAATATGAAGGATTCATTAAAAAATTTGGTTTTCATTTGAAATTTTTTATTTAGGTTGGTTGATGAGCTTCGCAAAAAATGGGTTTAACATTTTAAATAATATCCTCCAAACCTTACATGATTCACCCTCATATTTCCTAAGGAAAATAAATTAAAAGAAAAATAAAGCATAATTAATTATCTTATATTATTTACTATTAATGGTTCATTAGAATCCCTTGATTGATCGTTCTTGTAATTGTATTTTTTAAATTTTGAGTTGAATGCCTAATTATCCAGCTAGTAATGATGGTATCTTGTACTTGAGTTTGATACGAATCTTCACTCTCTTAAACCCTAGATGTTGGGTGAAGAATACCTAACATGCGAGTAAGAGGGGTTCATTTTCATAGTCTTGTAAGAGGTGCAGAACAAATAAATGAGACATATACCTTTTCATTCCTCTTGATTGTTAGTAAAAAGAGAAGGTAATTGCTTCCTTCTGGATCCTTTGCTTTGAGCTTCCACCAAAGCTTACTTTGTTTGAATGAGCTTTCCTTTTAATCGATTAGAAGTGGACTGTTGTGGCCTCGGGACAAACAGCAAAATCAAGTTACGCTCCGCGCCTTTGAGAAGCAAACGATCTATCCAAACCCAAAACATTTTTCTAGAGACTACGTCGTACTAGTTGCTTTGAAGCACCTGGAATTGATGATGGCTCCTACTTCATGGTAGTTTTTGGCTAGACTAGAAAAGAAAGGACTTTTCCGGAGTGATCTGATCCTGGAAGGTACTTGGGTACAGATGAAGGAAAGTCTTAGCTAATGTAATAGGTTAGGTACCAATGAAAGAGTCAGACCCGCCCATTACCCTCGGACGATTGATCGAGTGCTGCTCGCTGCAACAATAAGACTTCCCTTTCTATACTTACTATACTTAAGAAACGCTAGTCTCACTTCCGGAAGAATGAGAATGAGTCTGACCGGCCGGATTGATGAGAGGAATATCTTGTGTAGGTAAATTCACCGAGAACAGCTAGTGACAGCACGAACCCATCACATCACACTCATGGGCATGGGGGTTCACAGGCGTTAGATCACATTTTGATAGTTTCAACAAAGGTTGTTGCCAGTTTCGGTCTTGCCTCATTTTGAGGTTGCTGGTTCCTATCTTCATTAGATTCTTCCTTACGTCCCCGGCCTCACTCGTGAATCTTCTGGCGTCTCTTCCCGGCCCCGGTCACAGACTGTAAAACCGATCGTCTTCTTGCTCAGGAAACCGAAGGTTCCCTTTTGGGGGATCCCACCACCTTGAACATTGATGAAATGTGAAAGTGATTAAGAGAGAAGGGCCTGAAACTCTAACTGCACTGCTTCTGCGGTGCACAGATACAGTCGAGTCCAGGATGTCCTGACTCAGAAATTAGAAAGGTGTCAACCAACGGTAGACCGCACATGTTGCGAGAAGCTGATTGGACATCTTCCACTGAAGACCCGCGGCAACTTATGTGCCTATAGCGGATGGGCTTTCGCCCGAAGGGGAGCTTTGCTCTCCAACATCTAAATATTCAGCTGATGCAACCTCACAGCTCCGGAACACATAGCACGCTTTCGCAGTCAATGCCTTTTCTCCACTGCTTAGCACTCTTTGTATCCAAAAGGAGAGTGCGAGCTAAGGAGCTAATGCATTAAGACAGAAGATCTACACATGAAATGTAGTTTCATCTCCTTCCGTTCATGCCATAATGGAATGGAAGTTACGCTTTCGATTGCCTATTTGATTCCTTTCATTTTTTTATTCTAATTTTTATAATATTTCCTCATCTATGAAAAGGAACACCTAGCATCTTCTATATTCTTTGGCTGGATTTGTAGGAGATTGATAGGAAATACTTGAGTTCGCAAGTAACCCTAAGGGAAATACTTGAGTTCGCAAGCAAACTTATCATTAATTGGTGAAAACAGCGAGAATAATGCAAAAATCTGGATGAAATCAGCCCCAAAACGATGGATTGCAATAAGGGAATCAAAGCCAAACAAATACAAAGCAAGATAAAACTCATAAAAGTGATCCTCAATTCGAGAGGAGGATCGTATCTCCCAATCTCTAGACAAGGAATTTAGAGCCCAAGAAGCCAAGGAACTACAAGAGAAACAAATCAAAGCATAACCCTAACCCTAAAACACCTCAAGTTATTTAATACATTAACTTTCTAAATCAGTTTTCCCTCTAAAGCCCTAGCCGTCCCCCTCTTCTTATTTGAACTCAATTAGAATAGTGGGACCCACTATTGTGGGTGACAACAGTAGAGGAGGCGGGACTAGTCCGCCTCTTATAAACAAAAATCGGCCTTGGACATGTCGGTTGGGCCGGTTCAGGAGGAACTGGCCTAACAATACTGCCATCCCAAAGAATCACCTTGTCCTCAAGGTGAAAACAACGGAATTGATATTTCACCATCTCGTATGGCTCCCATGTGGCATCGTAGTCATAAAGATTCTTCCACTTGATCAGCACTTTCTTAGTTCTATCTTCTTTCTGGCGAACCCCCATCAACTCTGAGGGTTCCAGAATCACCTCTAGATTAGGGGTGTCAATTTTTGACATGACCCGAAACCCGACCCGAAAAAATTCGGGTTAGGGTCAACCCGGACCCGAAATGAGTCGGGTTCGGGTTTAACAAATCAATCCGTTTTAAAAATCGGGTCGGGAGCAACCCGAAATTGACACGAAAACTCATATTTGACCCAAAAAATCGATATTGACCCGAAAATCGAAGATTGACCCGATTTTTGACCCGAAAACTAGCAATTTTGGGTCAATCCCGGGTCATTCGTGTCGGGTCGGGTTGACCAGGACCCGAATCGGTCGGGTTCGGGTCTTATAGTATCACTGGCGATCGACATCACAACAATATTTATTGAAGGGAACTTTGGATCAATATTGACAATCAAATTGTATTTTCTGTCACTTCACTTTCATTGTTCGTAGGTGAAACATGTTCAACTTTTTCACTCATACTTGTTGGTGTCTCACTAAGTTCATTAGCCTCAATAATTCATAAAGGTTTGATGTGATTATTTACAAGTCTCCTTAACTTCGAAATTCATGAGTGACAAGTTAGGGATTTTTTACATATGAGTACTTGCTTGCTTGTATGAGATTTGAGTGATTCGAAACTTTTAATTAGTATTAGCATGCAAGCTCCTTATTGAATATTCATTTTTTGTTATATTCAAGTTAAGTTCAAATCCAAGTAAAGTCCTTGTCACCAAATTTATGTCGCTTAGTTTGAGTTCAATCAAGTCCACAAAAATATATGAATCAAATTCAAAGATTATGTCCAAGTTTTGTAGTCAAGTTTTAATTCAAGTTCTTATTTAATTCATTTGATGTTCCAACCAAATTCAATCTCAATTCATGTCATTGCTTGAGTTCAGGTAGCAATATCAAGTTATAAGTCCCCTGCAGTCCCTTGAGTTCAATCAAGCTCAAGCCTTGTTCAAGTCCAAGCTCTTCTTAATCAAGTTTGATTTAGGTTTTTTTTTTTTCACTTATTCAACTTTGAGTTTAGTTCATTCAATGTTCAAATTCGATGTCCAAAAGTCCCTTGTAACTTCTCCAAGTCCTTGTTCGTTTCAGGCAAAATTTCGGCAGCCTTCCGGCGTCTCTCCCGTTTAGGGGAAAAACCAAGAGGCAACCTGTCACGACCCGACCCGAGACGGATCCCGCCCGCACCTCTGTTATCGTATTGGCAGGAAAGTGCCGTTACTCCTTTGATTCTGACTCGGTCGGAGATAGACAGGAACTGGGTACTACATTTCTTGGAAGAAGAAACTGTTAAGAAGATCAGCGCTGATAAAAGAAAGATTGAAAGCGGCTCAGGTATACAGCAGAAGTATTTTAATTCAGAAGCACAGGTTTGTTGAGTTTCAAGTTGGTGACTTTGTGTATGTCAAAGTCAGTCCGATGAAGGTGTGAGCAGATTCGGCCAGGGAGCAAGCTTTAGTCCAAGGTATGTTGGACCTTTTGAAATCTTGGAAAGATTGGAAAATCTGCTTACCGACTGTTGCTTTCTGATTCGATACCTGATGTGCATAACGTGTTTCACGTATCACTTTGAGGAAGTGCGGTATCAGATTCTGGAAGAAGTTGTCTGCCGATGAGGTTGAGATTCAGGAGAATCTGGCGTACAAGGAAGAGCCAGAGTTGATTTTGGCGTACGACGTCCGAAAGTTAAGAAGTAAACAGATTCCGATGGTTAAAGTTCCAGTGGAAGCACCGTACGCACGGGAAGCCACTTGGGAGAGGAGTCGGACATGAGGCAGTCGTATCTATATCTGTTTTGATTGAGTTTGGATTGGCCATGTCGAGACGACATTTTTTTGAAGTGGGAGATTGTAACATCAGTTTTGCTCCAGGTTCGTCCACGACAAAGTTGGATCGTCCGGGACGATCGGTATAGGTTGTTCAAGGAAAACAGTTCTGGCTGATGGATCGTCTGGACGAATTTGGATCGTCTGGACGAAAATTTTCCAGAGGACCGGTCGCCGGGGACGATAATTAAATCTCGTTTGGACGACACTTGTCCAGAGCCAGATCGACCCGGGACGAAGTGCGATCGTCCTGGACAATCAGTCTGGATATATATAGAAATGAGATATTTTGAAGAGAGAGAAAAAGCCATGAGAGAGAAAAACGAAGGAAAAAGTGGAAAAGTTGATTTTCGGGCGACGCGGAGTTGTTTTCGTCCGAAGAGACTGTTCAGAAATTGTTGTACGCAAGGTAAGGCACATTCCGCCTTTCTCAATTTTCAGAACCGTCGTGTTTGGCGTATTTTCTGTCCGGAATTGATTTTTATTCGTGATTTTCGTCCGTATTTTCTGATTGGTTCAGTTTTTACCGCTAACTTTCTGTATGTGGTTGACGTGCCGAGTGTGCACATTTTGATTATTTGCTGGAGATTTTTATCCGGATAGTTTTGATTCGACAGTGTTTTTCGTCGACTGAATTTTTTTGTGTAGTCTAAAAATTGCCGAGCAGTAGAATTAAAGTCTTGTAATGTATATCTACATTATGTGCAAATTTGGTATTCTGTGATTTTTCAGGAAAATTGTGTAGATTCCGTTATAGAGCCGTTGTGCTGCCCGATTTTGTTGTGATTTCTGATTTGTCCGGATTTCTTCTGAATAATATGCTATCTGTATATGATATAAAAAGGAGTTATAAGGGGCCTGGATCCTAAGAGATTCAGTCAGTGTCTGGAAAATCTGAAATGAGCTCAATCTGCAATCTGATATCTGTTCTGTTCCGGATCCGATGAATTCTGTTCTGGTGCTATAAGCACATCTGTTTTGGTGCCATGAGCACGAAAGGGAGGCATAAGGGGCCAGAATCCGAGAGATTCTGTCAGTGTCTGGGAAGGGAGGCATAAGGGCCAGAATCCGAGAGATTCTGTCAGTGTCCGGAATCTGTCTGACTTGTGTTATATTCTGAATTAATTGATTTCTGACTTCCGTACGATATGATTTGGATGATATGATTTTGATACGATTCTGACACGATTATGTTCTGTTCCGATATGATCTGAATTTTTTATTTCTGTACGATTTTGATTATGTGGATCTAATCAGTTCTGATTTGATCTGTTTGTTCTGATCCGTACGACTCTGATTCTGATTTGATATATTTCCGTATAAGTTCTGATTTGATTCTGTTCTGATTCGAGATACGATTCTGTTCCGATTTCTGAGGTGGATTTTGATTTGATGTGTTTGGTTTTGGATTCTGGAAATTTTGATTGGAGGTTTGTTGCTTTGCTGAGCTGTTGAGCTCACTCTTGTTCTGGTGGCTTTCAGGTTCTGGGAAAGGGAAGGAGTCCAGGAATAAATTTCAGAGTATGATCCGTAGGTTTATTTTGTACTTGATTTTTTGTACAGACATGGCTCTTCTGCTCTGTTTCTTTCTGTCTGAGCCATGGTCTGTAGTTGTAAATGATTGTTTGAGGAAAAGAAAGAAAAATATAATGTTTGTTCCGTTGCATTTGATGTTTTCATAGTAGCTCTGTGCGTCTTTTTTTGAGTTGAAACATTTGGAAGAATCAGTTCCGAAACAAATTCCAAAGCCAGATCCTGGTCTGTCTGTTCGTTAAGCTGGGTCGCGGCCC
>NW_021319178.1:21782188-21796500 GCF_001605985.2 Dendrobium catenatum
AGTTTGAGGGGTACATTTCTATCACATAACAAGCCCTTGATAAAAGATAATATTTATATGTTTTGAAGTATATATAATTTATTAAAAAATTAAGTATTAGTAACTTTATTATGATAAATAGCATACCATGAGGTGGTATGAGAAAGTTATTGCATCTATTATGATTAACAAATTTGAATATACGACTTTCATCTATACTTCCTTCACTACCTGACATGATAAAAGTAAAACACATTGAAGTCACAGAATGCAATAATATTTTATGTTGGTGAACCAAATCGTCATATGTATGCCACTTTTCCCTATTTGGAACTCGTTTATCTACATATGTCACATCAATCGTTCCAATACATTCTTAATTAAGATATATTTGTTATATTAGCATAATTATTGAAAATCCTATAATATCATAATAATTAAATATACCTTATAATATGACATATATTGACTATCATACATTCTCTCTCTTGGCATATTTCTAAAGTAAGGATCTTTGGATTTCAAGACTGCCAATGAAAAACTTACTAAAGCCTCTAATCTTACAGAAAAATATTGGATGATTGTTTCAGTCGAATGTTGGAAGTGCTCACATGTAACTCCAATAAATACATTATGAGACAAAATACATAAAGTTAACGCTAATACTATTTTTGCTGTTATTCGAGATGATAGACCATAAATACTTTCCATTTTGTGAAGAAGATTTGTAAAATTGCTTGTGACATAGGAAATATGTTATGAAATCTCCTAAGATGACCTATTATTAGCTCGTCAATCAATTTCTTTTCAATGCATGATGAGGTCATGCAAACAGTTTTCTTAATTAAGAAGTGTCTCATAATACCCATGTATAAGACACAAAATTACAATCATCATTATTCTCTATTGACACCGTGGGCTTCGAAAATTTGCGCCCTAGCCTCTTTGCGAACCCTTTCTTCTTTTTCGTGTCATTGAGGAGGGTTTTAACAAGTAAGTTACAAGGAAAATTTTTAGGTGGATTGGATTATGAATAAGTCACTACCCAGAGATTTGTCCCTCATTTTACGAGGACTTTATGATATGAGTTTTGGTTTCCTATAGGTGCAAGCCCTTATAGTTAACTACCCATGCAATTAATGAGAGAGAATTTTTAATTAAGGTTAGTCATCAAACATATGCATATAGATATGTGGTATCTGGCATATATTAGAAGCATGGGTTTATTATTTGAAAATTTAATATTTAAAATAAAAAATTCACCACCGTGCACTTGCAGGGGGTGGTGGGAGAATGATGTTGAACATGATCAAGATCATCTGGTTACGTCGTCCTGGGTCATCATGTCACCTAGTCTACTTAGAGGAGGTAGACAACCCAACCTGATAGAATGATCATTATCGACAACCATATGTTGCTTCATCTTAGGGTATCTTATAAACTTGGGGTGAATATTTATCTACAATCTATAACATCAAGCCTTTATCCCACTACGTGGGGTCATCTACATGAATCCTTTTTCTCCATTGTGTCCTATTAAAAGTCAAATTCTCATTTAAATCTAATAAAGAAAGGTCATTCCTAATATTTTCTAACAAAGTCTTTTTAGGTCTGCCTCCACCTTTCTTAACATAAGCCAAATTTAATACCTCTACTTTCCTAATCGGGTCATCGGAAGGACGCCGTTTTATATGACCAAACCATCTAACTCAACTCTCTATAATTTTATCTTCTATTGGAGCTATTCCAACCTTTTCACGTATATGCTCATTTCATATCCTATCTCTAAGGGTAAAACCACTCATCCACCTGAGCATCCTCATCTTTGCAACATTTAACTTAGTATTATGCTTCTCTTTTAATGCCCAACATTTGGCACCCTAAAGCATTCCAAGCCTCACCACCATCTTATAGATTTTTCTCTTAAGTTTGAGGGGTACTTTTCTATCACACAGCATGCCCGATGCATTCCTCTACTTCAACCATCCAACTTGAATTCTACTGTTAATATCCCCATCTATTTCACCATCACTCTAAATAATAGATCCAAGATATCTAAAATGTGTATTATTATTAATGACTTGATCGCACAAAGTCACACTCCCCTCACTAGGTCTATTACTACTAAAATTACACTCAATATATTATGTTTTAGATCTACTCAAGCAAAAATATTTAGACTCTAAGGTCGACCTCCGTAATTCTATTTTACCTTCAACTCCCTTTCTAGTCTTATTAACAAGAAGAATATCACAGCAAAAAGCATACACCAAGATACATCCTCTTACAAATGTCTAGTGAGAACATCCATGACTAAGGCAAAAAGATATGGACTTAAGGCTGATCCTTGATGTAACACAATTGAAATAGAGAAATACTTGGTCAAACCGCCTTGTGTTTGAACACAAGTAATAACTCATGCATACATATCTTTAATAATTTTAATATAAGCGTTATTAACTCCTTTCTTTTCAAGAACTCTCCATAGCACTTCTCTTGGAACTTTATCATATGCTTTTTCTAAATCAATAAATATCATATGTAGATCCTCCTTATTTTCTCTATATTTGTCCATCAAACCTCTTAATAAATGTATGGCTTCCATAGTTGACCTACCCAACATGAATCCAAATTGATTTTGAGAAAGCTTAGTATCACGTCGCAACCTATGCTCCATAACTCGCTCCCATAGTTTTAAAGTATGACACATTAACTTAATTCCATTATAATTCGCACAATCTTGTGTATCACCTTTATTCTTAAAAATTGGAATTAACACACTTATTCTTCACTCATCTGACACCTTTTTAGTTTTCAAAACAATATTAAAAAGTTTGGTAAGCCAATAAATTCCTTCATCTCCAAAGCATTTCCACACATTTATTAGAATATCATCAGGTCCAATAGCCTCTCCACCCTTCATTTTCTTTAAAGCCTCTCTAACTTTGGTTTTTTTTAATACACCGATAAAAATAAAAATATTTATTTTCATTTATGGTGCTAAGGTCACTAGAGTCAATCTTATTTTCATAATCTTCATTAAAAAGTTTAGCAAAATATATCATCCACCTTTGTTGAATATCACCTTCTAAGAAATGTATTTTTTGATCTTCATCCTTAATACACTTCACTAGAACTAAATATTTACTACTACTATCTCTTAGTTTGGCTAACTTATACAAATATCTTTTTTCCTCCTTAAAATCTAATCTATTATATAAATCACTAAAAGGTAAGGTAAATATTTATCTAAAGGGATAAATTTAAATCCATCATAGCTAATAGAGGGCGTTGTGTCCAATCGATTATATCCTATTTATTAATATTTCAAGGATTTGAAGCTATTGGGGAATAAACAAGCTCTGACTTTGATCGTAATTTAGTGGTACCATTTAATAGTAAAACCACTCTGTTCAAGGGGTCTCGGTCATAACATTTACTTGTGCTTTCATTTGGTGGAAAAACCATATGTGTGGTGCTATTGGATAGAGAAATCACAAGTTAAAAGACACATGCCACGTCCTTACTAGTAGGAGATTATTTGAGAATGAATCCTACTGATATTTTCGACCAGACATTGGCTCTTTGTGAGCTAAGTAAATTTTTAAATTTGTCCACTTAGTCAAATTATTGTGGAGGATGGATGGATTTTGTTTTAAGTATGTGATGGTTAATTTTTAATTTAAATATTTTAAATTATGATGTTTTTAGAATTATAAGCTTTTTTGGGCATTTATGAGGCATTTTTTAAATATTTATAATCCCTTCCTCTTGAGATAAACATTCAACATGACCATCATCAGGGTATTTATGACATTTTTATTTATTTTTTATTGAACTTTATCAAATTTGTCTACTTTACTAATAGAGGATTAGATTTTTTATCAGCTTTATTCCTTTATTAATGAATTTTCTTTGTTATAGATCTTGAGGGCCTAATATGAACATATAAAACAAATATATTGGTTGGTGCCACGATCGTATATTTGTTTAAAAGTTTGAGTCGTGTCGACTCTTGTCTATTCACTTATAAGGATCTGGCTCAAATTTAGATTCATTTCTTGACCTTCATAACATTTTTAGTTGTTATATGTATACATACAACATACTCACTAGGGCTTATGCAGGTATTTATAATTTGATATATAAGGGGGGTATTCTTGTAATGACTAATCATGCAAATGACTGCCACCGAGACGTGAATGAGGTTTCAATTAACAATTTTTAAATGGATTATGTTTGCTTGGAATGTTGTAGATTCGGTGGTGTGGTGTTACACTATGGCTATTTGTTGCTTCTTATAGATGAGTTGTTGTTGAAGAATGAACAAAGCTTTATTTAGAAATTTATAAACGCCTTCTATCCACTTGCATGCAAATTATGGATATGGTGGTGTGACACTACACTGCGAGTCATTTCCCTCTATATACAGATAAAATATCATACACTAACGAGTCTTCTACAATTATTTGTAGATGTCTGTATTTACTATAGCCCTGCAACATATTTGCCATCATTGTTTGCATGTAAGACTGTTATATGTATTGTGGGCTTTCTACTGTCATCTATGGGCAAGTTGCATTAAATGTAGATCTTTTAGTGCTGTCTAAGGACGTTTGCATTTACTCTAATTCTTCTTGTATTTTCTAGGATCTTTGGACTTTGTTTGTTAATGATATGTTGCATGTGCACATTCATGGAAGATCCATTAAAATAATTGGCGAGTTGCTTCATTTTCTTGCATGATAGCTTCCCTATGTTTATAGGAAACTGGTGTATTCGTTTGCATATTACTTAGTGAGTTGTGACATTCACTTGCATATATTTTAGTGTCCGTAGGACCTGCTTTTGTTTCTTGTAAGTAGGCTAATATATTCATCCATAAGTTTTCAGATGTTGAATGTGTATCTATAGTTGCAGAAGACCCCTCACGATTGTAGCACATCTACCATTGTTGATTATAATTGGGTGACATTGGTTATATGCAAGCTGTGTTTGCCTCAAACCTTTCAAATGCATCTTACTTAATAATTCATTGCATGTCTCCCTCTATTTCTTGCTAGGGATAAGTATACTTTCTACATGGTTGCTTATATGTGTTTGAATTTCTTGCAACTTCTTAAGATATAGTTGTAGAAGGGTCATCACATCTTCTATTAGTGCTTATAGAGGATTGATCACATTCATTACATGTTGATCAACATGGCTTACATGAAATTATTATATTCGTTTGGCACTGAATTGTTTTTGACTATAGGAATGTCCTGCCATTCACTATATGTTGTACTGAACATGTTTGTGATAGGCTTCATTGTTTGTAGGGATTGCTATATCTTCTTGCATTACTTGTGTGAACATTACACATCAATTATTGTTATATGCACACAAAATGAAGTATTATTTAGGGGGAATTGTACATTTACTACAATCAAATTACATATTTCCTCCTATTTCATTGCATGCAAGGTCAAATATGACTGTTTGTATTTTGATGCTGATTGCAGGGCGTTGCCGAGTTTCATCACTAACCCTCGCATGCATGCTAGTTAATGAGCTATTATGTTCTCAAGTATGCCTCCATTTTTGCCAATGCCCGTTTTCGAGCTTTTTGTAGTATCTTGCAAGTGTATTATTATGTACATCAATCTTCTTTATTTGCAAATGGGTAATATGTTTGGTTAGGCTTGAATTGGTTGCTAATGATAGAGGTGCCATTATATTCCTCTGCACATCTTTTGTGCGTTATTCATGAATATCCTTTTCGTTGCAATTATCCCCACTCATTATGTTCATATTGCTCTTTTGCATATGAATGAGAGGTAGAAATTTCACCCACCATGAATCATTGATGTTCATTTGAGCATTTTGTGTCATTATTTATCATCTTTTTTAATTTTAATTTTGTTATGCATTTATTAGTTTGAGGTCTAGTTCCCTATAGTTTGATTTGCATGTTTAATTTTCTATTGTTCAATTTAAATCTCATAAAGCTTTGTCCAAATAAGGTTCCATGTTCTCTGAATTTTGGAAGCCTCCTAATGTCTCTACTGTTTAGGAGAAAATCTGGGAGACTTAACCCGCCCACCACGTCAGATAAAGATATGTGTAATCGGTGTCTAACGACACCGCGATGCTGCATAAGGGTTCCCCAAGTGTGCCATGAGCGCCAAAAGCAGCATTATTAAAGGGTTTTGAGTTTGAAGACATTATACCTAAGCAAATAAGATCAACCCGACGGTTGTAAAAATGCATGAAGAACTTTCCCTTTTCCCTTTTTTTAAATTTTTTTCCTTTTTAGGTCTTTTTTTTTAATTATATAGGTGTATATTGACATATATACTTATAATTAATAATAATGATAATAATAGTAATAATAACTAATTACTATTAATAATAAAAGTAATAGAATAATATAAAGTAAAGTAAAATAAAAAAGGAATTACTTCAATCTTAGTGTTTTAGCTAAGTTGAAATCGGGTGAGGTGAGTAATGCAAGTTCGGGTGAATCAGAGCAGAGAGAGTGAGGTGAAGGCTCAGATTCATATGAGTATGCAGTAGAGATTGAGATCATCATATGAGGCGGATCGAAAGGTGCTCAAGTCGAGGTTAAAGGCAGGGCCGATCGGCTTCTAGAGTTGCAACATCTTCAGATTTGGGGCAGCTTTAACTTGGGGATCAAAAGCTGCTCAAGTCCGTGATGATTCAGCTGAGTTGGTGGCTTCAACGGGTTAGGAATAGAGTGGGGAAGGTTAATCGAGTGGCTCGGAGGTTGATGGGAGTGAAGGATCGCGTGGAGTATGAAGATCAGATGGGCTCTGACTGTGAAGATCACGATTGACAATGGACTTCTTGGCAAAGATCAGAACAGGAATTGCCGTAAATCATTCACTGAGAGTGCGACTGTGAGACACTCAAAATTGAAACAGAAGCTTTGGTTGTGAGGCGTGCAGTCGGACTAAAAAAATCGCTAAAGTGTTGTTCTGCCTCATTTTAATGACGATCAGACGAAGCTTATTCCAGGTAATTTGCGGGATTGACAGGAAGAGTCATGAAGTAGCTTTGGCAGTGGAATTTTCTGTGGAGTTTTTGGGTTAGTTTGATGGGATATGAGGTAATTAATTTGATCTGAGTTAATTTTAAATTTTTATTGATTTTTAATAATTTTATGAATTAAATTTTTGGTAATAATAATAATAATAATAATAATAATAATAATATATGATATTATTATTATTATTATATTTAGCAATGAGTTAATTTCCTAAAATGTCCTTGATTTGCATGTTGTGGTATTAGAATTCTCTTCGATTTATGAGTGATTTTATTTTGAAAAATTATAGCGTTTTTGGATATTATGGACGTTCTGATCCAGAACGCATGGCATTGTCCGTTTTACAATTGGACGTCATTTGGGAAATATCACAAATTAATTTTAGGTGTCAGTCATTGATTTTAATCTTTTTTGCTCATTTCAGTTGTGAGGTGGTTTGACTTAGGTGAATCCGACGTTTTGGTCATAACAACGCAATCTATTTGGCAATCGAAGGTCATTTAACCCTTCAAGTAATGCACCAAACTGATGAGTGCATCATTAAAATCTCCAATTTTCCCCTCTTTGGTGTATTTCTTTGTGTAGAGGTCAATAAATATCCCCCCAACAAATGTGGCATGTGTCTATAGCGCTCTATATTTATTATGATGCTTTTTATCATTGCTTGCAGCTTTTCTTCTATTCATTTGGCCCTCTCATATTCATGCTTAAGATAATTTCATATTCTTCTTGCTTAGGAAATGTTCTGTTAATAGAGATATGATGATTTGCCTCCTAGTGAGTTATTAAGGATATTAACTGGTAGGACACCCGAGGAGACATTGATGTCATGGATAGGCTCGAACAGCATCAGGACATGCTACGAGGGCATAATGTTTTTCATGGCTTCTTTGCTCCATCTCCTCTTCTTCCAGCATGTCCTACACAATCAGTTAAATTTGAGAACCCTAGTGAGTGGGTTAGCATCCTCAGACTTAAGTGCAGGGAGTATAACCTGCTAAACAATACAACTACTCAACTCAACCATGAAAAGTGTGTCATCTTAAAGCTTGCAGATATATTTGAGCTAGTAGGGCAGTCAAGGTTTCTTAGCAACTGCCAGTTGCAGTCATCATCTTTGGAGTGTCCACATGATTCATCAGTTATATATGTTCAGAGTCCATTTAGTGGATAGTTTTATTGGGACAGATATATGTTGTAGGCCCACTAACAAACTTTGTAGGAGTCAAGGATCTATGATGTAGTATACATCTCACTATTTGAATACGAGCGTATTCCCTTTTATTGGGCTCGTTGACTAGCGGAGTTCTGAGATGATGGCAATAACACTTTTTGGAATTGGCTAGATGAGTTGACGGTTACACTCTAAGACTTAATGGTATTATATGTGCTACCCTTATTTGGCCATCATTTTGATGAGTGCATTCCTCCTGACGAGGAGTTATTTCATAGAGGGCCTTCATCAGATGGAAACATTAGAGATTGATTAGTTGCACCAGAGGTTTACAGGCTCTCCTTAGACACTACTACCAGATAAACAGATCTTCAAGTTTGCCGTCTTAGACCCGAACTACTATTCTTGTAGATGTATGGTTTTAAAGCTTTTTCAAGAGTGCTAACTGTCTTCAGCAATAGTATCATTACACAATCCCTTTGGCCTCGGCTTATAATATGGGGATTTACTGTTAGAGGGGACCACTGAGCTACACTTTTCAGTTAGATGCGCTTCCCCTCCACTACTAGACACTAATGAGGACTTATTTCTTATAGTGTTTTTGCTACATGACTATGTACTTTTATACTTCCACTCAGAGTAGGATACTTGGTATACAATATCCTTCTTACAGTTAGCCAGCTCTAACAAAGGCATAATCTTTTCCTAAATCCAATAGTACTATCTAGGATTTAAAGAGTTATACATACCACTTCTGAGGCAAGTTCCCTTGAGTTGCAAGACCTAGTTCTGCCATGACACTACTTATACGGATGGGTCCACTTATATATCTAGGTTGCCTTATATTACTTAGAGTGCCTTACATACTTTTTGGAGAGAGAATACCTTACAGTTATCCAACTATCGTAGTCCTCCTCTATATGGAGTTATAACATATATGTATCTTCTTCTTTGCTCCACACCTAGTGGTAGATCACTTTTCCTTAGTCCACTAGTGAAATAGTTGTCATTGATGGGGTAGACCGTAGGGACAAATGCATTTTACTACATAGTAAGCTTACTTTAACAGTGGCTGAGTACTTCATCAGTATGTTCCCAAGTAGGCTATGTTACCATATAGGAAGCTTTATGGAACTAGAGGAGTATGAGCCGAACAAGGTGGCTACACAGTTTGAGTTCTCACAGACCACTACCTATGATTGATAACTGTTTGTTCCCAGGGTGGCAGATGTTAGAAATATGGAGGCTATCCCACAAGAGACTAGGTTCTACAACTTTTTGACGTGGCTGCATTTGCTAAGGCTTGCACTAATTCTAGCTTTTGCTTGGCCTTTCCCTCTAGTGAAATAGGTGTCAACTATACATGATTGACCTGGGTGCAACTATTATTTGGCCTTTCTTTACATCAATCGAAGGTACAAGCGTAGTGTGAGGGTGCTAGAAGTATCGAGGGGAAATATACCTCATCGAGACTCTTTAGAGGTTATAGATGATAGAGGTACCTTCTTTACCCTTTCTATCCTATGGTAAGTAATTGATTTCTTTGGCATTTTTTTGACCACTTGATTTACATTTTTTTTCATTCTTGATGAAGGGAGACCTACTGAGGGTTATACTACCACTAAGGGCACCACTTCTTCTCTAATTAGGGTACATGATGTAGCACTTGAGCTATGTCGCATAGAGGAACCATGATCATTACACAGACAGACTGCCTCTTGGCGTTTTATACCTCCTTGGATGCCCGTTAATATACGATCTTCTTTCAGAGGACTGGGGGATGGTTCTTAGGCAGTGAAGATGTTAGACTTCACTGAATATGGTGTGACAGATCCTTACACGGACTTCTCCTTTGTAATGGACCCTTATGGGGCTTTTTTTGTATGGTTAGTTGTCTAAGGCTGACATAACTTTACTAGTGGAGGTTTTTGAGGTACCGCCATACACACTGATAGTCTTGGAGTTAGTCCCTATAACCATGACATTTGTTTTAGAGAGTTACCCCAGTGACTTGGTGAGCTCATCTTTAGTTACTTGTTTGTCATATTTTGACTTTATTTCCCATAAATTATCGCTCTACTCTTTATGATCATATTTGTTATTTGTGAATTCTAATAAAGTGCCCAAGGGGAAAGATTACACATAAGAGATTCACCTTCATATTCCAACAGCTCTTATCCTTAGAATGCTGACATATGTGACAACTGTATGGAATTCTTGTAGGATATGATATCACGTATTGACCATGGGTCCCCTAAGTCCATGGACCAGTTTACTACCACAACCGACCACACCCTTGGCCAATTAGCATGTCAGACATGCTCTATTGGGAGTTATATTGAGAGGTAGAGTTCCATATCAGACGATGGAGGTCACTTTACATTATGGGGACTAGAGTTACACTACCGGAGCTACAAGAGAGGGTTAGCAGGTGACAGGCAGTGGCTGATGTTTCCCACAACTACTTTGACAAGAGTACAAAGGCTTT
Source organism: Dendrobium catenatum (assembly GCF_001605985.2). Classification (NCBI taxonomy): domain Eukaryota; kingdom Viridiplantae; phylum Streptophyta; class Magnoliopsida; order Asparagales; family Orchidaceae; genus Dendrobium; species Dendrobium catenatum. The sequence continues at coordinate 21,792,881 of NW_021319178.1, forward strand.
GAGGAGGCACCGCTAGAGCTCTTTCAGCATATCAATCAACATAGAGGGACTGTCAGCTTGTGTGAATGGTCTCTAAAAGGAAATCAAGAGTTCAATGTCCAAGTCCCTAATACACCTTGATGATAAAGAGGACTTACCAGTTGGATATAATTTTTTCACCAATTTTTTTTGGATGATTAACTTTCTTAGCTGGAGGACCAATACTCCTTGAAATGCTCATTGACGTACCATCCGGTTAAAAGATTTTTCCATCCTTATTTGATAGATTACTAAGTTTTGTTAATCTTGTAGTCTATTCTCATTGAGTTCATCAAGCTCCTTTATTCTTAGTCAAGCATTTTTCTCTTGAGTAAGATCATACTGAATAGCTACTCAAAGTAATGGTAGCTTAATTTCTAATGGTAGCACTACCTCAATCCTAGATACTAGTGTATAGTGAGTGGCATTAGTTGACACCTTATAAGTTATATGATATACCCATAATGCTTCTGCCATCTTGATGTGCCACTCTCTTTTATTTTTGATGAGAATCTTCTTTAATAGCTTCTCTAGAATCTTGTTGAAGGTCTCTACTAAGCCATTTATCCTTAGATTATATATAGATGAGTATCACCAATTGATTTTATTTTGATCGACAAATTTTTAAGTCTTGATACTCTTTAATGTTGTACTATTATTCAAGATCATGCGGTATGATACACCAAATATATAGACAATATTTTGAGTGAAGAAGTTGATAATATGCTCGGGTGTGACTTATTTGAATTGAGCTTCTACGCACTTGGAAAAATAGTCGGTTGCTGCAAGTATGAAGGCGTCCAATTGATGATGGTGGATCTTTTGGCCTAATAATATCAGTGCCCAAACATTCAAAAAGCCAAGATGCTACTATAGGGTGTAGTTAATTTGGAGGTTGATGTATAACATCATTATAAATTTGATACTCTAGACACTTTTTAGCTTGATCGATACACTCCATGATTAAGGGTCAATAATAACCTATCCTCTTAATTTTAATAGCCATCTTGGACCTGACTAGTGTGTTCAAGAAAGTCAATCATAAACTTTTGCCACCATTTTATCAACCTTTTTGGTCCATAAGCATCATAGCCATATTTGATCAAAAGCCCATAGATACAGCGTGTTTTTGATTAACACATATAACTAGGCTCTTTTTTTGATTTGCACAACTAGTGACTTGTCTATTGGTAGCTTTCTTTATCTGAAGTAGTCAATGAACAATTGCCTTCAATCATCTTTCTCTTTAACATCAAAGCAATACCACCATGACTATTGTATACACCACAAGATATAGTGAAAGGATTGATAGATTTTCTTGATCCACATCCCATTCCTGCAGATTCACCACTTAATGATGATCTATTTTTGGAACATAACATGAATGAATCCTACATCTACGAGCTTATTCGTCTCTACAATCACCTATTCTTTAGTCTTTAGTATTATTCTCTTTGGATCTTATTTGACAGACATTACATCCGATTTAATAGTTAATCTATGAACCGCTACATCAAGGGATATGCCGAGCATCTCTACATATGTTTAAGAAAAATAGTCCTTGAGTTCACAAAGAAATTCTTTTATTTCCTCAACGTTCTAATAAGGTAGAAGCGTAGTGATGATAGTTGGGCGGATCTTTCAAAGTCTGCAGGTTAAGTTCTTTCAACTCATCCATAATAACTACTTGTCCACCATCTTTAAGCTCTTTGGATGTAGGTTTAGTTTCTATATTTTGATCATCCAGAAGTTTAACTTCATAGATTTCTTCCTCACTATCGTCATCGGACTCAACTTCCCCATATGTGATTGTATAGCAACTCTCATTTCAATGATACTTATGTACAATGAATTCAAGACATCTTTATGTAAGGATATCCTTCCTTTTGAATGCATAAGAATTCCTTAGATAACATATACCCATGTGGAGATGAACACGTACCATGTGCCTCCCCTTAATAGTACCGACATAAGCCTCCCATGTGGACATGAGCAGTCATTTAGTAGTGCCGCTATAAGCCTCTTATTTTTTAGCATTCCTAGAATATTTTTGGCACTACCTAAGCATTCTTACAAGCATTATCTTTTCAAAATCAATGAGTTTGAAAATCAAGTCATAAGCCTTCTTACATTTCTGGACTTGTACAGTAGGCTTCTTGGCCTAGTCACTTTACTAAGGGGAGGCACATAAAGTAGTTTAGGCTCTTCAATGTTATGCACCACTTGAGGGGAGGTTTCTTTAAAGTATTATGAGGAAGACGCATGAACACAAATATATTCTCTGAAATTGATAAGCTACCTATTCTCCTTATGAAGACCAATCACACTTTACTCATGCAGGTAGACTCATAGTCGTAATCATAATCTGAATGTTCTTCCATCTTTTCCTTTTAACTACAGACTAGCATTTATTCTTTCATTTGGTAGGGATGCCTGTTAAGAGAGTTGCTATTTGATTATGTTACATTCTTGCAACTTGTATAATTTTGATGATTTCAAATATTATTATTTTATGTGTAATTATCTCCTAACACTTTTTGGAAGATTTGTTTTTGCTCTTGTGTGTACTAACATTTTAGGAAAATTGAACTCCAAACTATGAAGACTTCAAATCAAATTTAGCATACAATTCTTTGCAAATTGAAGCTCTAAATTATTCTTTGAATTGAGAGGGAATGATTGTAATTGAGTTAATAAAAATACACACACACACTTAAGGAGATCTTATAAAATTTGTACTGATCGTACGGGACGAACCTAGTTCGTACAGGACAATCAGGTCAGTTATTTGCTCGTAAGAGCAATGGAACGATCAGGAATTGAGAAAATTTTTCTAAGTCTTGATCGTTTAGGATGAAATTATATTTGTCCCAGTACGAAATAGGCTCTGTAAAAATTTCGTTCAGATGAAATTCAAATTGTCAAAGGATGATTTCTTCTCTGTAAAAATTTCATCCAGACGAAATCCAAATTATCCCAGGATGAATTCTTCTCTGTAAAAATTTTGTCCAGGCGAAGTACTGATCATCCCGGGATGAAGTGAATCAACACTTCACATTCTGGCGGCGTTCTGCACTTTTTGGGAACCGACCTATGGAATAACTGATCGTCCAGACGAACCTAGTTTGTATAGGATGATAATCGTGTACGACAACAATTCGTACCAATATTCATTAGTATCGTTTCCGACACTTTAAGTAAAATTGTCCGGGACGATCCACGATCGTACGGGACGATCCATTATGTGTTAACTTGAAAATTTTGCAGTTTTGGACGGTTTTTCTTGTCTCTCCAATATAAGGTCGAATTTTTACTGCGACCCAATCTTTTTGCTCATTGATCTTCGTGCCTATTGGAAGAAGAGTCAAGGAGAGAGTGTAAGAGAGCATTCAAAGGAGGATTCCTACCAGTAGAGCGTGAAGGCTTCGCATGGTGTTCAAAGGTAAGAATCTCTACTTATGATTTTGGATTACTTCACTCTTTTCTTTCTTCATTCTAGAATTCTTGTGAGAAGATCTGTCAAGGAGATCTGGTTGTCTGCCGACACTTGGAGAGTGTGAACAGCTGCGGGTTCTCTGCCCATACTAGGAGAGTGTGAAAGG
>NW_021319178.1:21801219-21839414 GCF_001605985.2 Dendrobium catenatum
TATTTATGCACTTAAAGAGATTTGAAATTTTAGATTAATGTTTTTGAAAAGAATCAAATTACTCTTGCAAATTGTGTAAAAGTACAATAAAAATCAAAATGAATGCGCAAAGGTTTGCAATGTGAAAAAGAGTCACAAAATAAGCCCAAAATAAAGATGATGCACACAAATGTGCTACTACTATGAAAAAAAAGTGTAAAGCACTACATGTAGTAGTTATTTGTTTTCAAAATCATTTAATCTCTTAATTCAAATTGATCTCATGTTCATTTATAATTGATATTAAAATTTGAAATATATAATTTTACATTCATCCTTATTGCAATGATATTCTCTATCTTAATGTCTAAAATGACTCATGTCTTTGATAAATTCTTTTTATTATCTATGTTATATCACTTCTTAAATTATATGAATCTCTGTGATTTGCCTAGTGTTTTTAATTTTATTTGCATAACATATTTCAATCACTGTTAAGATAACCTTATCAAATGATTTTCATATCTCTGCTTTCATTTCAAGTTATGTTTTTTCACTTTTTGCTGTTGTAAAAAAGGGGGAGAAATTATTTGTTGAATTGTGTCTTGTGAGTCTTGTATCTTGTGTTAGTATTTGTGTCTTGTGAGTTTTGTATCTTATGTTAGTATTTATATTTATTTTATTTTTATGATTATGTTGTTGTTTTATTTTGAAACAAAAATAATTTTTGAATCAATGTCTTTTTATTTTCATGCATTCATCAATTCAGGGGGAGTTTAGGAGATTCTTAGAATTTGTAATCCTACAAACAATAATTGTTTTGCCATCATCAAAAAGGGGGAGATTGTTAAGAGAGTTGCTATTTGCATATGTTACATTCTTACAACTTGTATAGTTTTGATGATTTCAAATATTATTGTTTTATGTGTAATTATCTCCTAATATTTTTTGAAAGATTTGTTTTTGCTCTTGTGTGTACTAATATTTCAGGAAAATTAAACTCCAAACTATGAAGACTTCAAATCAAATTCAGCATATAATTCTTTGCAAATTGAAGCTCTAAATTGTTCTTTGAATTGAGAGGGAGTGATTGTAATTGAGTGAATAAAAACACACACACACACATACTTAAGGAGATCTTATAAAATTTGTACTGATCGTACGGGACGAACCTAGTTCGTAAAGGACGATCAGGTCAGTTATTTCCTCGTAAGAGCAATGGAACAATCAGGAATTGAGAAAATTATTCTAAGTCCTGATCGTCTAGGATGAAATTATTTTTGTCCCATGACAAAATAGGCTATGTAAAAATTTCGTTCAGACGAAATCCAAATCGTCCCAAGATGATTTCTTCTCTGTAAAAATTTCGTCCAGACGAAATCCAAATCGTCCTAGGATGAATTCTTCTCTGTAAAAATTTTGTCCAGACAAAGTACTGATCATCCCGGGACGAAGTGAATCAACACTTCACATTCTAGCGGCGTTCTGCACTTTTTGGGAACCAACCTATGGAATAACTGATCGTCCAGACGAACCTAGTTTATACAGGACGATAATCGTGTACGAACATAATTCATACCAATATTCATTAGGATCGTTTCCGACAATTTAACTAAAATCGTCCGGGACGATCCACGAGCGTACGGGACGATCCATTATGTGTTAACTTGAAAATTTTGCAGTTTTGAACGGTTTTTCTTGTCTCTACTATATAAGGTCCAATTTTTACTGCGACCCAATCTTTTTGCTCATTGATCTTCATGCCTATTGGAAGAAGAGTCAAGGAGAGAGTGTGAGAGAGCATTCAAAGGAGGATTCCTACCACTGGAGCGTGAAAGCTTCGTTTGGTTTTCAAAGATAAGAATCTCTACTTATGATTTTGGATTACTTCACTCTTTTATTTCTTCCTTCTAGAATTCTTGTGAGAAGATATGTCAAGAAGATCTGGTTCTCTGTCGACACTTGGAGAGTATGAACAGCTGTGGGTTCTCTGCCCACACTAGGAGAGTGTGAAAGGACGAAGGGTTCTCTGCCCACACTAGGAGAGTGTGAAAGGACGGACGGTTCTCTGCAACCACTGGGGATAAGTTTAAAAGGACGACGGTTTTCTGCTGCACCGGATAGTGGTGAAAAGAGTGTTTGTAAAGGCTTCTCCGCCTTGCTGTGGGTGCAAAAGGAGAGACACTATTGGTATTAGTGCAATACTCGGAGGGTGCCTCCGGGGAGTGGATGTAGGTCTAGTTTAGACCGAACCACTATAAATCTTGTGTATTTTATTTTTACTGCTTTTTATTTTTTTGCGTTTTATTTTTGTTCCAAAAATTGTGGTTGAAAAACTTTTTCTAAAAATTCATTAAAGTTTATTTTCTGTTAAACATACTGAAGAGGGATTTTTTTTTTTTTTAAATACCAATTCACCCCCCCTCTTGGATAGCCTTCGGACATAAGTTTAGATTTAACAACCTAATTCATTGTGATCGAATCTCAACAATGCTATCATATTCTTCAATATCACTCCCTAGATGAGGCACAACCCTTTTTAGTTTTAGTGTACTAACTAGTTTGGGGAGAGTCAGCATTACCTTTTTTCTCCCTACCTGCTTCTTTCTAGCTTCTTGCTTAGGTCACTTTGTAGCCTTTGAATTTGACACCATAGCTTCAAGAGAGATTGATGGCTTCAATTCTTTTAGAATGAAGTATTTAACATCTTTGTAGATTTTTACCTCATGGACTGTAAAGGGCTGCAATGCTTTATGGTGCCGAATGTTGACCATTAAAAAAGAAGCATATACTAAGTTAGGTGTGGCAGAGATGAAGATGCTCAAGTGGATGAGTGGCTTTACCCTTAGAGATAGGATACGAAATGAGCATATACGTGAAAAGGTTGGAGTAGCTTTAGTAGAAGATAAGATTAGAGAGAGTCGCCTTAGATGGTTTGGTCACATAAAACGGTGGCCTTGCGATGACCCGGTTAGGAGAGTAGAGGTATTAGATTTGACTTATGTTAAGAAAGGTAGGGGTAGACCTAAAAAGACTTGGTTAGAAAATATTAGGAATGACCTTTATTTATTAGATTTAAATGAGAATTTGACTTTTAATAGGACACAATGGAGAAAAAGGATTCATGTAGCCGACCCCACGTAGTGGGATAAAGGCTTGATGCTGTTGTTGTTGTTATTGGACTGTAAAGGGCTAGATGTCACTTGAAATCATGAACTCCTCTTCGCCTTTGAGGTATTTCATACACTGGTGTAGAGTTGATAGGTTAATTCCGTATTCATGTAACCAGAGGCAGCCTAAAAGTACTTTTAACAAGGTGTCCACATTAATCACGTGAAGTGCCTTCTTCAGAATTAGCATTGGTTTCCTCTGAAGATTCATTTATTGATTCATAATATCCACCCATCTTTACAAGCTCCATTTGCGATACTATGTTGGACTCTGATTCATCCTTATTTAGAAAATATAAATCTTATTCTGAGCTATAGTCCATCAGCGACACCATCATACAAGTCTCAAAAGCTGCTTCCTCAGTATATTTTTATTTTGTTGGCTCATTTAACGTCACTGAAATGACCTAGCAAGTTTCCATAGAAAGTGGATCTTTGTCGGCTTCTTTTACTTTGCCAATTTTAAGCTTTGACACAAAATCAATGACCATAATATTTCATCTCACAGTCTGGTAATTCTCGTCAAAACTATTGATAGCCTTTTGAGTGTCTATTTTCTTCTCATTGGGCTTCTGCAGTTTGGTCATCTCCTTGAAGGATTTTACTTTACCAGTCTTTGATGAGCTAGCTCAACTAGGATACTATTTGGAAGTAGATACAACTATAACATGTTACCCTTTTATATCTATTACCAGGTCGATAGGAGACTTCCATTTAAAACTAGTGACTCCTTCGAGCTACATTAGAATCTTCATTATCTTCTTGGAAACCACGGGCATCCATTGCTCTTCTTGAGCTGACTCTTTTCCTTTTCTTTCTTCTATGGGGGCTACGGAAGAGGACGTCATCACCCAAGTTAATTTTCTTTTAGGGTGAATTAACATATTATCTGATAGTGCGAACTCTCCCTTTTGGTACTTTCTTTCTACCAAATCCTTGAAGGTTTAGAAATCTTTAATATAATGGATGATTACCCAATGATATGGGTAATAATTTGGGTCACCAGTATGTTTATACTCTTTGGGCCTCTTGCATTCTGGTTGTTTTAGGCTAGCTTTACGCGCTTGTCAAAATAGCCTAGCGACACTTTGCCTCTTGAATGTGTATTCTTTTTTCATTTTCTCTTTGAGGGATGAGAATATTCGATAACAAACTCCCATTATCTATCTTGGTTGTTCTCCACCACTAGTAAAGGTCCACAACTTATCATTTCCTCCAAGTACTGATTTGGGCTAAAGGTTAGGGTTCACTAGTTACTTTCCCCTATTTTCTTTATACACAGGTTGTTTGCCACCTATTTTCTCTTATATATTATGAAATGGAATGTGGAGTAGGCCTCACTCTTCCTAGCATCAGAGGCTTTGTCCTTTGTTCAACTTCTTAAACTTTACACTCTATCTGATAAATCTTAGAAAGTAGTGATGATGTCCATGCATAATAATGGTTACATCTTATCATCAATGTTCCCCATCAAAAATTGAACACCATGCTCTTCCTCCAACTACTACTTACATCTCATACTTAAGTTGTACTAGCGGGTTATATATTTAGTTATTGACTCGTCCCTTGTTCACTTTTTCAAGGAGAGGTCAAAAATGGTAAATTTTTTGGTTGCATTGGAGTATCTCTTCACGAACATGGTTTTCAATTTTGCAAAGGTCTTCATAGAATCATTCGACAGTTTAGCATATCATTTAAAAGTAGTCAAAGTCAAATTACTGATGAACTATTGAAAGAGTAAGGCATTGTTACCCTACGTATTTCCATAAATGGTTTTAAATTCTGTCAGGTGCTTCTTATGGTTACTATTATGGCTGAAAGCATGGGATTTTGGAACCGAGAGCCCCTTTAGATATAGCACCTGATCATATTCTGCCAAGTAGGGGCGACCCTTTGCCCACTAGCTTCTCCGCTTAATCAATGGCTATAATAGCCTTGATATTCTTGTTGATTATACCCTCAGCCATCATAGGGTTAAAGGTACTTTCTATGATCTACGGAGTAGGACGGTAGATGAAATTATTAAACTCATTGTTACATTCAAGGGTACCTCATACTCTTGAGACTTTAGGTATTTGGAACGTTGAAGGATAAGCAAGAGGAGTAAGCATATGACATGCAATAGTGGTTATCTCAATCATTTGTATCATCACTGCCATTTGGTCCATCATCTCATTTATTTTTTTATTTAGCTGAGTGATCTCCTTATTTGCCTTTATTTTCCTCCTTATCTATCTTCACATATATGCTAGCGTGATAGTGTTGGTGACAAAGGGGATTTCTTTGATCTCTTCATCCTATTCTTCCGAGGAGTAGCTACTTTTGCTAGCTACGAACACAACCCCATAGCACCATACATGTATACATTTGAGTGGTTGATCATTCTCAGCACCACCCTCATCCTTGTGTCTTACATGTAGACAACTTCAATGTCCAAGTTAATTTCTTCATCTTCCTCATCTTCTTATTGTACTTAGATTTACGAGCGGTGTTGCCACTAGATTTATGGTTCAATGTTCAAAATGAACACTTCTTTAACTCATGGGCTACAGTCAAAGTTAGCCTCCTCCTTGGACGGGGTTGGTGAATAACGGGACCCCCTAGAGGATTCTCCAGGGTGTCGACCATCGAGGTGATTGTCTTCATGAGTCTTCTTTCGAATCCACTTATGACAGTTTCTATTAGTGGGGGCAGATCTCAAGAAAGCTATGCCTAATACTACACATGCATTTGGTTTTTCTCTAGATGCTTTCTTTTTATAAGGCTTTGGCCTCCAAATTTGCTTACCTTTTAACTAGAACCTTTTAGCAGTGGATCTCTGAACAATAAGTTTAGGTGTCACACCCTAATACTCACCGGGTGGAGCTTGCCTTCACTCTTTCCTTTCTGCTACCACAACATATGGTAGACTTTCTCTTGGAGGGGTTCTCTTGGCCTCGATCACTAAAAGCTGTTGGAATCTCTTATTCCTTAGCCCTATCTCCTTTACCATCTTGAACACCCTGTACATTTTGGGTGGGAATGCTTTCTTTTATCTCTTGTGTAGGCATGTTTGATGGATGGACTAACATTTGTTGTTGAGCTTGGAGTTCAACATTATTCTTTCTCCTCTAAGCTTTCCTTTAGATGGGAAGCTTCAACATTGTGCCTTCGAAACATAATTGGCTCTTCGGGCAAGGCAGTGTTGTTAGCAGTTATCACAAAAACTTTTTCACTAGCTACAACCATCTTCATAGCTGAGGTGTCCAGCTGAGACATCCTCTAAAAAATTGAAATCTTGTTGTGAGGACTCTCGGCAGTAGTAACTCATGATGTTGGAAGTTACACAGTGTATAGTGGTTTTAGTATAGTGGGGCCTCTTGGTAGGCCCTTCAGAGTTCATGCATACACAAGGATGACAATAGCCCTTGAAGTAGCTACAAAGAATTATAAGCCACTTAACTAGATAGTTGCTCTAGTATTCCTGGTGTTGATGACAATGTTAGTAAGCTGGATTCTAGCTCCTAATCTCAGCTAGATGGTAACTAAGGTGTTCTGTAGATCCATCTGCATAAATGAAATATAAGGATTAGTAATCAAAATTTGATACATCATCCTACACTTTCAAAATGTAGAGACTAAATAGAATAGAATAGTAAAAGTAAGAAATATAAATAAATTTTTAATTCGTTACATGATCATTTTAAGGAAATTTAAAACTTTAGCCCATATTAATTTGTTGCTATTACGACATACCTACAACTAGCCAAAGATGAAAAGAGAAACTATTCCCCAATGAAGTTGTCAAAAATTTGTGGGCTTTGAAATGTCTCCTAAACACAGTAGGCTCTTTGGGCAAGGCAGTGGTGTTAACTGTCACCACAAAATTTTTTTCACAACCTACAACCCTCTTCGTAGCTTGGGTCTCTGGTTGAGACATCCTCTTAAAAAGTAATAAGCATTTGATATATCTAAGGTGTTTTATAGATCCATCTGCATAAATGAAAGACAAAGATTAGTAATAAACATTTGATATATCATCCCACACTTTAAAAATGTAGAGTCTATATAGAATACAATAGTAAAAGTAAACAATGTATAAATTTTTAATCCCCACTTAGTGAATTTTTAATCTATTTGTTAAGTGACCATTTTAGGATATTTAAATTTTTAATTTGTTATATGATCATTTTAAAGAAATCTAAAACTTTAGCCCATATGTAATTGTTGCTGCTACGACATACATACAACTAGCCAAAGATGGAAAAGAGAAACCATTCCCCAATGAAGCTGCCAAAATATGTAGGCTCCAAAAATTTTTCTCCCAATTACAATAGGCTCTTTGCATAGGGCAGTGGTGTTAACAGTCACCACTAAATTTTTTTCACCAGCTATAACCCTCTTTGTAGCTAGGGTCTCTGGCTAAGATAACCTCTAAAGAATAGAAATCCCTCTATGATGACTTTTAGTAGAAGTAGCTCATGATGCTGGTAGATGTACATGATGTGTAGTGATTTTAGTATAATGGTAGAAGTAGCACTCTTCCTAGTTAGACCGTAACTGAGGTGTTTTACAAATCTATCTACATAAATAAAAGGCAAGGATAAGTAATAATCATTTTATACATCATCCCAACTTTTAAAATGCAATGAATGCATATAATAGAATAATAAAAGTAAGCAATGTAAATAACTTTTTAATCCTTGCTCAGTGAATTTTTAAATAATTTTTAAGTGATCATTTTAGGAAATTTAAAAGTTTAATTCCTTATATTATCATTTTGAAGAAAATTTAAAACTTTACCCCATGTTAATTTGTTGCTAGTATGGTATACATATAACTAGCCAAAGATGAAAAGAGAAACCATTCTTGAGCAAGTCTCCAAAAATATGTGGGCTGAAAAAATTCATCCCCCAACATCTTCGTTGGCCCTTTCATCTTTTTTTGGTCATTGAGGGTTTTAACAAATAAGTTTTGAGGAAACTCTTTAGAAGGTAGATTAAATTGTGAATAAGACACCACCTAGAGATTTCACCTTCATTTTATGAGGACTTTATGATCCGAGTTTAGGTTTCCTTTAGGCATAAACCCCTATAGTTAATTAATCCTCATGATAAAGAGATAGAACTTTTTATTAGGGCTAGTCATCAAATAGAAATGTAGAGATATGTGGTATCTGTCATATAGCCGCAACATGAGTTTGGTATTTAAAAATTATAAATTCACCATCGTGCACTTAAAGCGGGTGGTGTGGGAATGATGTTGAACCCAACCAAGATCCCAGGGTTTCATCATACTTGGTCATCATTACCCATGGTCTACTTAGTTACAAGAGGTAGTCGACCCAACCTAACAAAAGGATCTTTATTAGCAGCAATGGGTTGCTTCGTCCAGGGATACCTTGTAGACTTAGGGTGAATATTTATCTAAGGGGATAAATTTGAATCCAGTTTAGCTAACAAAGAGATTTGTTCCATATCGGTTATATCCTATTGATTCATATTTCAATAATTTTAACCCATTGGGGACCATACAGGCTTTAACCATGATCATAATTTAGTGGTTCCTTTTGGTAGGAAAACCTTCAGGTTCAGAGGGTCCCAGTCACAACCGTTTACTTGTGGTGCCATTTAGCGGTGAAACCATCAGTATGGTGCCATTTGATGGTGGAACTATATGTTAGAGGACACGTGCCACACCCTTATTAGTAGGAGGCTGTTTGAGAACGAGTCTTAATAATATTCTCGATCAGACATTGGCTCTTTATGAGCTAAAATAGTTTAAAAAAATTTTCTACCTTGACAAATTGTTGTGGGAGATGGGTGGATTTTGTTTTACGTATTTGGTGGTTTATTTTAATTTTAAATATTTTAAATTCTGGTGTTTTTGGAATTTTGGATTTATATGGGCATTTATGAGACATTTTAAAATATTTTTTATCCCCTCTGATAGAGATAAATATTCAACACAGCCTTCATCGGGGTTCTTATAAGCATTTTTATTTTAGTCGATTGAACTTTGTCGACTCTATCTACTTCCTAATAGAGCATTAGATTTGTTATCACTTTTATGCATTTATTAATGAATTGTCTTTGTTATAGATCTTGAAGGCCTAACATAAATGTATAAAACAAATATTCTGATCGGTGTCATGACCATATATTTGTTTCATAGTTTGGACCGGGTCGATTCCTATCTATTCACATAGAAGGATAAGGCTCAAACTTAGGTTCATTTCTTGACCTAGGTATTATCCTCAGACGTCACTTGTGTATATACAACAAGCTTACCAGGGTACATGGTGGTATTCATATTTTAATACATGAGGGGGTGTTCTTGTAATGATAAGCTATGCAAATGACTGCCGCGGAGAAGTGCACAAAGTTTCATTTAATAATTTGTAAATGTCTTATATATGATTGTGTGAATATTATGGATTCAGTGGCGTGAGGTTGCACTATGGTTATTTGCTGCTTCTCGAAAATGAGTTGTTGTTGAAGAATTCACAGGTATCCATTTGAGAATTTTCAAACCCTTATATTTACTTGTATGCATATTGTGAATCTGGTGACATGGCGCGATGCTATGAGTCATTTGGCGCTCTATGCAGTTAGATTGTCGTAGACTAATGAGTCTTCTATCATTATTTATAGATGTCTATATTTACTATATCCCTGTAGCATATTTGTCGCAGCTGGCAGTTAAGACTATTGTATGTATTATGGGCTTTTTGTTGTCATCTACGGGTGAGTTGCATTAAATTTAGATCTTTTAGTGCTGTCTAATAGTATTTGCATTTACAATAATTCTTCCTATATTTGTTGCGATCTTCGGTCTTCATTTGTAAATGATATGTTGATTTTCCATGTTCATAGAAGATCCATTACACTAATTTGCAAGTTGCTGCATTTTCTTGCATGATGGCTTCCTTGTGTTTATAGAAAACTGATGTATCCATTTGCATACTGGTCAGCTAGTTGTGACATTCGCTTGCATATCTTTTTGTGTCCTTAGGAGCTGTTGTTGTTGCTCTCCAGCAGGATAATATATTCATCCACAAGTTGTCTGATGTTGATGTCTATCTGTATATGTAGAAGACCCCTTATGCTTTCAGCACATCTACCACTGTTAATTACAATTGGGTGACTTTGGTCATTTGCAAGTCATGTTTTCCTCAAACCCTTTAAATGCATCTTGGTTAATAATTCATTGCATGCCACCTTCTATTACTTGCAAGGGATAAGTACACTTGCTAGATAGTGATTTATGTGTTTGTATTTTTTGCAACTTCTTCAAATATATTTGAAGAAGGGTCATTGCATCTTCTATCAATGCTTACAGAGGATTGATCAGATTCATTTCATTTTGATCATCATGGCTTTCAGAAGATTACTATATTTGCTTGAAACTGAACTATCATTGACTGTAGGAATGCCCTAACATTCATTTTATGCTGCATTGAGTAAGTTTGCGAGAGGCTTTGTTATTTGCCGTGATTGCTGTATCTTTACATAACTTGTGTGAACATTAGACATCAACTATTGTCATATACACACAACTCGCGGTATTATTCATTGGGATTTGTACATTTGTCTGTAATCAAATTACACATTCTCTCCCATTTCATTATTTACAAGGTCAAATATGCCTGCCTGTATTTCAATGTTGATTGCAGGGTGTTGCTACATTTCAAATCTAACCTTCTTATGCATACTGGTTAGTGAATTATTATGTTCACTTGTATGCCTCTTATTGTTTCCAATGCTCGTTCACGAGCTTTTTGTATTCTCTTGCAAGCATACTGTTATGTACATCAACCTTTTTTAATTACAAATGGGGAATATGTTTGGTTGGGATTGAATTTTTTGCTATTAATAGAGGTTCCATTACATCCCTCTATATATTTTTTGTGTTTTATTCATGAATATCCTCTCTATTGCAATTATCCCTACTCATTATGTTCATATTGCTTTTTCTGCTTATGAATAAGATGTAGGGATTTCATCCAATACAAATCATTGATGTTCATTTGAGCATTTTGAGTCATTATTTAGTATCTTTTGTTTATAAATTTAATTTTGTTATACATTTATTAATTTGAGGTTTAGTTCCCTGATGTTAAATTTGCATCCCTTATTTGGTTCAAATCTCCTATAGGTTTGTCCAAATCAGGTTCCCTATTGTCTGAATTTTGATAGCCTCTTAGCATCTCCCCTATTTAGGGGAAAACCCAGGAGTCTTACCCTGCCCACTACGTTAAAGAAAGACATGTGTGGTCAGTGTCTAACAACACCGCGCCTTTGATGTTCAATCCCACCATGCCAGAGAAAGGTGTACATGGCCCTTCAAAGGGGCACTACAAGAAATTCACTCATTACCGGCAGTTTATTCCGACGGTTACTACTTGTTTTCCGGCGGTTTGTTAAAGAACCGATGGCTTCTCGGCGGTTCAAAAACCGCCGGTAAAAACAGCGCCGGAAACCTTTTCCAGCGGTGTTTTACCGGCGGTTTGTTATACTGGCAATTTTCCGACGGTTAGTACCGCCGGTTATCTTCCGGCGGTCTAAGCACCGGGGACCGCAGTTTTGGTACCGGCGACGTTCCGGCCGGTCGACTGCCGGTTAGCTTCTAGCGGTCTAAGCGCCGGTGATTGCCGGTTTGGTTAGCGGCGGCTAACACCAATGGTAATGCTGGCGGTGCAATCGTCGACGTGTCGCCGGTGTAATTCCAGTCCTTACCAGGTCATCAGAAGGCCCACGTTTAATGTGACAAAACCATGTAAAGCGGCTCTCTCTAATCTTATCCTCCACTGGAGCTACTCCAACCTTATCACGTATATGCTCACTTCGTATCCTATCTCTGAGGGTCAAGCCACTCATCCACCCAAGAAAAAACAAGTTCAAAATTTTATGGTGTCGAATTTTGGACATTAAAAGAGAAGCATAATAATATGTAGAGATGAGGATGATTAGGTCTATCTCTACCTTTCTTAACATAAGTCAAATTTAATACGTCTACTTTCCTAACCGGGTCATCTGAAGGCTGTCGTTTTTGTTAAGAGAGGTTCTACTTAGCTTTTGCATGTTTTATATTCTTGCAACTTATTATTTTGATGATTCTAAATATTATTGTATTGATTATTTAATTTATCCTAACACATTTTGGAAGAATTACTTTTGGCTGTTGTGTGTACTAACATTTCAGAGAAATTATACTACAGATTGGTGAAGACTTCAAATAAAAACTAACTATACTATTTTATAATTTGGAGTCTGTATTTTGTTCATTTTAAGTCAGTGAGTGTGATTGTAATTGAGTAACTTAGCGCACACACACACACACTGGGAGAGATCTTTAAAAAGTCAAAATTTCTTATACTGATTGTACAGGACGAACCATGATCGTACAGGACGATCAGTTCAGTTCTACCCTTCGGGGAGTAATGGAACGAACAGAGAGTGAGAAAAATTTTCTAAGTCTTGATCGTCCGGACGAATTTACCCAGTTCGTCCCCGGACGATGGCCTCTGATTTCTCACTTTGAACTATTCATCCAGACGAAGTGTCCCATTCATCCCTGGACGATGTTCTCTGGACTCATGCTCCATACTGTTCGTCCAGACGAACTTGTACATTCATCCCACGACGATGTCCTCTGGACTCATGACTTATGCTAATTGTCCAGACGATTTTAGCCTGTTCGTCCCAGGACGATGATCTCTGGACTCATGCTCCATACTGTACGTCTAGACGAACTTGTACATTCGTCCCAGGACGATGTCCTCTTTTCCTTAACCTTGAGCACCATGCTGCAGTTATCTTCCAATGAAGCCTTGAAATAACTATTCGTACCAGACGAACTATGTTCGTACGAGATGATGATCAGGTCGAATTCATTTTGTACCAATGCACATTGAGTTCGTACGCAACAGTTTTTACACTGTTCGTACGTATGAATTTTGAATGTACGGGACGATCTAGTATGAACAGATTTTAAATATAACAGTTTTTCGTGTCTTTCATATAAAAGGTCCACTTAAAACTGTCTAGTGATATTTTTGTCAATTGGTCTTCGTTCAAATTGAAGGGAGATTGAAGGAGAGAGTGTGAGAGAGTGTTTGAAGGAAGCTTTTTACTATTGGAGCATGAAGGATTCACTTGGTACTCAAAGGTAAGGATTGTTGCTTTATAATTGTGATTGCGTCACTCTTTTCTCTTTTCCTTCCAGATTTCTCGTGAGAAGATCTGTTCATGAAGATCCGATTCTCTACCGATACTTGATGAGTGTGAAAAGACGAAGGGTTCTCTACTTATACTTGGAGAGTGTGAACAACTGAAGGGTTCTCTGTCTACAGTTGGAGAGTGTGAACATCTGAAGGGTTCTTTGCCAACACTTGGATAGTGTGAACAGCCGAAGGATTCTCTGCCTACACTTGGAGAGTGTGAACATCGGGAGGTTCTCTGCATACACTTTGAGAGTGTGAACAGTGAGAGGTACTCTGCCTACACTTGAAGGGTGTAAAAGGATGATGATTCTCTGTCGCATCAGGTAGTGGTGGAAGAGAGTTTTTTGGCGAAGGCTTCTCCACCTTGCTATGGGGGAAAAAGGAGAGACACTAAGTGGTAATAGTGCAATACCTGAAGTGGGAGACTTCAGGGAGTGGATGCAGGTCGTATTTGACCGAACAACTATCAATCTTTTGTCTTTTTATTTTCTGCTGCTTTTTTTCTTCACTATTTCTGTCGATCTGTGGTTGAAAAATCTCTTTAAAAAATTTATTAAAGTTTTTATCAGTTTAAAAAGTTAAAGAGGATTTTTTTTTTAAATTACCAATTCACTCCCCTCATGGTTAGCCGTTGGGATATAAGCTTAGGTCTAACAACCTAATTTACAATTAACAAGTTTCAACTGTTTTATGTGACCAAACCATCTAAGGCAGCACTCTCTAATCTCATCATCCACTAGAGGTACTCCAACATTTTCACGTATATGCTCTTTTCGTATTCTATCTCTAGGGGTAAAGCCACTCATCCACCTAAGCACCCTCATCTCTGCAACACTTAACTTAGTATTATGCTTCTCTTTTAATGACCAAGATTTGGCACCATAAAGCATTGCAGATCTCACCACCATCTTATAGAATTTTCCCTCAAGTTTGAGGGAGACTTTTCTATCACACAACAAGCCCGATTCATTCCTCCATTTCAACCATCCAACTTGAATTGTGCTGATAATATCCCCTTCTATTTCACCATCACTCTGAACAATAGATCCAAGATATCTAAAACGTATAATTTTATTAATGACTTGATCGCCCAAAGTCACGAACCCCTCACTAGGTCTATTACTACTAAAATTATACTTCATATTCTTAGTTTTAGATCTACTCAAGCGAAAAACTTTAGACTCTATGTTTGAGCTATATAATTCAAGTTTACCATCAATCCCTCTCTAGTCTTATCAATAACAGGAATATCATCAACAAAAAGCATACAACAATATACATCCTCTTGTAAATGTCTAGTGAGAACAACCATGACTAAAGCAAAAAGAACATCCATACTCATTTCGTGTCCTATCTCTAAGTGTAAAGCCACTCATCCACCTAAGCACCCTCATCTCTGCAACACTTAACTTAATATTACGTTTCTCTTTTAATGACCAAGATTCGGCACCATAAAGCATTGCAGATCTCACCACCATCTTATAGAATTTCCCCTTAAGTTTGAGGGGAAATTTTCTATCACACAACAAGCTCGATTCATTTCTCCATTTCAACCATCCAATTTGAATTTTGCTGATAATATCCCATTCTATTTCACAATCACTCTGATCAAAAGATCCAAGATATCTAAAATGTGTACTTTTATTAATTACTTGATCGCCCAAAGTCACAAATCCCTCACTAGGTCTATTACTAATAAAATTACACTTCATATTTTTTGTTTTAGATCTACTAAAGCAAAAACCTTTAGACTCTATGGTTGACCTCCATAATTTAAGTTTACCATCAACTCACTCTCTAGTCTTATCAACAAGTAGAATATCATCAACAAAAAGCATACAACAAGGTACATCCTCTCGCAAATGTCTAGTGAGAATATCCATGACTAAAGCAAAACGATATTGGCTTAAAACTGATCCTTGATGCAATCTAATTGAAATCAAAACAAAATGCATCAAAAAAAAAAAAAAATATAAACCTTGGAGGCGAAGCGACGAGAGCGGGGAGAGCCTTCGGCGGCCAAAGTGGAGGCGAGATCTTCGTTTGCAGGATCTTTTCGGCGGCCGAAGGGAGCTCGTCGGCGGTTGGAGGAGGGGTCTCGATCGCGAGAGGTCAGAGGAGACGGAGGCGAGCGCCGAGCAAGAGAGAGAGAGAACGCAATGAAATGAAATGGAAGGCTCTGGACAGATTATTCTAAGGCCTTTTACGGTGGCTATCCGACGATTCCGACCGCCAGAAATGAATTAACTTAACATAGGTGGTTAGAGCTGCCGGTAACGCACCGGTACGATTTAATGTCAGCAGTTTAACTAGTGGTTTTTGGACCGACGCTTTTTCCGGTGGCTGTATTTAACATAACAGCTGGTTCGACCGTCGGTAAAAACTGGTGGTCACACCGCTAGTTATACTGCCGTTAATACCGGCGGCTGGAGACCGCCGGTCCAGACCGCCAGTATTTGATGAATTTCCTGTAGTAGGGTACCTTTTTAAAAACTGGAGTTTTTCCTCCCAGGCACTGAGGCACGTACTCAAGTACTTAAATCTTACCCCGTTATGTAGAATTGGAGGCTTGATGGCATGAAATCGGGTAAAGGGGCAGGTGTTGGATTAAAAGTAGGTGACTATTCAGCCGAGTTGGTGGCTTCAGTTGGTAGGGAGTCGAGTGGGGAAGGTGGATTTAGCGACTTGGAGGTGGATGGGAGTGAGGGATTGCATTGAGTGTGAAGATCAGGTGGTCTTTGGCTGTGAAGATCGTGATTGATAATGGACTTCTTGGCTAGAAATTAGAATAAGTAAGTTTCTAATAGTTTAATTAGGAAATGTGGATAAACGAGGGATTGCAACAAATCTTTCACCTAGAGTGCGAATGCAAGGCACTCAAAATCAAAACAGAAGCTTGAATTGTGAGGTGTGTAGTCGGATAGAAACAAAATCCATGAAGTGTTATTCTGCTCAGTTTTATTGATGATGATCAGACGAATCTTATTCGATATAATTTGGGGGATTTATAGGAGGGGATGTGAAGAAGTTATGGCAGCAGGATTTTCAATAGGATTTTTGGGTCAGTTCGATGAAATACATGATATTTAGGGGAGGAACCGACCTTTCATCTAAGGGGGGGGGGGGCAAAATTTTCTTAGTATAATAGACTAATATAAAAAAAAGAGGACATAATTCATAGTGAAATCTTGTATTCCATTATGATAGAAAAATTGAAAATCATTACAATTATATCAATCTATTTTGCATTTTTTGATAATATTAGATAACATCTTCATTGAGAATCAAATCAAATACATCTTTTTCAATGTAAGGCACAAGACAATCGTTGAGCCAATCATCACCCATCCTACTATGCAATCGATGTTTGATAATTTTCATGGCTGAAAATGCTCTCTCCACCATAGTAGTAGCAACTAGTAAGGTTAATGATAATGTAATAAGTTTGTAAACCAAAGGATACACATCATTCTTCTTGAACTTAACAATCTGCTTTGCAAGATCAGCAATGCTTCTTAGATAGGAGAACTCTTCATTGGTCCGCATATCGATAATGTACGTTGCTAATTGATTTTTAAGAGCAATAACCTCAATTATAGAAAAATCACTTTGATATGACTCTGCTGGACATATCAATTTCTTCTCAACATAAGCTCGAAAAGAATCACTTGGGTTTAAGTATGGCATACATAGAAGTAACTCAGCACTTGATTCAGAAAATCGATTATTTAGCTCTTGAAGTTGCATGTCAACTACTGTATAAAATGAATCAACATGATAATGATATAGATTTGTTTTATATTCACCTCCTCTTACTGATCGACGATGAGTTTTATATGTTTCATTCATGTTTGGAACAACAACTTTCAAAACTCCACAAAAATGTGACACTTCATCTAGTAAACCATTCCATCCATTCTCCCTTAGAAGTTGCAGTCGTTGTTTGGAAATTTGAATCAGTTTCATAGCATTTTCAATGTCTTGATCTTTTCTTTGCAATGATTGTGATAACTCATTCGTAATGCCCAATATTTCAATCATCAAATGCATTGTAAAGATAAAATCAAAAGACTCCATTATATCAATCAGAACACCCGCTTCAACTGATTGCTGATCATGAACCCCTTCTTCCTTAACAATCTCTAGCACCTCGATCACAGAAGCATACATATGCATAAGACTAATCAAATAATGGAAATGTGAACTCCAATGAGTATCACTAGATTTTTGTTAAATTTGTCTCCTGATTCAAACCTTTTCCACTTATGAGATTTCCATTTTTAAGATGAAGAAGTACTTTCTCATGCTGAATACTTTTAAGAGCATCTGATCTCTTACAAGAAGCTCCAATAGTATTAATTATTCTAGAAGTGAACTCAAAGAGATGTTTTACTTGCCAATGATTTTTTACCACTGCTACCAATCATAATTGGAGTTGATGAGCGAAGCAGTGAACATAAAATACTTGAGGGTTATCATTTAGAATAAGGGATTTTAAACCATGAAATTCCCCTCTCATATTGGATGCCCCATCATAACCTTGACTACGAATCCTTTGTATGCTCAATGAGTGTTTAGCTAGAATGTCTTCAATGGCTACCTTCAGTGTAACTGCATTAGTGGATGTGACATGTTTGATGCCTATAAATCTTTCAATCACTTGGCCCAACTTATTCACATATCGCACTGCAATATCAACTTGTTTTTTCGTAGAAATATCACGGGATTCATCAACTATAAGTGAGAAGTATGAGTTACCAATATCTTTCATTATATGTGTTAAAGTTTGAGCTAATGCAGCAAAACATAGTTCTTTCTGGACTTTTGGTGAAGTTAACTTCAGATTTGAGCTAGCATATGCAGATGCCACTGTCTTAATTTCCTCATTATGATCAGCTAGAAAATAAAGTAGCTCTAAATAATTTCCTCGATTATCTGAATTGGAAAACTCATCATGTCCATGAAATGATAATTCCTGACGTAACAAAAATCTAACACAATCAATGGCTGCAGTCAACATGATCCTATATTATTTTTTTTTCTTGTCATCTTTGCTTAACCATAAAGCTGGAACACTCTGTTCTTGGTTCTTCATCAAATCTTCACATTTTTGTCTAGCTTTATTATGTATACTATTGTGATCTCCAATGTGACATAATAATTTTACTTTCTTCTTCCAATTTTTAAAACCTTCTCCAATAAATGAATCCCCACCACCTTTACCTTTAATAATATGCTCTTGAGGTTTAAATAGATAGCAATAAAGATAGTAAACAGCGTCTTTCTGCACACTATACTCTAACCAATCAGAGTATTCATCAAACCAATTCATATTGAACCTACGTGCAAAATTTCCATATAAAGTTTGGGGAAATTGATGACTTCTCAGTTGATGGGGTCCCTTCAATAGATATGATCTCCGAATCTTATCTCTATCATTTACATCATAACTCCAAATAGGAGGTCGGAGTCCTGAATCTGCTGGGAGATTGTTAATGTCAATTTCTATTCGCTCTTTCCTCTTTAAATAACGCTCCATTTTTCTAAACCCTAAAATAAAATTTATTACCAAAGAAGAGCGGCCGTCAATCAAAATATTTACATCATAACAAACAATGAAATAGCAAAATAACAATTCTAAAATTATTATCATGAGAATCTCTTTTAGCATTTCTAACACAAAACAACAATTCTAAAATTTTGTCTAAATGTTTCAAGTTGCATTTAGACTAGGCTGATTTAAACGCAAGCGAACAACAATTCAAGTTGCATTTAGAAATAACAAAACAACAATTCCTAAATTGAATCTATTAACAGTAAGCGGACGTTGCCAGTTAGTTTTGTAAATCCCTATATTGCGAATAAACTGAAATTCAAGATCCATTATAGTTGCCAAAGAACAGCAAATCAATAAAAAAATAACAGTAAATCAACAAAAAAATAACAAACAAAACAATCTAACTATCTAAGCAATGTATTCATAAATCAAAACTTACCTAGATCTCCTGATGTGTGATGCCGGAGGCCCTTACAAGTTGCGATTCACGAACGGACGACGGAGTGCGGACCCAATCCAATCTCTAGATTCCAGACAAACGAAAGGATGGGTTTCACGAACGAACGGATGGGCGGATGGCGATTCACGAACGAACGAACGGCACGAACGAACGGAATGGCGAAATCTAATTAGTTCTCATTAATTAGATAAATAAATTTCATAATAAAGAAATAACACTGAATTTATTATATTCAGATAACAAAAATGAAAATTATTGAATAAAAAAAATTCATTCATCAATTTAATTAATGAGAATTTGCTAGAAGAAAATAAAAATTATATTCATTCATACACTTTTAAAAATACATCCATAAATAAAAATACAAAATATGATATAGAAATCATCAATCACAAAATCTCTGAAAATTTAGTTCATCCTTATTATCAGCTCATTGATATAGTTCTCCCTATCACAAGTATCTCCACCCTCCACATAATGATTCCTCTTGTTTTTAAGGCCTCCAAGTGGTGCTTGAATGGCCACAAGAAGTTATAGGCCTCTTTAACGTAAAGGACCCATAGTGAAAATCTCATGGATGAGGTCCTCAATGCAGATAATCTTCTGCTTCCTAAAACACTACCATTATAAAAATATCAATGACCACAAGATAAACAACTTTATGAGCACAAGATATACAATTCAAGCAAATAAATCAATTCAAGTGGTGGAATCAGCCTTAATTTTCAAACACATATCGAATGTGTCTAGCATATCTAATGTGTCTATCGCATTTAAAATTACAAGGAAATACATATTGAAAATTCATAGATTGATTGCAAGAGAAATTTATAACTGAAAATAATAATTAGCAGTAATTATAGAAACTGGTAGTTCAATAGGACACAATGGAGAAAAAAGATTCATGCAGCCGACCCCACGTAGTGGGATAAAGGCTTGATGTTGTTGTTGTTGTTGTTGTTGGTAGTTCAAACTTCAAAGTTTCACCAATAGCCAACAAATTTTGCAAAAACCAATTACAAGAGACTTGAAAACAACACAGTATCACACCAAAGAAATAAGTCATAACTCTAATAATTGTTTTCTTCATTTGACAAGTTGGGCCCTGCAAGAAGAAATTTGGAATATTAGTTAAACAAAAATTGTCTTATTTAATCAACCTTGTTGTGCTTGTTCTAAAACTTACCATCATTATTAGGGGGATGCATGCCAATTTTTTCTGCAACCATTTTTTAACCGATCTATAGTTTCTTGTTGACATTTAATGATCTTACCCTATTCCTCATATTTCTCTTGTATAATTTTTAAGCTTGTTTCAAACTCGACCTCTCTCTCAAACGATGCATTTGTTCTAACAAATATAGTTTTCTTTATTCGCTTTGGCCCATAACCAAAGTCACAAATATATGAAGATGTTTCTTCTAAAACTTTAGCACAAATTATTGTCATATAAACTATTCCTCTATCGTCAATAGTTTTCTGGCGAATTTCCATCATTTTATCCTGTATATTTTAAGAAAAATCGACAAAGAAATGCTTGAAATCTAAACATTTTAACTTGAATGTTTTTTATTTATATGTCCTCATTTTGGCAATTTAATTTTTAATACTCATTTGTTTTTTTCCCTCACAAATTCATTACATAATAAAGAAGTTTCATCCATCACTACTGAGAATGTATGTAAATTAGAAAATCTATAGCTTCTTTTAAATTTAAGATATACCTTAAATGTTTCTGAGTAAAAAAAAGTATATAATCAAATCCAATCATTTGGTCTCTCAATAAGTTCCTTTTATGATTTTTTTTTTCTTACAAACATTATGCCTCCAAGTTTTTTTTAATGTACATAAGCCTTTGAGCGAAAATAAAAAAATCTCTTGCTCATAGTCTACATCATGCACTCCTTTACATGTGATTCTTCAATGGATAAATCAATCTTTACCTACAAAATTTTTGAATGCAATCATATTACAAAATAAAAAATGAATACGTGCTTTTACTCAAACTTAATTTCACCCCTTCAAGATGTTGATAACAATATAATGGGAAAATATGTAGACTGTATAAAATTCTTTATTGAAACCAAATCCTTAGAGAACATGATATCTAACAAGAATAAGTAAGTATATGGAAAAATTGTAGTCAAACCAGGTAGATGAAACTAAAGTTTGAAATATCAAAAAATACCAAATCTGCTGTACAAAAAATGCTTAAAAAATGTTAAAGTATGTCTATTTGAACTAACTGTTCCCTCCAAATCTAAAAATGTTAGAGTGATCCATAACCTTCTCAAATCAGAAACATCAAAATGTATGGTCAAAATCTATTTCTTTGATGGGTAGCATTACAGATCAAATTTCCATCAACTTCTCTCAATTTTTTTTTTAAACATCAAGTCAGTCCTTTTCAGCTAACAATTTCATCTTCAGAGCATTTTACATTCGAATTGCGAAAAAATAGCTTAAGACAGCACCTAAAAATGACTAAGAACACAAATTTTCATTAGCATTCCTACCATAGCACAGAACCATTATATCATCATTCACCCTTTACCACCTTCCACATCACCTCCTCATGCGACCTAATCTCACTCCACAAATACCTCCGTCGACGAACTCACCTTGGGCGGTCATCCCTGTCCACGTTTAGGCCCCATTGGTGTTATCCCAGCAATCTCTGGCACAAGATTGCCATTTGTATTCGAACCCTTTGGTGGCATACCTCGCTTCTTCCCAGTAGAAGCAGAAACAATTACCACTACCGCGCCGTAGCTGAGCGTCGGTATCAGACTTCAAATAGTTGTTCTTGATGAACAATAGCTTGCCGGACTCCTTCAATTTGGCTAGCGATTCGGAAAGCACAGCAGAGTGGTCTGCTGGTAGGTGGTCCCCGAAAGTGGCCTCAATTTGTTTTGAAATTGCCAGTTTGTTGGACCCATCTTGCTGGACTTATCTTTCTTGCCCAGCTCCATAATGGCGGCTAGTATCATCTCGTAGTAAGCTGGATGGGAAGCAACCTTGCTCTCCTCCTGGGTAGTAGCCATGGAGGAATGTAGACTGCACCAAATAAAGATAGATTGGATAAAGATTTCGGTTTTGAGCCTAACTTCTCTCACTTGAATACAAGAACCTACTATAGATCTTGCAGTTCTAATGCTCTGAAGTAAAACTTATTAATCATAAAATTATATGAGAATATAATATGCTCATAATATTTAGAGAAAAAAATTATTTGAGCTGAACCAGAGATATTATCATCTCCAGGTAGAGAAATCAAAATTATATATAAAAAGGTATTTATAAGACAACGAAATAATCAATCATATAAAAGATCCATAAAAAAAGGTATATATCAAATTATTATCATAATAGGAGCAAATGCTACTAATTATTGTATTCTCAAGCAATAAGCTTATAGAACAGGACATCTATCTATTTTCATCCCATGCAATCGGGTTAGCCTTCACGTCTACAAACCATTTACTGTACTATAAAGAGTCTGATTCATATTTGAGTACAAAGGCTAAGGCTGTTTATTAAAATGAAAGTATATTATCACAGTATTGAAGCATGATGCACATTGTGGCATGATACCACTAAAATTAAAATCCTGGATTAGCAATCAAGAGTTAATAGAATATGGATGACCATAATGACGGTTAACATTCACATGAGCCAATTTTGTTGATTAGGGAACCATAACAAAATCATGCACAACTGAGGAGGATGATTATAAACCTACCAAAAATAATAAACTTAAATAAAAAATTAAACACCAAATGAAACTCTAAATAGGTATGAGTTGAAAAAGCAAGATACTAAAGGCTAGTTCAAATCAATAATGATGGCGACAACAAAATGGTAGATGATATAACCATTCCATCCTGCTTAAAATTAGACACATTATACTGATGAACCTGCAAAATAAATTCGTGAAATCATAACTGTTTCAAAATACTACTTTTGTTGGTCGAGAAGGTTAGTCTCAATTTAATACAATTGTTTGATGCATAAAAAATGGATTGAAATGTATTCTATTTTACTAAGCTAAGAGTTTCAAGAACTATTATTGCAAATCTACTGAGAATAGAAACAATCACACACATCAAAAGGAAAACTAAAAGATATATAGTGTGTGAAAGAAAATATTTTAGAAGAAGTGAAATAGAAGGCCAAACAAATGAAGTAGCGATGTCTTAATTAGGCTTAATTGGTGAGATTAAGGTTTGGAGGAATGGAGGGTGTTTTCATAACATTTAAAAAAATGTTTGTCACCCCTTTAATTCTCTCCCCTCAATAATTGAGAATCAAAGAGTGGGAAATAATAAGAGGTCTTCACTCCCCTTGATATTGGCTGCTAGAAAGAGGTCTGGAGATAAATCATTATCAATGAAATTGGTCAAACTACTGAATTCTATTATATGCCTTAAGTTTTCCAATAAATAGATAACATATTTAAAGAAAAAGTTAATTTCATCATTCACTGGATTTAAGGACTCATTCAATTATTTGTGGATAAAAATATATCTTATAAAATGCTGGCTTTGTTATCATGCATTCATTAAGAATGAGATATTGACATACTAATTTTTATGTGATTTTAAAGCTATTAACAATGATTTTTAGCTTTGTGAATGGGTATTTCTAACTACATCCAATAAAATGAATGAGGCTTCCAAATTTCATCACTTTTTTCAAAAAAAAAAAAAAAAAAAAAAAAAAAAAAAAAAAAAAAAAAAAAATTACTACAAGCAACCAACTGACCCCTAAGAAAAACTCAAACTTGAATGCTAATCAAATCAATGAAGCAGTAAAAAAATCTAACCTAAAACATTGCGCTTCATAGCTAATTGCTTATGAAAATGGAGATTAAAGCTTAGAGGATGTCTGATAATGAACCATAATGCCTATTCCATGAAATTAGGAAGTCATCTACCACCTCCTCCCCTTGACACTTGAGGTATCACGGATGGTACATGTTGATGACATCATGTCATATTATGTTCTCATTGGGTTCTTAAATTGTTTTTTTTTTAACAGAAATAGAAATTTTATAAAAGAAACAGAGAGGTAACAAGACGGTTCTTAAATTATTGTTATTAGATATTATGATCGGATGACAACAATGTCACCAGTGAAAGCCCATCTATAATTATTTCAAGGAAATGAAAGTTGAGAGTGAAGATACATTCTCACTTGGCGAGAAGAGGTAATCAAAGGCTTTAAATGCAATGAGTTGATTTTACATGCTTAGAACTTTCTTTAAAAATCAATATAATATATATTATAATTAATTAACATTTACAGTATACTCAAAATATTTTCTAACCAAAAGTTGGTAGGAACCAAAGTAAATTAAATAAAGTGATGATTTTGATATAAAAATTCAATAAAGTTAAAAATAAATAAATAATAACTTGTGTTAGTAGATATTCATTATATCAGAATTAGAAAAGTAAATTATAAAATTCATAACACTTTAGTTTTCAATTATTAAGCAAATTATTCATTAAATTCAATTTTTTTTGCATAAAGCAATAAAGTAATCTAATAACTGACTGAATACAACAACCATCCTAAATTAGAAAAATTAAAAATAACATTTCAAAAATGACATAATCCTATAAAATATTGCATTCAAAATTGATTTATCTAAAATAAAATTGAAGAAAGGATCTTTCAAATTTTTAGTTATAAGCATTTAAGTCAAGTTAAAATATTGCATTCTCGTTATAAGCATTTAAGTCATATAAGTAATGTAATAGTCACAAGGCATGATTTTTATGGCTTCATAAACACACCAAAAGCATGCATGCCTGCAATAATTTATGTATTACGAGTGTTCTAATCAGCACAAATTAATGAGAATAAATCGAGCTGGGACCTCTTATTCACATTTTCATTTCAGGAAAACTAGTTACCCTCTCAATGATTCCATTTCACTTTCCTCACCACTGCGACTGATAGCCACCTTATTATCATATTAATAGCTCTAAGAAAGAATCAGTGTGACTTTTTTTCAAAAATAGAAATAACAGTGCAGTGAATGAGCAGTTAAATTCATCTTTAGATCTTCAATTTTATGAACTAATTGAATAAGTTCCATGTCATGTCACTGATACTGATATCTTGATGAAGCTCAACAGTAGGTTTTAGACACATATCAATTGTTCATATGTAATTTTAGGGTATTGGTATATTGTGTTACTAGTTTAATTTTATGTGAATGTTCATGGATATATATGTATTAGAGCTAGCTAATCAATACTAATATGCGAATGAAGGCAATTCATGCTAACCAAAGATATGTATTTTTATATTATATAATGATTTATAAACTATTTATTTATTTTTTAATTTATTCTAAACTATTTGTATATTAGCCTTCATGTTTCAATAGGGTTTTAGCACCGCTTCTTTTTTTACCAGCTGTAGTGGTTTAAAATGCCACCAAATTCATTGCAACAATTTAATGACTGCTACATATCTTTTATATTTGTATTTGCTGGAAGGGATTGTTGCAATGGTTTAGAAACTACTTTTAATTTGGGATGTAGCAATGGTTTTAACCATTCCAAAAAATTAATAAGAATACTTTTCAAATATAAACAGAATGAATATTAGCAAGCATATTGGCTAGTGAGCTATTATGTTCACTTGTATTCTTGCCATTATTGACAATGCTCATTTACAAGCTTCTTGTAGTCGCTTGCAAGCATACTGTTATGTACATCAACCTTTCTTTATTTACAAATGGGTAATATGTTTGGTTAGAATTGAATTTGTTGCTAATAACAGAGGTGCCATTACATTCCTCTACCCATCTTTCATGCTTTATTCATGAATATCCTCTCTGTTGCTATTATCCCCACTCATTATATTTATATTGCTTTTTTGCTTATATATGAGATGTAGGGATTTCATCCACCACGAATCATTGATGTTCATTTAAGCATTTTGAGTCATTATTTAGCATGTTTTGTTTTTAAATTTAAGTTTGTCATGCATTTATTAGTTTGAGGTTCAATTCCTTACTGTTTGATTTGCATGTTCAATTCCTTGTTGTTCAATTCAAATCTCCTGTAGCTTTGTCCAAATCAGGTTCCATATTATTTGAATTTTGGCAGCCTCCTGGCATCTCCTCCATTTAGGGGAAAATCTGGGAGTCTTAACTTGCTCACCACGTTAGAGAAAAAACTGCGTGGTCGGTGTCTGACGGCATCGTGGTCATGATTTTTGATCCCACCATGACAGAGAAAGACGTGCATGGATCTTTAAAAGGGTACCTTTTTGAAAATAAAGTTTTCCTCTGCAAGCAATGAGGCACGTACACTGACAGACACAACTCTCCTTGGCCTATTGGTTGAGAGCTTAGGCTTCCAACTAAGAGGTTCAGAGTTCGAGTCTATGTGTATGCGTAGTGTGTGTGAGTTTGCCTTAAATGGCCTAAATGTCCCAAAAAAAAAAAAAAAAAAAAAACGTACACTGACAGTTAAATTTTACCCTGTTAGGTAAGACTGGAGGCTTGCTGGCCTAAAATCTGGCAAAGGGGCGGGTGTCAGATCAAGATTAGGTGATGGTTCGATGTGGTGTTTTCAGCAGGTAGGGAATCGAGTGGGGAAGGTGGATCGAGCGACTTGGATGTCGATGGGAGCGAGGGATCACGTGGAGTGTGAAGATCAGGCGGGCTCAAGCTATGCAGATCGTAATTGACAGTGGACTTCTTTACTAGAGATCAGAACAGGAAAGTTTCGATTAGTTTAGTCAGAAAATGTTGATGAATAAGGGATTACTACAAATCTTTCATTAAGAGTGCGACTGTAAAGTGCTTGAAATCAAAATAGAAGCTTCAGTTGTGAGGTGCGTAGTCAGACTGAAAAAATCCATGATGTGTAGTTCTGCCCCATTTTAGCGATAATCAGATGAAGCTTTTTTGAGGTAATTTGCGGGATTTACCATAAGGGATGCAAAGCAGCTCCAACATTGGGATTTTCTACGTGATTTTTGGGTAAGTTTGATGGGATACAAGGTAATTAATTTGATCTAAGTAAATTTAATATTTTTATTGATTTTAATATTTTTATTAATTAAATTATCAATAATAATAATAATAATATTTAATAATGAGTCAATTTCGAAAAATTTGATTTTTTTTGTGAAATCATCTTGAAATTCACATCAATTTGCTTGCATGATTTTCATTGGGTAAAATTATAATCTATTTTGAGTATTGCCGACGTCTTGATAGCAACGACGCAGTCCGTATCATGATTGAACGTCGTTTGGGCAATGTTGCGTGTTAATTTTGAATGTTAGTCATCCATTGCGACCATTTTCACCCATTTCAACTGTGAGGTGGTCCCACTTAGGCAAATCCGACGTTGCAACCGCAACGGTGCAGACCGTTCGGCGATTAGAGGTTGTTTACCCTTCAAATGATGCATCGCGCCGACATATACATCATTAAAATTTCCAATTTTCTCCTCTTTTGCGCATTTCCTTATGTAGAGTTCAACAGAGACATCCTGATAATTGAGTGGTCTGCCCTTGATTCTCCTTTCTTACATGATATAAATGAATATGATAGACCATGATTCTTTTGTAGTGGAAGTTTGGAGAACAAGGTTAGAAATACTTATAATAATAGTGATGATGATCAGAAGTTTTTTTTTTCTTTATTTTTATTTATTTTTTTATTTTTTAATGATGATCAGAAGTTAAATTTATAGACACTACAAGAAAATAAGTTATTAGCAATCATCAAAATTGGTTACTATAAATCATAATTTGGCCGCTGAAGCAAATAGCGACCAAAAATATTTGGATTGTTGGTTTTTCGTAGGAGCCTCGTCGCTGAGGCTTTTAGCGACCAATTTGTTTTCTTGCTAAATTAGTGACCACTAACCATCATTGGTCGCTAAATTGTACGTATTAGCCAACCATTTTTTGATGATAAAGAATATTTATTTGATGCTATTTAGTAATTTTAATTATAATTTTATTTATTATATTTTTCATATAGCAACAAAAATAAAAGTTGGTCGCAAAATGATCAAACAAATAAAACACGCACCCTTTTAATTTCATGATGTTTTGATTTATATATTTATGGATATCAATTTTTTGTGATATTTAATAAAATTTTATTGTTTTTTCCAATTATTATGCATTATCTACAACAGTTAAGATCAATCAATCACTCCTTTATATTATCAAATCTAATTATTTCTCATTAATTAAATAGATAAATTTCATAATAAAGAAATAACATTCATTTTATTATATTGAGGTAACATAAATGAAAAGTATTGATTAAAAAAATTCACTCATCAATATAATTAATAAGAATTTGCTAGAAGAAAATAAAAAATGTATTCATTCATATACTTTTAAAAATACATCCATAAATAAAAATACAAATATGATATCAATAAAAAATCTCTTAAAACTTAGTTCATCCTTCTAATCAGCTCATTGATATAGTTCTCCCTCTTGCAAGTATCTCCACCTTCCACATAATGATTCTTCTTGTTTTTAAGGTCTCCAAGTGTTGCTTTTGGCTTGAATGGTCACAAGAAGTTGTTGGCCTCTTTAAAGTAAAAGACCATAGTGAAAATTTCATGGATGAGGTCCTCAATGATGATAATCTTTCGCCTCCCAAGATTCTTCCATGATAAAAATATTTATGAGCCCAAGATAAACAACTTAGGCTTTGTTTGGGATAGCTTGTTTATTGCTTATTAAAGTAGCTTTCTTGTACAAAAGTTTTAATTTTGTACTAAAAAGTTGCTTTAAGAAGCAATAATAAAACCGTCCCAAATGAAGCCTTAATGAGCACAAGATATACGATTGAAGCAAATTAATCAATTCCCTAGCTAACTGTACCATACCCGCAAATGTTGTTAATTAACTCTAGACACAGAAGAGGGGTATGGCTCATAGGTATGATTTTCTTTTTATGACATTCATTTTATTTTAAATGAGTTATGTAGACGAGCAAGGACCTGTAATGCTTATTCATGCTTATTAATTTATTTTGAATTGTGTAGATGAGCAAGGAAATCCTATCAGGCATAGGGGATGAACAACTTATGCTGATATACAGAATATGCGGCCTGGGACATGAATTCATATAGATGTAAATGAAAATAACATCTATTGTGACATCCCTGAGTCGATTTTGCTAGGAATATATATTTGTGTTATTGCAAGAGACCATGTTTTGACTCTAATAGCTTTTCCTGATTGGAGAAATAAGGGTATGGGGAGCCGTTCAAGAAAAAGATGTTAGCTGAAGTTGAGGTATATATATTTCATAGTAAATTTAAATTTTTGTAGGTTTATATTATTAACCATATCATATTTTTAACCGCAGTCTAAATTAGAATTTCATGGTCATATACGCCATTGGATTCTTCAATCCTTTGGTTTTAAATGGTGTAATTATAAAACCACCTTAAAGGATGAGCATTGAGACAATAGACCAATTGAGGAAAATTTGGAGACAGTTTCAGTTGGAGTTGATCAAATGTAGTGGTGGGTATTTGAGGACACTATGCAGCGATGGGTACATATATATAGTTATTACAATTTTTTTTATAAATCATTTTTCAATAGATTTAACTATATGTATTTGTACTGTAGATGCAGGCATGCAATCTTCTTGCCGAAGAAGGACTTACTCCTGAAGATGTAAAAATTGAAGCTAATGAGAGAGTCTTTGCTATAGTTATGGAACCAGAATATTCAGGTCAAGTTCGTACCCAGGAATTTGGTATTACGCCGACTAGATATTTTCCTCAAAGAAAGAGTGAAGAAGGTAGTGGTAGCGGCAGAAACTTTGGATAGATAGTTAATCTTAGAGAGGAGTTCAGATCATTTCGTGATAATCAGACGAGAGAGTTAGACTCATTTCATGATTAGATGAGACAGTTTGTGCAACAATTTCAAATGAATCATCCACCCCATGGAGGATCAGAAATTGTATGAAAAAAATATTTAAGTTTAATGTAAATTACTTGATTATTATTATCTCATTATCTTCATATTATTTTCAGGGTAATGACAATTCATCTGATGCCTGATAGTCTGCTGATGAACTCTAGTATTAAATGTGATGCTTCTAGTTGTATGAATATTTTATGTAATTTCAAAGTTATGTTGTTTTGATTTTGAACTCTGGTGGTTGTTATTTTGTGCTCATTTCCTTTCTTGTTATATATGAGGAATAGTGTTCCATAGTAATTTGTCTTGAGTTTGACTTGGCATTTAGTGATTTCTTACTGTTGAAATGCTCAATTCCTTTCTTACTTTGGAGAAATTAATGACGCTTGGGTATTACTTTTTTGGGTTACTTATGGTAATTTTTGTTTTTACTAAATTCTGCTATCTCTTAATCTCTCTTCATATGTTGCCATTTGGAATATTTATAGATTTTATGGTGAATGATGTGTGACATTCATCAAGCTGTCAAAACATTACATTTCATCCTCTAGTTGATGAAATAGCAAGACTTGTAGCACTAAGATACTTGAAAATTAGTGTACGACATTCATCATGCTTAAAGACATCGAGAAGTGCCAACCTCTAATAATTGCCATCTCAATACTAAGCAATCTCAGTTGAAGTGGTAAATCATCTCAATACTCAGCGTTCTCAGTTTAAGTGATCCATCAATGTTGCTAATTGATCTGAAATAAGAAGTATCGCCTCTTAAAAAAATATGAGAATTATGGAAAATGATGAGCTGGTTTCATTTCCAAATGAGGAAGTGACTCAAATATATTATTCTAGTCATGTGATTCAAATATATTTTTCAATATTCTCTTGTTGTTGTGAATCTCTATGATTTTACTTGTGTTTTTGTTTCAACTACAACTCCTGTTTATGTGGGTTTTATATTTCAGTTTAGTGAATGTCTCTGATTTGTTTTCTGTGGCACAGTTGGCTGGCCAACTTATCTAGCTCTAGGGTGAAGGATCAGGTTTCAAAAATAAAAAAAAAAATTCTGGACTTTAGTGGCGGTTATAATTGCCACTAGAGCCCAAAAAACCGCCACATTACTGGCAATCAGTTCATTTGTAACAGAATTGTCGCGGTTAGAACCGACACAATTCTATACATTTGCAGCGATCATAACTGCTATAAAAATACGCACTCCGTAAAATCTACCTCGCCGGTCTTTGAACCGCTGCGGAATGTCATTGAAGCGTATTACAAACACAGCTGGAATGTAACAGTTTTGAAACTGCTGCAATGAAAAAGGTGGCGGGTATAACCGCCGAGATATGTCAAAAATTGTGCTGCAAAAACTCTATTTTTTGGTAGTGTATATAAGTCTATCTCATGGATACATTAGTATAATTAGATTTAGGTCTCATTTGAGACAGCCTTCTTATTGCTTAAAATAGTTTTTTAGCATAAAAAAAAAAAAAAACTAAAAAATTATTTTAACATGCAGTAAGAAAGTTGCTTTTATACATGAAATCTAAAAGACACTTCTTCCCTCATTGTGATAATAAACATGCCAACGATTACGAAATACAAAACACCAAATATTCAATAAAAAGAACAATTACCTATTCGAGCAATACTTATAATAAGTACACACGAAGCCGAAGTAAATATCAATTGGGATGAAAATATCAAGTCATCACATCCATGTTGGACTCCTCAAGGAACTACAAACAGAAAAAAAGCAATTATAAAAGATTTGGTTAAAAAATTAGAATAACTAGTCAATAAATTGGATATTAATTTAGCTTACAAACCAGGAATCAAAGATAACAAAATTAGATTATCATAATTAATTAAGTTAATTGAAAAATAATATTGCACATTAGGTTAGAATTTTGATGATTATAACTAATTTAATAAGTATTTGATTAATTAATTTAACTAATTATTTGTTAATAATTGATCTTTTTTTATTTTAATAATTGATATTGTTATTAATGAGGAATATTAATTAGGTTTTTGTTATGGATAATTAAGCTAATTAAGGATTAGAAAATGAATAAACTAACAAATTAGTTTAATTCACCTTAGATTAACTAATATAAATAACCTTCTTTGTCGTAGCTAGTAAGTTTGTCCTGGCCTACACCCAAAGTTGAGATAAGCCCCAACCATGCATGAGCCATATTAAACATCGTACAAAATTACAAAATTAGGTCAACTTACATAGAAATAAAAGTTCTATGAGATTTCTGGTTCAAATTACAGGTGTAAAATTATAGGTGTGAAATAAATGCTCATACAAAAATGGCTCTTGATTTTGTACTGAAAACTTATTAGGAAGTTTGAAATATATTTATAAAATGCTGTTGTGTCTTCAGGTTATATTGGGATAATAATGCAGTCCATCACATTTAAAAATTATAAGGAAATACATATTGCAAATGCATAGATTGAATTACAAGAAAAATTGATAAATGAAAATAACATTTAGAAGTAATTATTGAAACTAGTAGTTCAAACATCAATGTTTCACCATAGTCAACAAATTTTGCAAAAACTAATTACAACGTACTTGAAAACAATACAATATCACACCACAGAAATCAATCATGACTCTAATAATTATTTTCTTTATTTGATAAGTCGGTCCCTACAAGAAGAAAGTTAGAATATTAGTTAAACAAAATTTTTATCTTATTTAATCAACCTTGTTAGCTTGTTCTAAGTGTTAGCACTCTCAGTCTTTGTTCACCACTACCAACTGAACCGTGCGTGGACCACCTGCTGCCGTTGATCTTCTGCTCAGCGCCAATCTTCCTTCCGACTGTGTCCAACGGCTTCTCATCATTTTGTCTCCTAATTCTATCTATATATACACGATGCTATTGTATGAATGGTTAGGAAGGAAAATATGACGCTGCAGTAACTTAATCTTTTCTCTACTTCTTCTTCCTCCTTCTCCAGTATTCTTCCTTCCAGCTTGCAAACTCTTACATGTAGCAAGCTCTTTCATGGTATCAGAGCATTCGGAGCTTCTGAATTATGACGAACCCAAATTCCTCATCTTCCGCGACTCTTCCGCCTGTTGCAACTCCCGTTGCTCCTCCGGTATCCTCCCTGACCTCATCAATGGCAGAATTCACGATTCCTGCCCCGCTAAAGTTTTTGATGTCTAACCTGAAAACCATAGTTAACCTTCAACTCTCGAACGAGAACTACGCATCGTGGAGTCTTCAGATTCACAAGCTATTTGCATCTAATGGTTTTGAAGGTTATCTATCGGGACAACAAGTCTGTCCGAGCTGTTCTGCGACTGATCCAGAATACAAGTTGTGACGTCTTGTAGATCAAAACCTGGTTTCAGCTCTATTCTCAACTATATATCCTTCAGTGCTTCCTTATGTACTCCATCTGTCAACCGCACACGAGATTTGGACGACGTTGGCCACCAGACTTCAGCCGACCAACAGATCGCGCATGATACAA
Organism: Dendrobium catenatum; assembly: GCF_001605985.2. NCBI lineage: Eukaryota > Viridiplantae > Streptophyta > Magnoliopsida > Asparagales > Orchidaceae > Dendrobium > Dendrobium catenatum. Next base: position 21,835,035 of record NW_021319178.1, read on the forward strand.
CTCAAAAATGAGTTGCACAACATCCATATGAGAGATTCTTCAATGACACAATACCTGACCCATGTCAAAACTCTTGTGGACAATATAGCTGCTGCAGGCTCTCATGTGGACACTGAAGACATTTTGATGTACATTCTCAATGGTTTGCCGGCTTCGTATAATTCATTCAAGGGCTCCATACGAACCTCTCAGCTTCCTATCAGCTTGGAGACATTGTACTCTCTCCTATGTAGTGAAGAAATAAATATACAAAATGAATTGAGAAAGGATGCACCTCCACAATCTGACAACTTAGCATTTTACTCCAGCCGAGGAAGAAATAACAGAGGACGAATGAATACAAGAGGCCGTGGAATGAACTCTTGACAACAAATGAATGCTGCACGTCCACAAGCTGTTGCTCCGAATACCCGCCCTACCTGTCAAATTTGTGCCAAGAACGGTCACACTGCTGTGACCTGCTGGTATCGCTACTCATCTCCATCTCCCGAGCCCAATCGTGCTCTGCTTTCTCAAAACCAAAACAACAACACATCGTAATGGATACTTGACTCCGGTGCAACAAATCATCTCACAGCTGACTCACATACCATTCAATATCCGACAGTTTATGCATGTTCTGATACTGTCTCTATAGCAAATGGAAGCCATATGCCTATCAAACATCAAGGACCGGGAATTTTACCTCTGCCAAATACCCCTCGTAAGCTATATCTCCAAAATATTTTTCACATTCCTACCTTATCACATAACCTTTTATCTATTCACAAGTTAACCACAGATAATAACTACACAATTTCATTTGATGCCCACGGTTTCGTCATTCAGGATCAATCGGACCACCAAATCCTTCTTCGTGGTCGAGTTCGTAATGGTCTCTACTCTATTTCCACATCTACTACCAATCACAATTCAGATTTTCATACTGCAACAAAGTCATCCAACTCTCCGTGGCATTCTCGCCTTGGTCATCCCAATCACCGGACTTTGCAAGCCTTAGCTAAACTTGTTCCATCTATATGTATTTCATCTAGTTCTTTACTCTGTCGCTCTTGTAATGTGGGAAAAAGCCACAAGTTGTCTTTTAACAATTGTAGCACTACTATTTTTATGCCTTTTTCTGTAGTTCATTCGGACGTTTGAGGTCCTTCCCCCGTCCCCTCTATCAATGGATATCGCTATTTTATCACATTTATAAATGCTCATTCTCATTTTTGTTGGATCTACTTAATGCATTCCAAAGATCAAGCTCTCTCTAAATTCATACACTATAATAATCTCATCCAAAATTTCTTCAATGCCAAAATTAAAATTCTTCGCACCGATGGCGGCGGAGAATATAATAGTGCTATCTTCACCAATTATATGCTCTCGAATGGTATCACACACCAACAAACGTGTCCATATACACCGGAAAAAAATAGTTTAGCTGAACGTAAAAATCGTCATATTCTTGATATCACTCGCACTCTGCTTCATGAAGCAAATCTTCCCTCTCTCTTTTGGGCTGAAGCTTTACTAACTGCTAATTATCTCATCAACCGTCTTCCAACTAAAGCTTGTAATCTCACCATTCCCTATCAAACTATTCATGGAACCTTACCAAACTATAATCACCTAAGGACATTTGGGTCTCTATGCTATCCTTGGCTTAGACCTCTTACCACAAACAAGCTTCAACCTCGTTCTCAAGATTGTGTGTTTCTCGGATATTCCACCTCTCAAAAAGGTTATAGATGCTATAGTCTTCAAACCCGTAAAATTCATATTTCAAGACACGTTGTTTTTTATGAAACTCACTTTCCCTATCACGTCTCTCCTCCTCCTCAACAGACAACTTCCACTCCATTAGTATCTCCTCCGTTTATGCTTATCCATACATCCACCATTCAACATATGTCGCCTCATGTCAATCCTTCACAACCTGCTTTTCCATCCCCTTCTACCACTTCAACATCAACTGATTCTTCTCTCAATTCTCCCACAATCTCAACTTCCTCCAATACTACCTCTCTGCCCCCACCCTCTCCCACTCCTCCTCCTACCCAACATCAAATGCAAACTAGATTTAAGACCGGGCATCTTAAACCTAAAACAATCTTTGATCTATCGGCTGTCACCACATCAACCTTAACTCCTTCATCCTATGCCCAAGCTAACAAATCTCCTCATTGGCGTGCTGCCATGTCCAAAGAATTTCTAGCTCTACAAAAATAATCCACTTGGTCTCTCACACCACCACCAGCTAATATTCTCGTCCTTGGCTGCAAATGGCTTTTTAAAATTAAACTTCCACCAGATGGACAATCACTGACTTACAAAGCCCACTTAGTGGCTCAAGGCTTTGCTCAGAAGTATGGTATTAATTTTAAGGAAACCTTTAGCCCAGTGGCTAAAATGCCAACTGTCCGGATTCTAATCCTTATCGCTTTAACTAGAGGCTGGCCGATATTCCAATTTGACATTGCTAATGCCTTTTTACATGGTGAATTACCGGACACCTTGTACATGAAGCAGCCACAAGGTTTTGTTGATGAACATTTCCCATCACTACGTGTGTAAATTGCATAAGTCCTTATATGGTCTCAAACAGGTGCCACGTCAGTGATTTGACAAGCTCACCACCTCACTCAGAGATTTTGGATTCAACTTTAGCAAATCTGATCCATCTCTTATAATTTTCAACTGGGATCATGTCTCATTGTACTTCCTAATCTATGTTGATGATTTGCTTCTCACCGGTAATGACCACTCTCTTATGCAGTCACTTATACAGAAACTCAAGACAGATTTCTCACTCAAGGAGCTTGTATCTATTTTCACATTTCTTGGAGTACAAGTGCAGAAGATGAATTCTGGCTTATTTCTGCATCAGTCTCGTTATGCTGAAAACTTACTTGATCAGTTCGATTTCTCCAATTGTCGTCCTGTCTCCACGCCACTGGCACTAAAACCACCAGCTTGCTCTGATGCACATCAGCCATTTTCAGATCCAACCTTATATCGCAGACTTGCTGGTTCGCTAATGTATCTTACAATCACTCGTCCAGACTTAGCATATGCGACAAACCACATTTACCAATCAATGCATCATCCAACCAATCAGCATTTTCAGTCCCTAAAATGCCTTCTTCGTTATATTAAAGGGACTATAAACTTTGGCATCCCCTTTTGCTCCGGTGACTTACAACTCCACACATTTGTTGACTCAGATTGGGCTGCGGACAAAGCTGATCACAAGTCTGTCATTAGTTTTTTCTCCTACTTGGGTCCAAATCTCGTCTCTTGGCATGTCAAGAAACAAGCCACTGTTGCCAAATCATCTACCGAGGCTGAATACAGGGCTCTCTCGGCCGCCACATCAGATGTCCTATGGTTAAGACATCTTCTACATGAATTTCATGCAACTCAGTCAGAACCTACTCCCATATACTGTGATAACACCTCTACTATTGCTTTAGCACACAATCCTGTATTTCATGCCCGGACTAAGCACATTGAGCTTGATTATCATTTCATCAGTGAACACATTCGAGCAGCTGCCATTTTGTTCTGCACATCAGTTCACTTGATCAACCGGCTGACATTCTGACCAAACCTCTCCTAACCTCCCGGTTCCAACAGTTACGACGCAAGTTGGCAGTCCAACACTTGGACAACCACTTGCGGGGGGATGTTAGCACTCTCAGTCTTTGTTTGCCACTACCAACTGAACCGTGCGTGGACCACCTGCTGTCGTTGATCTTCTGTTTAGCGCCAATCTTCCTGCAGACTGTGTCCAACGGCTTCTCATCATTTTGTCTCCTAATTCTATCTATATATACACGATGCTATTGTATGAATGATTAGGAAGGAAAATATGATGCTACAGTAATTTAATCTTTTCTCTGCTTCTTCTTCCTCCTTCTCTAGTATTCTTTCTTCCAGCTTGCAAACTCTTACAGGTAGCAAGCTCTTTCACTAAGAACTTGCCATCATAGTTAGGGGGCTGCATGTCAATATTTTCTTCTACTATTTTTAGCCAATTTATCGTTTTCTATTGACATTTAATAATCTTACTCTATTCCTAATATTTTTCTTGTATAATTTTTTAAATTTGTTTCAAACTCGATCTCTCTCTTGGACGATGCATTTGATCTAACCAATTTAGTTTCCTTCATTGGCTTTGGCTCATAATAAAGGCCATGAATATATGAAGATGTTTCAACCAATACTTTAGCACAAATTATTGCCTCATCAACTATTCCTCCCTCATCAATAATTTTTTGTCAAATTTCCATCATTTTATCCTGTATATGGTTTAAGAAAAATCAACAAAAAAATGAAGAAATACTACTAATAAAGATATAATAATAAATTTAATTTATACTAACATATTTT
>NW_021319178.1:21844342-21909492 GCF_001605985.2 Dendrobium catenatum
GTTATACCATAGGTCGGTTCCCAAATAACTGCATGGACGTAACACATTTTGGTAAGTCAGTTCACATCGTCCTGGGACGAACAGGACTTCATCTAGATGAACTTTTTACAGAGAGCAACTCATCCTGGTACGATAATGAACTTCGTCTGAATGAAATTTTTACAGAGAAGAATTCATCCTTGGATGATTTGGATTTTGTCTGGACAAAATTTTTACAGAGAAGAAATCATCCTGGCACGATTATAGATTTCGTCTGAACGAAATTTTTATAGAGCCTCTTTTGTCCTGGGACGAAAATAAATTCGTCCTGGACGATCAGGACTTAGAAAAATTTCCTCCAACTCCTGTTCATTCCATTGCTCTTACGGGGAGAAAAACTGACCTGATCCTCCCGTACGAACTATATTCGTCCCTTACAATCAGTACAAATTTGTAAGATCTCCTTAAGTGTGTGTTTGTGTGTGTTTTTTTATTCACTCAATTACAATCACTCCCTCTAAATTCAAAGAACGATTTAAAGCTTCAATTTGCAAAGAATTGTATGCTGAATTTGATTTGAAGTCTTCATAGTTTGGAGTTCAATTTTTCTGAAATGTTAGTACACACAAGAGAAAAAATAATTCTTCCAAAAAGTGTTAGGAAATAATTACACATAAAACAATAATATTTGAAATCATCAAAACTATACAAGTTGTAAGAATGTAACATATGTAAATAGCAACTCTCTTAACACCATCAACCATGACGTCTAAAGAAGAAGTGCTCACCTTCTTCCTATGAAGCTTCCTGATAGAAAATCTCTTCCATTGGGGTTTTATATAAGGTGAAATTTTAATCCTGAGCTCATAGTTAGATAGTGTCGATCAATTGTGAAACAAACCATCAAAGTGAAGAAATCTGACTATTGGATTAAGGGTTAGAACTCTCCTAGCCTTTCTTATGATGTTTGGTAGGAGTATGCCGATGGAATCTTTTGGATCATATCAGAGAGGTTCTACAGCTATGGACGTAAGCAAGATGTCGAAGATCTAATCTAAATCGTTAATCTCAATCAACGGTTTGGATTACATCTCGTGATTCCATAGCCATATTAATCATAGTCTTCTTATTAATGATATGAAAACTACACTCAACTTTGCTTTTGTATAATTATCCCAAATGATTGGTTGACCAATCAGGAGGCGCCCACGTGGAAAAGTGTAGGCTAATTATATAAATTTGGATTTAATAATTCCAGAAATTATAGAAAACTTTGAAAAATCATATCTCCTTATCCACTTGGCCAATTTAGGTGTCCTTAGGCTCATTGAAAACATCTTGAGGAGACCTATCAAAGCCCTATAGTTTCAAGCCATGACTATGCATGCAATTTAATTAATTCTAGTAAAAGTTTTAAGGGTACTTTTGTAATTATGGTTTAAGGACATTTCACCATGGCTTGAAACCTTGCGAGATCAATCTTGGGCATGTTTCTGATATGTCCAAAATTGTTCTCCCTAATTTGATTTTATTAAGGGCATATTTGGGTTAATTTAGGTTTAAGGATCAAGGTTTAATCCTAAAATTTAACCTATCATAATCACCTTTCTAATGGGAATTAGGAATTCTTCTTTGGTGTGTTAATTATGCTTAGTATAAGGGTTATATGGCCTCAAATTGTACCCTAATCCCTAGTTTAGGTAGCCCCCACTAAATCCTTAAAGATAACTTAGAGGTTTCTTTGGGTGGTTTGATTAACCACCTTAGAAGGTCCACCATGTGCCCAAATTCAGTTGGCTTGGGCTTTAAAATCAAGTGAACTCATAGTCCAAGTCTCAATGAAATTGGAATCCATTTGGCCCACTAGTTAGCTAACCCAAAATTAACCCTTAAAATTAACCTAGAAATTTAATTAATTCACCATTAATTAAAATCAAATTTAAAAATTATAAATTGTATATCAAAATGTTCATAATTAAAACCTCAACCTAGAAAAATTAAAAGCCCTTTTTTTGGACATTTAGTTTAGGCTTAATCTAATTTTAAGAGAAAAATTAACACTTAATTGATTTAATTAACTAAAAATGATTGAAATTCTAAAAAAAAATCTCAAACATTTTAGAACACTCCATTGGTTCATTCTTGACCTTTGGGAGTGATTTCAAGAAGTTTAGAATCAATTTGAATCAAAAACATTAAAAAAACCCCTTTTAAGTAACAATTTAATAATTAAATTAATTAGTCAAAATTCAAAAATTCTTAATTAATTCTAAAAAATTCCAAATTAAATGAACTAAATTCATTCTACTCCATTTAATTTCAAATATTTTCAAAAATATTAAACCACTAAAATCATGTCAAAGTCAACTTTCTGGACAACCGTAGTTAAAAATAGGTCAAAACTTCATAAATTCTTAACTTAATCTAGAAAAATCAAATCCTATCTAAATAATGTTTAATTACTCATCTTAGGTCTCATGTGTAAGAAAAATATCAGAAGTTCAGAATTCAATTTAATTTAAATAGTCAAATTTTGACCCCTTAATTTAATGCATTAAATAATTCATAAAAATTCCAAAAAAAAATTAAATAATAAACTAAAACTCCACTAATTATTAATTTGATTAATAAAATTAATCAACCAACCTCTTAATACATAAAAAAGCACTCCAAAGATGAAGGTTTTGGGATTGACTACCTTGAACTAGTCCCTCGAACACTTTGTGACAACGTCACGAACTAGTCCATGGAAAATTTAAATAAACTTAATCATTAAAATTAGAAACAAATCACTTTAATTAAAAAAAATTTTAATAACCCTTTATTTTTAACCAACTAAATTAACTTAATAAAATTGATTACTATATAGTAACCGGGCCTATGAGGTTATTAGCTTAGCCCCAAAAAATCTAAAATAAACTTCACGAGCCTATTATAAATAAAGGTAGTAAGAAACTAACAATTAAAAAATACATTTTAAAATCAAACTTAATACACTAACACTTCAATTTAAATTAAAATCCCATAAGCCTTCAATAAATTCAAATACTAGATAACTTTAACAAATTATGCAGTCTAGGACATATCAAAGCCACATAGCCTGATGCACACACTTTTAGACAGTTTGATAGGATAATTGGCCTTTGATCTTAGCTAGGCTATTGTTTCATTTTTACTATTATGTGTCAAGTTTTTTATGTTTTTCACTAAATGCAGGTTGCAATCTACTAATTATTATGATGGGCATTACACTACCCCTAGGTTAGCAATGATCTAGATGCTCATAGGATTTTTTGTAGATAGCCATGCTCATATAGGGCTAAAAAATAAGGGGGCAAAATTAAAGTTAAATTAGAAGATTTTTATAGGTGCAAAAATTGTTAAGCCCCCTTAAAATTAAAAAGAGCATAGTTAAGCATGGTTGTGATTTAATGTAATGCAAATATATAACTGATTGAGAAATTTTGATTATAACTACTTAGGATAATCATGCAGGTTGCTTTAGAATTCTCTCTTAACTTTCTTTAATGTAATTCAATTAAGATAAGTGTTGTGAAAGTGAAACTTTGAGATGGGATATTACATCCAACTTGGAATCCATAAATTAAGGGAACATCTCTTATGGGAGAGTTCCTTTCCATTTGGAGATCCAAGTCAAAATGACTTCAATATCGAAAGAGAAAGAAAACACCCCTTCGTGGAGGAGTTTCTTTTTATTTGTGTATCCGAACCCAATGAATCCAAACAGCTCACAGAAAGACGAAGAAGTAAAGATAGAGAAATATCCCACTCAATGTCACTTGCATCATTTTAGGATTAGAATTTGAGTTATTTTTAGTAGTATCCATACATTTTTAATTTTTATTGACCCTAGGTTATAAATTAAGTGGCACTTGCCACAAGGATATTATATTTATTCAATTAATTGTTTGATTGTTTAAATTATTTGTGCAGTGGAAATATCATCTTTTCAAGCTTTTTTTTAATGATTTTCAATTTTAATTTAGCCTGGATTTGTGGAGACTTACGAGTGTATAATTAAAAAAATTTTTACTTGAAACTAAATAAATTTTTATGATCACATAGAAACTCTGTAATTTAAGAAGTAAGCTCGAGAACGTCAACAGTTCACAGATATTCATACTAATACTTTCTCTACCTTTTTAGGCACCTCCCTGTCTTCCACTTCTGGTAAACCACCTGACTTATTAGAGTGCAGTTCTGTTAAGGGGATGTTGTTTAATATATTGGAAAAAAATATTTTTAAGCCTGATTTTAAAATTTCTTCGTATTAATTTACGTATTTGAGTCAATTACCATGTATTACACTAGAAATAAATTAAAAAGTGTCAAAATTTTAATTTCATTTTATTTTTAAGCATTAATCACCCTACATGTATTAAGAGGCCAACTAGGACCTAATCTTGACATCGGCCTCATTCCTCAAAACATAATCAATAATTTTACCTATCTTTTATTAAAGATTGGATTCATGGATTTTAAACACAGGTGGTTAGCTTGCAACCTAATCTAGGCTAGGAAAAGTATATATTTGCACTACATAGCTAGATTTGGGCTATTGTTATTCAGTGCAAAATTTGGATTTAGGATTCGAGGCAGACTCAAAATTTTAAGTCCCCACCTTCAGAAATTGAATCCTAACTTTCTAATAAATTGACAACTTAAATCAAATTTTCTCTTTAAACCATAATTTAAAGCCCAACATATAGGATAGACACAGTGTTTCTAAATATTTCATAATCTCAAAACACCTCTTACACATTCTCCTATAACTTTTAAAAATAAGTGTTCTACACATTCTCCTACAACTTTTAGAAATAAGTGTTCTAATTTAATCCATACCCAATTAAAATTCTAACATCACTCTTTGAAAATATCAAAAATAAAATTTCTACCATTATTTTAATCAAGGTTTTTCATAGGAAACTTAGGTTTCTTATGATGTAATTAAATACGAGGGTTTATACTCGTAGAAGATTTAAAGATCTCATATTCATTTTCAAAAAAAAAAAAAAAATTGGAAAATAAAAAACAATGATTATCGTTATCATTATATTTGAATAATTAATAAGGAATGATATCTTCTTCCCTTGGGAGGATATATTAATTTTGTTATGATATCGAATATGAAATTAATGATAGCCCATATATATTATCGAAGCTAAATACTTAATTAAACATCATTTTGATCCTTTGGGATCATATGTAGTTCTTTTCTGAATTTGTCTATGATATTCATGATGGAATTTGCAATTATAAATCTGAAAATGTCAATGAATCTTATTTCCACCTATGGAGATGTTAAATCATTTCTAATGGATGTTTGATTTCTTAATTAAAATTAAAAAGTAAATTTTAAATTTCCCAAAGAAATTGAATTTTAATTTGCTTTGTATCTTTCCAATGCAAAGCAAATCCCCTTTCCAAACTCAAACAGAATAACAAACAAGTATCACTACAGAAAAATCATCCATTATCGATAGATTTTCCAGTGGATTTCCAGCGGAATAATTTTCGGCTGATTTTTTGCTTCATTTCTGACCGATTAAGAAGAAATATTTCTAACTGATTTTCAGGTAGCTTTTCTGGCGGATTTCCAATGGATTAGTTTCTGGCATATTTAAAATTTTTTGAAAAAAAAACTTATATTATTAATTAATAATTTATTAAATAATTTAAATTAATTATAATTTAAATAATTTGCAAGCGGGGGGGTTGTGGGGGCTGGTCAACTGGGGTGACTGTGGGCAAGCGGAGGGGACTTGCAAACCTAGGCCGACTATGGGCAGGCGAGCCTGTAGGATGGGTAGCGAGGCTAATTGTGGGGCGGTGGGTCTGCAGTAGGTTTTAGGTAGCCTAGGCAGACTCCTATCGGGATGGCAACGGGAGCTAGGTAACTACCTCTGAGAAAATCTCATCGAAAAAATTTTTCCACAGGTTTTTTTTTATGCTTAATTTATCGATGTAAATTTTTTTGCTAGAAATTCACTGTAAAATTCTTAAATCCACCAAAAACTTAATAATTTTCTACCAAACAATTTGTGAGTTATACAAGATTTTCTTTTTTTTATAATTGCAGAATGAATTAAAAGCAAAAGGTAAACGACTAGGTACAAGCTAAAGGAAAGGCTCACATTCCTTCTTCAGTAAACTAGATAAAGAAGGAGGAATGTTAGCAAAAGAAAAATTTTCAAAACAAAAATTGTTCTCAATAGCCATAGTAGCACAACAATCTGCTACCTTGTTACAATCTCTATAAACATGATGAAAAATTATCTTATTGAAGTCGGCCAGTTAGAGAAAATCTTTGTCCTCCCAATTGCTAATTTTCCACGTCTCTTTATTCAAAGAATTTTGAATGAACTTTATGATATTGTAATTATCTCCTTCTATTATTATACCTTTGCTATCTAACATCCATCTTCGTACATACTTTCTTATCAACAAAATTGCCTCCATATCGAGCTTTGCCACATCCCAGTGGAATCTTCTTTCCCCAAAAGCAAGTAGTAGTCTTCCTTTCTAATCTCTAAAAACTCCACCAATTCCTGCATTATTAGATTTCAACAGAGATGCATTAATGTTAACGTTTATCCAATCTAGTGGTGGAGGGTGCCAATTTTTATGAGACTCCCTAAGGAGATTAGCACCCCAGCTATCTAGCATTGGATTGGTTTGAGTCATAGAAACAGATAACACATTAGTTGCAATCATTGAACTACCAAGAGTATGTTTACCGTGAGCTTTCCTGTTCCTATCTTTCCAGCATTCATAGACCGAGGTGCAGTAGACCTTGATCATGTTAGATGATTTACTAGAAATTTGCCTAAGTTCCGTCAGGCATTCCTCCAACGAACAGAAAGTTGGGATCATGAATCCCCAACCTTGCAGCTTTAATATGATTTCGTTCAAATATTTACAATGGACCACTATGTGCTCAATATTTTCAATTTGTTGACAGCCCCTTGCACAAAGATTATAATTGGTAAGTTTCCTATAAGTAAGAAACTCATTTGTTGGGATCACAAACTTGCTCATCCTCCACCAAAATAATTGCATCCTTGGGTTTAGTTTGATTTTGTTGAGCCAAGATTAGAAAACAAAGTCTCCTTCCCCCATATCACAATTTAAAGCTTTTTCATATGACATGGCAGTAATAGTTTTACCTGTAAATTGCTGAATTTCCTCCATGTAATCAGCTTCATCAAAATGGTTAATTAGAATTTGCATTATAACAGAAATAAGATCCTCATGGAAGCTCAGATGAAGTTTCTCCACATTCCAATCACCGTTCAATGATATAAATTGGTCAAGCATTGCATCTTCTAAACCTGTGCTATCCACGAATGTTGGCCAGGCTCCCAGACATTTATCAAGCATCCAGACATCGTTAAGGACATTAATTTTCCTCCCATTATCCACTTTCCTTTTTAGCAAAGGTTTTAAAAATTTTCCTCCTTCTTTTAAGATTTTCCAAGCTATAGAAGCTCCTTGTTTTCTCTCACCATCAAACATTGTATTACCATATTTGGTAACCATTACTTTGTGAAATAAAGCTTCAAGTTTTTTCAAAAACTGCCAGGATAATATACCCTTGAGAGGTCCTGATCTGTTGATTGATGAATGGAAGTTTAAACCTCCAGCATCCCTCGGTTTACAAAGTTCTTGCCATGAAACATAATGCAATCCTCTCTTGCCATTATTTTGTCCCAAACAAAATCTTTACAGCATTTATCTACTTCATATAGTATTTTCTTCGGAACCATCAAGTGAGTTCACAAAAAGTTTGGAATTGATAATAAGGATGACTTAGCAAGTGTAATCTTACCAGCCAACGATAAGTTTTTGCTTCTCCACGAATTCAGCTTTTGTAACACTTTATCCAAAATATCCTATAAATCAGATTTTACCAGTCTTCTCAAAGCCATTTTGACTCCCAGGTAGTGTATCTCCTTAACTTCTTTGTATCCCAGAATTTGCATGACTCAGTTTTTTGTTGGACCAGCATGTAGCAATGCTAAATATAATTTGGGATTTAGAGATATTTATCTTCAATCCTGTCGAGGAACAAAAATCAACCACAATTTTCTATAAAGTTTTGGCTGGCTTCATAGAAGATTGTATGAAAATCATAATGTCATCAGCATATATCAAATGAGTAATCTTCTGACTTCTTGGTGAAGTTTTAATGCCCAAATCATACCCCCTTTGTTCAATTGCATTTGATAATAACTGAGAGCACATAATGAATAGGTACGAGGAAAGAGGACATCCTTGCCAAAAGCCATTATGAGCCTTTATCCACTTAGAAACATTTCCATTAAGCGGAAAAGAAAATATAACTTCCCTCACACATTCCATGATAAGAGAAGAGATCTTGCTTGGTAAACCAAACAAATGTAGGGCTTGATTCAACGTTTCCCACCCCCATACTATCATAAGCTTTTTCCATGTCAAGCTTAACCGCCATCATTCCTTTTTTATTTTTAGAGGCTCTAAATTTATTAAAAACCTCATGACCAACTAGACAATGATCTGACATTGATCTACCAGGAATGAATGCCATCTGCTCTTCAGATATGATTATGCGAATGACCCTTTCAATATATTCAAAATCATTGTAGCCACAAGCTTATAGTCGTCTGACATAAACTTATAGGCCTATAGTTGGCTGGAACTAAAGGGTTTTTAATCTTGAGAATAAGAACAATCAAAGTGCCCTTCCACTCAGCATACATATTATTGGAATTGAAAAAGCTGTCAACAGCTTTCCACGTATCTTCCTCCACAATTTTCCAATAGAATTTGAAAAAGGATGCATTAATTCATCAAGTCTAGGAGATTTGTTATTACCTTGTTGATAAATAGCCTTTGTAAGCTCTTCCTTGGTGAAATCAGCATTCATCAAATCAGCTTCAATTTTTGAAACTTTCTGGTTTCCCGGAACATAAGCCCAGCCTGCCAAAGTAATTTCTATGGCTTTCCATTTTTTTGAAAAGAAGTTATATAACACAGCTTCAATATGATCAAAATCCTCCAAAATTTTGTTGTTTTCATCTTTGATTTGTCTAATGAGATTTCCATTCTTTTTGGCAGATGAATAATTGTGAAAGAAATTTGAGTTAGTATCACCTTCCTCATGCCATCTAGTTTTTTCTCTTTGGTTCCACCATGTAGATAATCTCCCACACGTCACATTAAGATCACGGACTTTGCTTCTAAGCAAGTTTAACTTCTCCTGAGAAAGTCCCAAATTAGTAGATTCCTCCATTAGAATATCCCATATATCCTTCTTCAATTATTCCTTCAACATGCTTAGCTCCTCGCATTTATTTTTATTCCAGAAATATAAGGATTTTAACGTTCTTCTTAGCTTCCTTTGAAGTATTTCAGCATTGTTACCATAATCTATTTTCTTCCAAGTGCTTGAAATAATTTTCCAAGCTGCAGGATAAGACTTCCATGTATCTTCAAATCTAATGATTTTAGACTATTTATTCAAAGGCTCAAGCACCTTACAAGAAATAGGACTATGATTCGAAGCAACCCATGGAAGATGTCAAACCAAAGCCATAGGACTTCTTTGCAAGGCAACAGAGTTCATTAAACTCCTGTCCAACTTCTCCCATATTCTGGATCCACCTTCTTTATTATTGCACCAAATGAATCTTTGTCCAATAAATGCAATCTCATGAAAATCATTATTCACCATAAACAATTTCATTTCCTTAGGCCCCTTCAAAAAATGAAACCTCTTACCTCCCATTTTATCATCCTTGGAGAGGATACAATTGAAATCACCTCCAATAATAGCGAGAACATCACAAGTCAAACACTTTTCAAGTGTCTCCCACATAGTTCTTCTTGTATACAAATCTCTTCCTCCATAAACCGTTGCCACATTCCACGTGCCCAAAGAGGTGCTATTGAGGACACACATAACTACTTGAGGAGAGTGTTCAATAACATCAAAAGAAACAACATTTTTGTCTCAGAGAAACAAAATACCATCCAAAGTTCCTTCGGCTGGATGATGGATGAAATCTCAGTTGGTACCAATCAAAAAGTTAACATCTTTCCTGTCAATGCTCAACATTTTGGTCTCCGTTAGACCGATAAAAAACCCACCATTATCCTTCAAAATCTCCTTAAGATATAGGAAGGCCTCACATTTCTTTGTCCCCCTACAATTCCAGAAAATAAATGATGACATTAATGATCATGAGGGGAAAGGTCCCCAACTTTCTTACCACCTTTACTGTCCCCTTTTCTCTACCTCTGTGTTGCTTCAACCGGACCCAAGGATCTGTCTTCCTTTGATAATTTGAGTTTTTTAGAATTAATCGTTTGATCTCCTGTAAACTGGATTTTATCAGAACTGCCTTGTTGAATTGCTTCTATACTAGCTAAAGTTTAAAGAGTGCCATCAACTCTGTTTAGATCATCTACTTCAGCTACTTCAATGATTTCCCCCTCTTCATGCTCTGCCATCAGGATTTGAAGTTTATTGTTAGTATAAATAACAAAGTTTTTTTCTTCCTTTGTAAGATTTGTATCACCCAACTTCCTATTATCACTTTGATTTTCATTGATATCCTACAGCTCTTCAATAATTTCAGTGACAACTTGATCTTCATGTACCTCTTCATGTAGATTTTGTGTTTTTCTAGCAACAAGTTTAAATTCCTGCTTCTTTTGAACTAAATTTTCATCGCTTTTCTTAAAATTCCTAAACCTTGTATTTTAAATTTGGCATGGATCTAGGGTCCATATTCTTCATTATTAGGCTGCTTTGTGGTGTCTTCTGTTATGATGTTTTCAGCCATCCTCAATTGGGTGTTAGCAGCAGGCTGTTCATCATATTAAGTTGGCTTGACGTCCGAAAAAAAAGACTTACTATGTCCAATTACTCCACAATGACAACATAGAGAAGTCATCTTTTCATACTCTACTCTTTGGAATATTCTTCCTTGAACTCCTTCAATCCAGACTCCCTTCGAAAACTTTTATCAAGATTGATACGGACACTAACACGTACATATTCTTTCTTCTTCCATTTGAGAGAGTTTCCATCAAGAAACAATGGATTTCCGATTATTGAAGCAATTCAAGAGATATTCTCCTCATCCCAACAGCTCTGAGGTAAGAAGGGGAATCGAATCCAAACAGGCGACGTAGTACCTTTTAATGATTCTGATGAAAATGAGGTAGACCATTTATCCATCCTGATGATATGATTCCCGATATACCACAGTCCACCACTCAGGACTTCTTCCATAGATTCAATTACATTGAAAGAACAGAGTATCCAATCAAGCCCAAGGGTTGTTTGGTGGAATTTCTCGAACCTACTCCATTGTCTTGGGAGTTCCATGCTACAGATAGAGAAAGGAAAATCTTTCCCTAGAACTTTAATCACAAGAGACTTTTTAGAACTTGCGAATTGGCAAGTTCACGTTCAGTATTTAACTTTACCGCCATTCCATCCTCCGTCATCTGAGTATTCTACATGTTGTAGTTCAGATTTATATGATGGGTCTTCTTCCATGCAGAGGAAAAATTGTCGTTAGCAACAGGTTCTTCTTTGTTATCCATCATAACCCCATTAGTCATAACATCTCTTTCAAAATTGTTGATCAAATTCTGGCTTACCATACTCTGATCGCAATCTTCGTGGACACCCACAAATTTGCTCACCTTCAAGATCAATTTAGACGATGAAGACGCAACATTACCTGGATTCGCTGAAGAATTAGGTTTTGAAATAAAAGGCTTAATCGGACTCTTCCCTTTTCCTTCAACAACAGATTCTTTCTGCACCAGAAGTCTATATCCCTCTCGAATCATTAGATTAGAGCGGACTCTAGCAGACATTTTATCCTTCACATCTGTTCGCAATTTATCATTCTTATGGGAGGTACAGTCGGCGGGAGGCTGCCGGTGGTCAGGAAGACCCATGATCAGGCGGCACGAAAAGCCCTCCAAAAAGGAAATTCAAAGAAACACGAAGGGTTTCTCTCTCAAGAATTTCGCAGGAGAGCAAGAATACAAGATTTTCTTGCAGTGTATATAAATTAGAAGAAACTGAATAAACATCCAATAATATTTTTTATCATCAAAACAAAAGATTGGTCTCCTAGATTGAAATAATAAAACTTCTTAAGTTCTCCAAATCAATAGGATATAAACATTTATCACATTGCAATATCACCATCATAGAACCACTAAACCAATATAATATTTTCACACATCCACTAAACTTATTCAATCATTCTCATTGAAAAATAAAGGCATGTAATAAATAATCCATTCAAAATAATGATCCTAACCTAATGCAAGAGATGGTTACCTTAAAAAAATAAACTAACATATGGGCTAGTATGTATAGCTAAGCAATCTTATTATGCATTAAGATTTCATTTTCTAATGCTTTGTTTGTTTAAAGTTACAAGGGAGTTTATTTAAGTTTAAGTATAAGAATTATATTAATTTTTTGTGGTTTGTTATTAGACTTCTTATTTAAAACTTTGAACAACATATTGAATAATGAACTCAAAGTTTAATGAGCTCAATAATAAATAAGACCTAATAACACACAAAAAAGAAATCATCAAATCTAAAAGGATAACATAAAAGTATAAATCCATTTTAAATGTTTTAGTGATTAAAGCTTTTTATTTCAAATTTATTAAATATATTTTCACAAAATTTTATATTTATTTGATTCGAAAAGATTTATAAAATCACTACAAAAAAAAGAAGGCAACCTCAATATGATTCCATAAATTTCAAGGATTTTTTAATTATTTATTTTAAATTAAATGAATTATTTATTTAAGTTTAACTTAAGGATCCTTTAAGTCTATTTTGGGCTTTGTTTACACTTGACTTATGCTTTATGATTTTATTTTTTTAGTTTGATTTTGCATTGAATATATTTTAAGTTATAAGCATATTATTAACCATCATTTTCTTTCAATTCTCTGATTCAATATGACTTCAATGCAAGTGATTTTATATATTTAAATTTAATTAGAATTTATAATTAAATTTTTTTAAATGCACAAATATGAATTCTATTGAAACCTCAATTATGGTTTATGATTTGGACCATCAAATGATCACAAACTCTAATGAATTGTTAACCTTAGATCATAATTTCTCTATGTTGTAAACCCCAAAAGTTTGAAATAATTTGGGGTTGTATTTTGTTTTAATGGTTTATCAAATTTACTAAGGGATTTTGGCTTAAATGGTAATTAAGTTGGCTCAAGTCATAATCAGATGTTATAATTATTTTATAGATTCTCTATAATGTTTTCAATTTATTATATTTTATTTGGTGATTATAAGGTTTTTGTTTAATTATTCAACTATTTTCAAGTTCTAGTTCCCCTAGGTTAACCTATATGGCTTGAATTTAGGGTTTAATGATTTATGACTAAATGGATTCAAATCTTCATGTAATTAAATTCAAAGGTTCCTAGAGACCTTTGGAGCTTCCCTAAAAGTTTTTAATCCATTTGGATCATTTAGGAATTTTCTAGAGTTTTCCTAAGTTCAATTGTAACATCAAAATCTGCTCCAGGATCGTCCGGGCTGATCTGGATCGTCCCGGGACGATTAGTGTAAATTCTGCTCCAGATTCTGTATAGAAGTTACAGGAATGATTTCCTGTAGGGATCGTCCGGGCCGATCTGAGATCATCCCGGGACGATCAGTGTATGGCAAAAGTCAGAGAGCAAATCGTCCTGGAAATTAATTATAGTCCTACAAAATCGTCCCAGGACGATGTGGAATTTGGTCAGATCATCCAGAACGATCGTGCGATCGGCCGGGCCGATCAGTGTATTATTTAGCTGAAATCAAGTCATTTTGAAGAGAGATAAAATCAAATAAAATATCTAAAATCCTTTTGAGGAGAGAAAAACTCGAGGAAAAGATTGGAAAAGTTAATTTTCGGGCGACGCCGGGCCGTTTTCATCCGACGAGATTATTCGAGAAAGTGTTGTACACAAGGTAAGGCACATTCCGCCTTTCTCAATTTTCAGAACGGTGCAATTTGAACGAGTTTTCTGTCCGGATTTTGTTTTTGTTAGAGAATTTCGTCCGTATTTTCCGATCGGTTCAGTTTTTATCGCGTAACTTTTGATATGTTTCTGAGGTGCCGAGTGTGCACATTTTGATTATTTTCTGGAGAATTTTGACCGGGTATTTTTGATTCCGCGGTGGTTTTTTTCGACTGCAATTTTTGACGATGTCTAAAAATGTTGTGGCAGTAGAATAAAAGTCTTATATTATTGTTGTGAACATTCTATGATAATTTGGTAATTTGTGATTTTTAGGAAATTTTGTGTAAATTCCATATACTGCCGTTATACTGCCGAATTTTCGTATGAATTCTGAAATTATCCGGATTTGTTCTGAAATGACATGTTATGATTTTGTATGCTTTTGGGAGCTATAAGGGGAAGTTCTGGTGCTGTATGCACAAGGGAGCTATAAGGGGAAGTTCTGGTGCTGTATGCACAAGGGAGCTATAAGGGGAAGTTCTGGTGCTGTATGCACAAGGGAGATATAAGGAGAAGTTCTGAAATCTGGGAGGAAGATCTGTTCTGAAATATCTGTTCTGATTTCTTATGCATTTATGATTTCTGTACGATTCTATCTGTTCTGATATGACTTCTGATCTGATATGATGTAATCTGATTCCTGATTTATATACGTTCTGTCAGTTCTGATGTGATGTATTTCTGTTCTATTCTGATATGATCTGATTCTGATTCTGCTCTGATTTGATCTGATCTGTACGATTCTGATTCTGTTCTGATTTGATATACGATTCTGTTCCGATTTCTGTTCAGATTTCTGTCTGATGTATTTGATGTGGACTCTGAGGATTTTGATTGGAAGTTTGATGTCTTGCTGAGCTGTTGTAGCTCATCCTTGTTTTCTGCATGGTTTTCAGGTTCTGGGAAAGGCAAGGAAGTCCAGGAGTAGATTTCAGAGTCTGATTTGTTATAGGTATTTTGTACTTTTTGATTTTTGTACAGTCATGGCTTCTCTTCTTTGTTCTTTCTGTCAGCCATGTACTGTATTTGTAGATGATTGTTTTGAGAGGAAAAGAAAAAATATAGATGATTTGTTCCATTGCATTTGATGTTACATAGTAGCTCTGTGTGTATGTTTTGAGTTGAAATATTTGAAAGAATCAGTTCTGAAGCAAATTCCAAAGCCAGATCCTGGTCTGTTTGTTTGGCTGGTCGCGGCCCGGTGCGGGCGGGATCCGTCCCGGTCGGGTCGGGTCGTGACATCAATAGACCTGGGGATTACATGATTTATTAAAGGGGAAATGAGCAATATCTTAGGTTCAAATAAGAGGCCATCTAACCGATACATCAACATAGAAAATTCATGAAATTTTCACATTAGAATACCCTATGGATTTAAGAATATGAATTTCTAAAATTTTAGGCCAATTTTTAATCTAAGACTTTAAAAATTACATGAAGGGAAGAGAATGTGTGAAATTAACATTGGAAAAATTAGTGGTACATAGGACATTCCCAAAGTATCCATGATGAATTTGAGACCCATCAGAGATGAAATAACATGGTAATTAATTAATTTCACTATTTTAGGTTGATTAAGTGTCTATCAAAATATTTATAATAAAAACTATATTAAAAGCCCAATCCATAGAGGTATGATACACTCATTTTGACTCATAAATGAATTAATGATGATTTTCCAAGATTTGATGATTTTTTAAATTTAATAAATCACTAGATTGGGCCGACTATAAATTTAGTGATGAGTCTAGTGCACTATAGACTTGGCAGACGCTTATTGGCTATTTAAAAATGGTTATGGATCCCATTATGAACAAGGAATAATAGTGGTCATTTGACCTCAAATCGAACAACTTTTTGTTGACTTCATTTTTAGCTGAGGTAATTTAATCCCTAAATCTTAAGATTTCATAACAAGCATAACAATGTGGTTCTATAGTGTTACATATCTTCATCTATTAGTATGAACCCAATCCTAGGTTCCTTACCTTGGTATGTCAAGCCTCACGTTTCCTAATACCCTTCCTTGGATCTGATGACTAATTAGGTGATCTAGACGTATGCATTGAACTCCAAACTCCTTAAACTAAATTTAAATATCTCTGAACTAGTCTAAACCCTAAACCATGCCATAGTTGACCTAAGAGTCAAGGTCTAAAACCCAATATGCATTGTATCAGCCTTGCAAATTGAACCATACATTTACTAGCCTATTGACCTCAAACCTTAACCAAACTTGCACTTTAGGAGCTTTATACTCTAAACTCATCAATCCTAGCTCCCCAAGCTAGGGGTTGACAAAGTCAACCTTTTTTAGCAAGGTCAAACTAGCCCAATAGGTTAAACCATTACATAGACCTTCTATAACATGCATTTTTTGTTAAAACCACACCTAATTAAACGTATGAAAGCTTATAAAGGATTGGATATTTCTAGTACATTTGCCTGGGTAAAAGGCTGACTTTGTCAACCTAATCCAGAACTGATCAAATTAACCTCGCTTGGGTCAAATCCTTGCATATGATCAATTGGAATTGTCTCATTACTCAAGCTTAGTCCATTTGACTTTCTAAATACATCTAAGTCATATCCTAGACCATTCATGGGGGTTGACTTGGTCAACCCATATGAAATGGTCAAACCTAGGCTAACCATGGCCTAACCCTTGTATACATTCAATCCATTGAACAAACCCCCTAAACTTGACTCAACCAGCCTCTAAAGGATCCCTAAGGTCTATCTTAGATGGATTTACCAAGTTTGACTGGTCAAAAGGGTCAAAATCTATGACTAGTCAAGCTTGATCAAACTCCATTTAAGTCTAAAATCCCATTACTCCAGCCAATTTGTATTGCTTGAGTGGGTTTCTAGCTAGAACCTTCCTACATCTCTCTGAACTTAGCCCAAGGCTTAAGCTAGCCTAAACCTGACCCATTGGTCCCTATATGTGAAAATGACCCCAAGTCATTTTCAACTTTCCTAGATCCCCAAGCCTGCTCCCCAACATCATAGGAAACTTGGCAAGCATCTATAGAACCTCCTTGGGAAATCTTAGCCATTTGATTGGCCTCCAATGCATGAAATAAGGCAAAATGAGAAAACCCTTTATTCGGAGTTTATTTCTCACCCGAACTCCTAAAAATTTTTATTCATTTTTTTCTTTCACAACTTCCACTACATTTCGTACATAAAATCCTGTCATTTAGAGGCTACAGGCGATGAGAACCAGCAAGACCCGTCAATCTCTCCGTCCCAACAACTTATACAATTGACTTGTACTCCTCTGGCTAACATTCCTTCACCAAAGTTGTTGCATAAGCGTCAAGGAGCAAAGTTAGATCAAAACCTAGTTCTGATATCCCTTTTACATAGGAAAAGTTTAAACAGCAGCTCCAGTTTTAGGTTTTAAACTAATGCAGTCAACTTGTTATATGAACCTTTCAAACTTCATATAATAACGGCTTAGGCATGAGGGAAGCTCTGTGAGTGATTTGGTGCATTCATATCCTTTGTATAAAAAGGTTAAAGTAAAATTTTCCCTCTCAGGTGGCTGGAGGAAGAAGATTAAATCGCATTATCCATTCCCTTTTGTTTGTTTTCAACAGATAAGATTTTGTTTTATCGAATCTTGATCCGACCCACCAGACTACGAACTTTTATTTTATCCAGTGAACGTACGCTCCTTTACGTTCGGTTTAGGCAAAAAAAACACCTGTACCGAGTACTGAGTACCGAGTTGTACCGAGTTTTTTCAAAAAAACTCGATACAGGCACTTTTTTGCCTAAACCAAACGTAGAGTAGCGTACGTTTAATAAAAGTTCCCAGACTACACCGTCGGCAGATTGAATCTCAGACATCTAATAAATACCATATAGGATCGACCGACTGATGAAGCTATTAAAGTGGTTTTAAGTGGCCGATCGCCGCCATTCCATGCATCCAATGGCGTTTCACAACCTAGAAAGAGCATGCCACGCAACGTCACCATTTTAAATCTGCTTTAAATTAATTAATAAATGGGTTTCAATGACCAGAACTTCTAAAATTTCCTATAAATTCGTCACTGAAGCAATTTTCACAATTAAAAGCTCTAGGATTCAAGGAAGAGAACTCTACATTTTAAAAATAAAATCCATTAAATTTGATGAGTGCATCTAAAATAATTTAACTTAGAATTCCCAGTAATTTTCCTTAATTGCTTCATAAATACTCATCTATTTCACCAAAAATTCGGCCGAGTAATATTGTGAGATGTTCTCTGCATCCCATAATTTTCCCAGGCATATTTAAAGTATCCATTTCCTTGGCTCGAATTTTCAAATACTTAGGTCATAAGTTTTCTTAAATATTTAAAAAATCATTATGAATAATCAATTGAGCATTTAGTCCTCTTTTTTGCATGGATTATGTAGGCCAAATTTTCGGAACGAGCGTAATTTTTTTGTAATTTAGCAGAAGGAGCGCGACGCAGAGACAATTTAAAAAAGAGCCAATACGCACTCCTGATTGGCGCATTCAAAGAATGCGCCGAACCAAACGGCGCATTCTTTGAATGTGCCCTTCAAAACGGCGCATTATGTAGAAACCCGTGGAATGCACGCTTCTATCCGGCGTATTCTTTAGACTACACCCATCTATCAAGCGCATTAAGTCCAATACGTCTGCCTGCCAGCGCAAATTGAGTAAAATTTGGCCTGTAGAGGGGACAAGATCCGCCATATCCGCGGAAACATGTGGGGAGGTGTGGAAATTGATGCCGGCCGTTGAGTTTGGGTGGTTGGGCGGTGATAATTGATGATGGGTAATGGTGACCGAACAGCTATAAAAGGGGGCAGGCTTCATTCGTTTTCTCCCACTCCTCCTCAAGCGCAGTCCTCAAACTTTCGGTTTTAAAGTTCTGAAGGCATGTTTTTTTTTTTTAAGTTTTGTATTTTCAAAGCTGTTATGTTAATGTTGTAATATTTATTGTAAGAGTTCTTAGCATAGGTTAGTTGAATTATTATTTATGTAAGTTAATCATGTTGCAATTTATGTATGTATCATTTTATTTTTTTCTTGTTCACAGTCAGTTGAAATGTAAGAATAAAGTTATAGTTAGATTTATCTTGTTGCACGAATAATTTTGTGTAAGTGTAAGTAAAGGACCTGTGTTGATCAAATATAGTTTTGTGTGTATGTTATTTATATATTTTTGTTATTTAAATTAGATGTTTAGAGTAGCTTTAATTTTTGATATTTTTTTTTTAGCTGATCTTTAATATTTGAAATTTTTTGTGAGCTGATCTTTAAATTTGGTTTTTATTGGCTGATCTCTAAGTTTTAGGTGATCTTTCATTTTTATTAATAGTGACATGTATTAAATAATTATGAATTTAATTGGTTTTAAAATAGAATGTGAGATATATTAGATTTCGGACTCTTTAGTTTGTTGTAATAGTGATTTATTTGCAGCTTCGACTTTAGAATTAATGAAATGAAGTAATCGTTTAAAAAAAAAAAAAATTGATTATTATAACTAGAAGAACAGATAACAACTATCATTAAAAAATGATTTTTATTATATAAATATGATTAATTAAAGTTATTATGATCAATAGAAAGATGACCAAAGTTAAGTAATAAATGATTAAAATTAATTTCTCAAACAAACTGTTAACTTCAGATAAGTAAAATAAAATTTAATGGCAATGATCAATGAAGGAAAAAAATTTTTATGACATAAATCAATAAAGAAAAAATAAATGTTTGTTCAAACAAGAACACCAACAAGATTTCACATGATGTTAATACCCTTTTATGACAATTAATTTTTTATGACATATCTTAAAACAAAATTTTGCAAAAAAAATTTTGTTATTCAACAAACTTAACTTTATAATAATAGTTTTGGTAATTCTTTGTTGCATAAACTATTTTTCTACATAATTAATTAAGAATTTATTATTAGAGCTAAAGCTTCAAATGAAATCAGATTAGGTAGTATGTTAAAAGTAGAATAGGAAAATATATATTTTTTTTAATTAAGCTGAGTATTTTGAAATAAACTACTACCATTAAATTAGTTAATTGAAAACATAACATCAAAGAAGGTTTGATACCATATCTAGGAAAAAATTACTTTATTGTTGTGTTCTTTATAAAGGTTTGATAGTATTAGGCAAAATAGTAGTGAGCTTACTAAATTAAAAATAAAATAATATTAAATATGTATTGAAATATATCTATAGTTTTTGAAATTTGTTCTATATATTTTAAATAAAAATCTTAGATGTTTACTAATAAATATTTTTCAATGAAGTTAGTTTTGAAGGGTCAACATTGAGTAAGTAAAAGTATTATATTATTTGAAATAATTATATTTGAATTTAGAATGTTATTAAATTTCTAAGGCATAGTTATCACATTTTTATTTTATTGGCAGATTTGACCAAAAATCAAGTTAACTAAACCCAACAACACCAATCATATAAAAGGGTTCGCAAAGTCAAAAGAACAAAAATCTCTAAAAGGTTATCTACTTTTGTGTATAGAGAAGACTTAATAATACTTTGCCAAGTGTGAAATAATAATTAGAAATTTTTTTCAATTTTAAATTTTAGAGAGAATTAATTTTAACATATTTTAAAAATCTTTATAAAATGTATATGAAACAAATATTCGGAGTACAAATGAACTAGAGTAATGGATGGCAAATTTTGCTTGCCCAAATTTATTTCTAGTTTGATCTTTATTCAGTTAACTTATAATTTTGCCCTTTTTTTTTTAAACCAACATGGTTTGGAATTTCATAACATTTTTAATATATGTATGTTTAGTTGATGTAAATAGAATTAATATTTTAGAAAAAAAATATTGGAAGGAAATAAATTCTTAGAAAAGCACTAATTTATTTATTATATACGTACATAATTATTACATTTCATTATACTACAATTAAAAGAATAAAAATTAGTTCAACTGATATTAGATTATGATTTTGATGGTAGTTAATTAGGCAGATGTAGATTTTGTTGCCCTATCATGAAATCCTAAACCTACATAATTCTTGTAAGGTTCCAAGTTAAGGATGCTAAAATCAGAACACTACCCTAGCAACGTAGTGTTATGATGAAATCAAAACACTACCTACTTTGTAATACTAAACACACAATATTAGTAGTTGAGTTATAATAATTAAAGAGAGGCCAATTTTTCGGAACAAGCAGCCTTGAAGCCGTATTTAAAGGAAAAAGCGTAGTCGAGGGAAAATTTTAAAACGAGCAAAAAAAAACAATCCGACGCAGTCTAGCAATGCGCGATTTTGATCGGCGCATTCAAAGAATGCGCCAAGCTGTTCAGCGCATTCAAGAATGCGCTGAACATTACAGCGCATTCTTTGAATTCCCTTCACTATTCCGGGTTTCGCGCGTACTCGTGCGGTTGGCTACAGTTGTTTGAAATTTTGTGCATTCATCTAATGATTGTGACGTTATAAGTTATGATTTTTTATTTTTCTTTTAATTAAATATATTGGGTTATTGTTGTTATTTTTTAATAATTAGAAAAATAATAAATAATAAAATTAATATTCGTTGAATGTACATTTAGGCTAGGTACTAAGGTGCCATTAATAATAGATTTTAGTATTATATTGATTTCAAAACAATATCTTTAAATAACTTAGAAATGAGTATTCTATGATTGAAATAATCACTTAACGGGTAGAAGCTAGTATAGAAGCTGATTATATATGATTAATCCAATATAGAAATAACAATATAATTTGAATAGTTAAAAAATAAATATCATTTAATAAAAAAAATATAATTTCTAAAAGTAA
This sequence comes from Dendrobium catenatum, assembly GCF_001605985.2. Classification (NCBI taxonomy): domain Eukaryota; kingdom Viridiplantae; phylum Streptophyta; class Magnoliopsida; order Asparagales; family Orchidaceae; genus Dendrobium; species Dendrobium catenatum. Next base: position 21,866,235 of record NW_021319178.1, read on the forward strand.
TTAAATAATGGTGGATTTTGTGCGATTCATGTCACCGATGATGAGGTCTGGAGGCTAGAACACAAACTGTTGTTGTATATGTGGAGGTTGAGCAAATTACACCTATCGAGGCTGCTGCACCACAGGTTCATGCTAACATGTGAGTATCAACCATTGTATTTCACGACCATTTCAATGAACTTGTCCTAAAACATAATTTAACTTTTATGTATTAGGCTCACTCACACATCTGAATCCTTTATGGCTAGTGTAAGAGATATTCTGAGAAATGTTGAAGATGATTTAGATGGTCGTCTTAGTTTACGGGAGCAACCTAGTTATTCGACATGGCAGCTTCCAAGAGTTCAACCTAGACAAAGTGTTGGGGAACATCCATATTGCGACACAAGTAATTATACACAAGCACAAGATATCAACCCCTTAGTGCCTTGCATGTAGCGTAATTCACAAAATGAATATGAAGGATATGAAACGATGAATAAAGATAGTACTAATTCATCGAATGATTGTAGCCCAATATTAGACTCCCACATACCTATGGAAGAATTTAACAACACGGAATATAACGGGCAATTGTTCATTGAAGATCACGCAACATAAAATCATGATGGGATAGATGGGATGAACATCAATAATGATTTTGTCGAAACTGTTCGGACAACTCAACAGTTAGATGATGATGAAAATTTTGATGCGCCATGTGTAAACATTGTTAGCTCGATAGAAGCTACTACTCCAATAGAGTTATATGAAGGTCAGATATTTCATACGAAAGCAGATTTGCAAGGCGCAGTTAATGGTTGGTCGATCCTTCATATTGTTCAATTTTTAAATTTAACATCTAACAAAAGTCGATTGAGTATCATTTGTGCCCAACAAGAGAATCGTGATCGTCCCTACCTTTGGCGCTTACATGTTACACGAAGTAAAAGACTAGGTGGGTTATGAAAAATATCTACATGTTGACCTCCACATACATGCACCCACCCTATTTTGGCTAATGGACATCATAATTGCACATCAAAGTTTATATGCAGATAAATTATTCCTATAATTAGACAATAACTAGACATGAAGCCGAAGGAGATCATAACTAGAATGGAGTCAAAGTTTGACATTAAGATTTCATATATGAATGCATGGGACGCACGTAGAAAAGCTATTAAAGCCACTTTTGGTAGCTACGAATAATCTTATCATTCTCTTTTTTGTTTTATGGAGGCCTTAAGGTTATCCCAACCGGGCACTGTATACAATATTCATGTCGTACCTCCCGCACGCTTCAAGGCACTTTTTTGGGCATTTGGTCCATCTATATATTGGTGGCAACACTTTAAATCGGTGTTGAGCATGGATGGGACATTCTTGCTTGGAAACTATCGAGGGACCCTCTTGGCAGCCTTAGGCATTGATGAGAATGACATATTGTTTCCACTAGCATTTACAGTGGTGGAATCAGACAGCAATGAATCATGGATTTGGTTCCTACAAAAGCTATAACAACTTCTACCAACTGTTGCTAATCGAGAGAAGTTGTGTATAATTTCTGATAAGCACCCAGGATTTGTACGCGGGTGCAGGGAAGTATTTCCTAATGTTGTTCATAGGCACAGCCTTCGTCACTTACGTGAAAATTTAAAAAGATCGTGCGTCGTTTAGGAACTCCAGATAGTGAGGGCTTGAGTAACAAAATGTATTTTGTAGGAAATACTGATGATTATTCATATTTTAATCGAATGATGGATAAAATTAAAATGACAAAGCATGAGGCATTCAATTGTTTTATTAATGTGACTCTAGTTCTTCTTCTTCAAATCATTTTTTATTTATTTTATGTATTATTATTTTTCTAATAGTAACTGAAATTGCATTTGTTAAATATTTAGCACATAATGTCATCATCATCAAGGACCTCATCAATAAAGCGCTCACCATCAAGAGATTTCCTTCATATTATTCCAAGAAAAAAGTTGATCTATGATGGTACTATTTGATTGACAGAATCTATGTCGTATATGATGGATGAATTCTTGGAGGAGAAAACAAGATTAAATGAAATTTTTTGATGTTATTTACATGAATGATCTTGGTATGAAGACGGTAGTTTATGGGATACATATCATGAATTTATTAAAAGTCGTCATCCCATGTATGTAGACGGAGAAACAATTACTGATATGGGCTGAAAATTTGTACGACAAAGGTTTAGGGATCATAATGGTCATTTTGCTCCTATAAGTATTCTTAGGACAATAATTGTTGAAATCACACGAACAAATGATGGTTCTGTTGTAGTAAATGTTGAGAATCCGATAACTGATGTGCAACATTGTATTCTTTATAGAAGGTGGCATACTTATCAAGATGCATTTCTATCAGAAAAATATCAAGAGCTGAATATTATATATGGTCAAAAGAAGAATGAGTTCTTAAATATAAAAGATTGACAATACATCCAAAAGCAGTTCACATAAAAAATTTTATGATGTCCAACTTTAACCCAACTCCAAGCGCTTATGCGCATAATACTGAGCCACATGCAATAATAATTTTTTCGATGTTGCTTTCAATCATTATCATATATATTATAGTGAATTTGTGTTCATTAGTTTTCTTACTATTTCTAATCCAATTTTTTTCGATGTTGCTTTCAATCATTATCATGTGTACTACCATAAAGTTTTATTTATTTTGCTTCTACGAGTTCGTAACACTTAAGCATCATTACTTAATTTTTTTTAATAATTATTAAATATAACAATGATAACCTAATATATTTAATTAAAAAAAAGGATTACCAAAACAAAATCAAAATCAATTATACATTCTTTTAAATTATTAATATTTTTTAAAACTTTTCTTTAAAAAAAATTATTCTTATTATGTTCATCTCTCAATAACTAATTCACACAATTAAAATTAACTTTAATAATGTATTTTAATACTAATAACATGTATATAAATAACTAAAACAAGAGCTGATGCCAAACCCTGTAATTTCCTTATGAGTTGATGCCAAACGCTCTTCAGCTCATGCCTTAATTTTTTTTTTTGGGAAAAATAAAAAAAATTTTGGGAAAAAGCTCATGCCTAACTTATACCCGCTCTAATACACTCTCCATCTGCACGAAAATAATGGAAGCATTGAATTCCGGCCACTACCTGTGAGATTCGGATATGGTATCCGGAAATGACAAACACAATTGCAGAATAAGCTGGAATACGCCAAACCCTATGGCGTACTGCATTTAATGCGCCGGATCAGTCGGCGCATTCAAAGAATGTGCCATTTCAATTGGCGCATTCTTTGAATGCGCCCTTTAGGAGCGTGCATTCAAAGAATGCGCTATACTGTTCGGCGTATTAGCTTGTTTTAAAATTTATTTTTGTTTACGCTTCTACTGTTGGCTTCAACAACGCTCGTTCCAAAAATTTGGCCTCAATATTTGAGATGACCCAAAAGCCCGACTTGAACCCGACTTATAAATTTCGGGTTCAAGTTGACATGAACCGAAAACAAGTTAGATTCGAGTTTGAGATTTTGACCCATTTAAAAACCGGGTTGGATTCTGGTTGATCTGGAAACCCAAAAAATGATCTGTGACTTACTTTAAACAGTAAACATTTAAGGATTTCGACCCGTCACCCGCTGGCGCGATTCAATGCGAACTCTCTGCTGTCTTGCAGGTCGCAGTCGCGATTCAACGACACCTTAAGCCAATGTTGTTGTCCCGCTATCGTGCCGCCGACCTCTCCCTCTCCCACCGCTAGAAGCCATCGGTCTGAAGTCTAAAATCTAAACCCTAACCTTAACCCGACACGACCCACCTCTCCCTCTACCGCTGCCTGACGCCTACGCCGCCACCTCTCCCTCTCCCTGTACTGGCCGCCGCCGCCTCTATGGGTCTCCCTACCTCGGGTCAATGACAAATGCATATTTATAGGATTTTGTTGAATATCAGAGTTACGGGTCGGGTCGGGATGACCCAAACTTGAAGCGGCTCAGATTCGGGTTTGAAAAACCCATTCTTAAAAATGGATCGGATTCGGACTGACTCGAATAGTGATCCGATTTTTATAGCCCTAATTTATATGAATCTCCCTAAAAAATTTTGGAAATATGAAATTTAATAAATTTATCCTTGATACGTTATCAAAAAATTATCTTGATCGGACACGAATCTCGAGGCAAAAATCAAGTTGGAAACTTCAAAAATAAAATATGGGATCATCTAAACTCCAATTTCAGCAAACTTACAGTCAAATTGATCGTCTCGGAATATGAACCCAACGACACCAAATTCAACTCAATCCGAGCCCAAATGCGTCCGAATCAAAGACCCAAAGCGCTGTTGGAAGGTTCAAACTACAATTTTGATTACCAAACGATTTCCAAACATGACATGTTTATAGTCGAATCGAGCGGCTCGACGAGATGAATACAGTAAACCCAAGATCACTGAATTATAATATCATCAAGACCTTCAAATGTCTGATGAACAGTCCATGATCAAGGGAGATTCAATATCGGTCGTCCATCCGAACCACTCCAACTTTACCCTTGATCCTTCTATTTACGGGTCATTCCATTCTAAAAAAACTATAAATAGCCCCTCATTTCACTTGAGAGGGGACCGAAGCAAGAAGAAGAAGAGAAGAAGAAGAAGAAAAGAGTAGGAGGGAAGAAACTCCTCGACCACCGTAGGGATTCTGCCCAACTTCCACGGGACGTTGAAATTTTCCCCGACTTCCAAGTGACATCGAAATTTTTCCCGACTTCCAAGTGACGCCGGAACTCCGTCCGACTTCCAAGTGATGTCATAATTTTGCCTGACTTCTAAGTGACGCCATAATTCTGCCAGATTTTCCAATGACGCTTGAACTCTACCCGATCTCCAAGTGACTCTGGAGTTTTGTCTGAATACCATCTAACGCAGGAGTTCTCCCCAGCCGCCGACTGAATTAAGACTTCTATCCAACGACAAACCTCCGCTCGTCACCAGATTTCTACGTGACACCGAACTTCTACCCGTTGTTGGATTTTAGCCAGATAACTATCCAATGTGGGATTTCTATCCATAGTTGGACTTCTACCTAACGTTATCCTTCTGATCTCCGTCGCAAAAAAATGGTCCTTTTGACCTTCATCGCCCAACAGCTATAGTCCTTCTGACCTTTGTCGCATGCCGACTACGATCCTTCTAACTTACGTCGCCCACCGACTACTGTTCTTCCGACCTCCATTGCCAGACAACAATCTTTTTGACCTCCATCACCCGTCTACTACGATCCTTTTGACTTATGTTGCACCCCGACCACAGTCCTTCCAACCCCCATCACCAAACAACATTTTTTATGACCTCCATCGTTCACCGACTATGGTTCTTCCGACTTATGCCGCCCATCGACTACACTCCATCTAACGAAACGAACACGTTAGCAGTAACTCTTTGTATTCTCACCATGTAATGTACTACATATGAAGTACATATAGCCAATACCTTCCTCCCAAGGAAGGCCCTCATTTGTAATCAACTGCAAATACTAGTGGATTCATTCAAAGTAGGCTAGACCCCATGGTTTTCCCCCTTCTCAGAGGTTTTCCACGTAAAAACATTTGGTGTCTCATAAATACTACACCCTCTCTCTTATCTAATTGCGTGCCAGATTTTTGTATAATGCTAAGATGCTAAATTTTATATTTCTCTACCGCCGTAAATACTCCAGGACGCAACAATTTGACATCGTTTATGAGAAAATGATTCCCGACTAAGGGGCAATTATTGCTCCAATCTCTAAAGATTGCTCATATTAACATCCTATTATTAAACATTACAGTATAAATTTTATAAGAACCAGATGCGAACAGGAGGACAATTTTGACTCCAGCCATAGTAAAAAAGATCCTCCAACATCTAAATGATTTCAGGAAAATTCCAGCAAATACAAGAATACTTACAATTAATTATAAGCTCTATACAATCCCTTACTAGACTTTTACTCATTGGGCAAGGTCTTAATCTCGACCTCAAAAAGGCAGTAATGGTCTAAAGATAGACCATTCTCCACGTTTGATTTGGGATACACGCGGTGTTCGCCCCCTCCCAATTAAGAAAAAATTAATCAGAGGGGGATTCTCTCAACGTTTTTGATACAAGTTAACTTCATCAAGTAGGGCTATGACATACAACCTCATATATGTCTTACATCCTTGGTGGATTCTCTCGACCTCTTCTACACAGGTTAACATCATCGAGCAGGGCTTTGACATATAACCTCGGATAGGTCTTACATCATTTGTGGATTCTCTTGACCTCTTCTACACATGTTAACATCATTGAGCAGGGCTTTGACATACAATATCATATAGGTCTTACATCCTTGGTGGATTCTCTCGACCTTGTCCACACAGGTTAGCATCATCGAGCAGGGCTATCACATAGAACTTTAAATAGGTCTTACATCCTTGGTGAATTCTCTCGACCTCTTTCACACAGGTTAATGTCATATAGCAGGGCTCTAACATATAACATCGGATATGTCTTACATCATTGGTGGATTCTCTCTACCTCTTCTACACAAGTTAATGTCATCGAGTAGTGCTCTGACATATAACCTCAGATAGATCATATATCCTTAGTAGATTCTCCCAATCTCTTCTATACAAGTTAACGTCATCGAGCAAAGACTCTAACATGCAATCTCTGATTGGTCTTATATCTTATGTGGATTCTCTCGACCTCTTCTACATAGGTTAATGTTATCGAGTAGGGCTCTGACATATAACTTCAGATAGGTCTTACATCCTATATAGATTATATCAACCTTTTTTACATATATTAACATCATCGGGTAATGCTTTGATATACAACCTCAGATATGTATTACATCTTATATGGATTCTCTCGACCTCTTCCATCTAGTTTAACATCATCGAGCAAGGCTCTGGCATACAACCATATATAGGTCATATATTCTTGATGGATTCTCTTGATATCTTTTATAGAGGTTAACATCATCGATCAATATTCTGAGTGAATAATATTATCTCTATAAAGATTTCATGAAAGCAAATTATTGATAAAATTATCACTCGTGCGAAGATTCTTAGTAGGCTAAAAATTCTAAAAAAATACATTATGCAATATATCAAAGTATGTCTCTAAGATGTAATCACAATTCAGCTTCCTCTACATAATAAGTTCTTAACTTCATATATAATAGCATTAGAGTTACATTGCAAAATTGTACATCAAATACATTTTTATAAGAATTTGAAAGTAAAAAGTACATTGTCATCATAAGTACAAACTATTATCATCAAGCAAATTCAAAACAATCAAATATCCTTAGTGGATTTAAGTGACTTCTTCTTTACTACATATCAATACATTTTCTATAACTTCTTATTCAAGGAAAGATTATAATTTGATCTTTAACGAGCCTCAACTCAGTTAACACTATACTTGTGTCGCTAGACGACTAACATAGCACACTACTTTGGCTCATTGAATCAGGGATATCTAATATCGACACACTTCCGTATGAATGCATATTGTCTTAGCAAGATTCCAATGGACATCCGCGATCATCGGCCCTTCGTTTGATATTTGCTAGCGGTCCTTTACTCCAGCCATCATCGGATTATCGCTCAACTCCTACTTGTAATGCACCCTCAAACTTTCTCTTATAGCTATCCACTCGACCGTTGACTGCCAACGAACTTCAACTCGATCGTTTATCGCCGACAAACTTCTTCTCAAATAGCAATAAAATTCTCCCCGTCTACTCATCACTTATGGTTCTCCTCCTGGATACTATTACCACCGGATCTTCTCAAATCACCCTAACATACAAGCAGTAATTTATCTTCTTCTATCAAGGGTTGTCTATTAAGAAGACAGTCTCTCATTGTAACTTCTTCTATACAAGAGAGGGGTATTGAAGCTTGATAGGGGAATGACGCCTATCTCTGACAGTTGAATGCCTCCAATATAAGAAGAAGAACACAAGAGAAGAATAAGGAGAAAAAAAATCCCCTTCTACACAAGAGAGGGGCACTGAAGCTTGATAGGGGAATTTCGCCTATCTGTGATAGTGGAATGCCTCCAATGTAAGAAGAAAAACAAAAAAGAAGAAAATGAATGACTCAAAAAATTTAACTTATACACAAGGAGATGGGTACTAATTTTGTGTTGAAAAAGTCACCTACAAAAAATAAATGAATGCCTCAACTGTAAGAAAGTTGGAATGAGAGAGGAGAAAGAAAATAAATGGATGCAAAAAGTTCAACTTCTACGCAATGAGAGGGGCACTAATTTTGTGTAGGGAAAGTCACCTACAAAAAATAGTGGAATTCCTCAACTATAAGAAAGTTAGAACAAAGGAGGAGAAGGAAAAGGAACGACTCCAAAAATTTTAACTTCCACATAAGGAGAGAGGCTCTGATTTTGTGTAGGGAAAGTCACCTAAAAAAAAAAAGAAAATGCATCAACTGTAAGAAAGTCAAAGAAAGAAGAGAGAAGAGAAGAATGTGCAATTTTTTCCTTCCATGAAGGGCCTATTTAAAAGGTTAAAAGAGGGGGAAATGATTCAAAATTTGGTGAGAAATTTGCCTCCAAATTATTCAAATTAATTTAAAAAGTTTCTAGAAGCTTTTTCAAATTTATTGGGCCCACATCTAAAATATTTGAATTTTGAAAAAAAAAAGAAAAGAAAATTTGCGGTCCCACTAAAAAAATATTGTTTGCATATTTTAATGTAGCACACTATTGTAGCAACAGTGGACATTTCAAAATAAGAACATTTTTAGCTCATTTTACTGTAGCAAAACACTATAGTAGTCCAGTTACCTGTGAAAAACTAAAAAAAAGTATATATATTTATACATAAACGAAACTACAACCGATTTAATAACCGGCTGCCCACTCTAACCGTGCACCCCAAAGGGAGTGCCCTTTCATCGCTGACGGTGGTATCCACCGGTGGCCGACAGCGGGCCGGCCATCCAGTTCAACTATCAAGATGTGTTCGGGCTCCGATTTTGGGCTCGAACAATCCAAATTGATCATTTTTGGGTCATCAGATACATTTTCCGACGTTCTAGACTCAATTTTGACACTTTTAGAGGTCAACGGGGCTTCTAAGACCAAGTTTGAGAAAAAAAAATACATTTTTTGGAACACATTTTTCGACATTCGATCGATTTAAATTGTTGTGACATATATTTTTGGACTCTATACACTTCGACGTCCAAAAATAAAAGGGCAACCGATATGTTATCAATTAACTTATAAGATAAACTACGGGTGCTTTGCAAAAAATAAGATTGCATTCATATAATGATATTACTAAATTTGACAATCTTATTTTTAATTGCATAAGATATTTACTGATAAAAATTTATCTAAAAGAAATATAGTTGTAATATACTAACATTTATTAAGTTAAATATACAATTTTTTGTAAGAGTTATCTAAAATAAGAGTTTTTCAGTACAAAGCAAAATAATCTAAATCAATACTCTTTCTTAACACTAACATTTATTTAAAAAAAAAAATAGAACCATGAAGTTAGGTTTCCTCTCGTTACTAAAATAACTTACAATTATTACATTAATCAAAACTGTTCTTTTGGATCCTTCTTCGTTAGTTACGCACAACTATTCGTATTTGCTTGCTGTCTTTGGCAAGCCTTTATATTCCTAGGATTTTTTTTTCATAGATTTAAATGTTTAGTGATTCTATTCAGCTATTTTAAAAAAAAAAATTGCTTAATAATGCAAATAAACTTATATTTTATCATAAATTTTAATTTAAAAAAATAGAGAAAACAACTAAATTCCGCCATTCGAATTACATGGGTCTTTCCTTTGAACTTTGGAAAAATTATTCTAAAAAATAAGTACATGCGCTTATCACCATGAATTGTTTTAAGTCAAAAAAATAATAATAATAATAAAATACTTTGCAGTTAAGCAACTTATATTTATTTCGGGAAATCATTTTTCTCTAAAACTTTTTTAGTTAAATGTTTTCAAAATACAAATTTTCTAGTACTACACACTTTTAAAGGCTTTTACAACAAGTGGAAATCAAATATTTCCGTGTTTGTTTTTTAACCATTGTCCACCATCTTAATTTTTCTTCTTAAATTTTATAAAACAGTCGCTCAAGGGAGAGACAAGGCTCTGCAATTTCTAATATAAGCTCTCCGGTCTAACAGATCCAATAAAACCATGATGAAAAAATAGAAATGTTGTTCCCAAAATAAGGTCTCCGATCATACATTACCAACTTCAAATAATAAACAAAATATTTTTTTTTTTGGTTAAAACCCACCGACGGGCCTACGCGTTAATACAGGTAAAAAATTACAAAGTCCCTATAGGGACCTCCAGCTCTCTAATGCTCTTACAAGCTACAGACAAAAAGAAAAAGAAACCTAAGAGCCAGAGTTCCCTACTAGTTAAAATAACACAATAAACTAGTAACATTCTAAGGATCAAAAAACAAAGGGAAATGATAAGCACAATCTACATAGCCCAACAATCAGCACGAGTACCTTGCACAGAACCAGCGCGGAGCTCCAAAAATCTGCAAAAGAGGACTGCAGATACTAGGAAAAAAGTGAAACAAACAGCTAAAAACATAAAACGAAAATAAACAGGAATAGAAAAAACAACTCCCAGGATAACCAACGCCCTAGAAGATAGACATCTCCAAAACTGTAGAACTGCTACACAAACACCCGCACCACTTCAGCAGAAACAACACCCAGTTAATAAACAATAGCCAGCCAGGGAGACCCCAGCTAAATAGAAGAGATAAGAAACAACAGCCAACCATCCACTAGAACCCAGCCATGAAAAGCTAACCATGAAACATGTAAGAATACACATTCCAGAAACAACAACCATCAATCCCCAGCATTCCCCACCCAGGAACAACCAAAACCACCAGAACAACCAGAACCAGCAGAACACAGCACCCAAAACAGAGGAACAAACCCAACAACAGATATTTAACGCACATTAACATAAGGCACACAACTCTTATCCAAATTAATCAAACCTTTAATCTTGACAGTGAGGTTATTAAAAGATAACTCAGTAATGCCATGAAACTTACAGCCAAATAGAGCTAACACCCTAGCAGCAGAATTGACCACAGGGCAAACGACATTAAAATGGCAATTCATAGAGCCTAGAAAAAACTGGATGTTTCTACGGATATAGAAGTAAGAATACCCACAAGTACCTCCTTCCCCTTCAATTAATGCTTTAAGGTCCTCATTAAAGTTACACTCAATCACAATATTCAGAATATCTAAACCAACACAGAGATTAAGCCCGTGGCAGACAGCCAACAGCATACCAGCACGCTTATCAGCTGCCACGGTTTTACCAGCAAAACCCAAAACATAATCCCCACTACAGTTTCTAATCAATCCACCAATACACCAATTACTCCCAACCAGGGAAATATCAAAATTCAATTTAAAATAGTTAAGAAGAGGTTTCAGCCAAACAACAAAATTATTCCCATGACTGCTATAAGAAGAATCACAATTAATCCCAAAAGCCTCCAAAGTAAACAACACCTTGTTAAAACTTTTATAGGATATAAGATTAGCAGTAAAAAGAGAATTCACCTTCTCCTTAACTCTAAAAATAATGCTTTGGTGATCCATCACATTACCATTAAAATGGGAATCATTTCTAGCCAACCACAGAAACCAAAAAATCAGAAGAGGGATAATATTTGTAATATGACCTTTAACACCCACCATCCTGCTCTCCAACATATGCTGCACCAAACAATTAGGATCCCAAAAATTCACCCGAAAAAGGTCCTCAAAGTAATTCCACACCTTGATAGCAATAGGGTAAGACACAAAAACATGGTGTAAACTTTCAATATTATGGCAACATTGACATTTAGAGGTAATAAACAAACCTCTATTCCTAAGAAGCTCATCAGTAGGAATAAATTTCTTCATAATTCTCCAATTAAAGATAGAAACCATAGTAGAAATACTCTTATGCCACATAATTTTATAAGGTTTGACATGATTTTTTTTTTTTCTAAAAAAATGCCACGCATCTTTAGTCCGGAAGATACCATCTTTAGTAAAAGTACAAAGTAAAACATCTTTAGCCATACGGTTAAGAGGAAGTTTAGAAATCAAATTGCAAATAGAAAGAGGGACCATAGAAGATAACTTCTCCATATCCCAACCATTATCAGAAAAAAAAGAAATTAACCTTAACCATACTCATAGAAACAATATTCAGAAGAGAATCAATGGAAATCCCATTAATCCAACGATGCCAGAAATAAATATAACCTTCCCCAAGGCCCCAAGCTAAACAGGGTTCAACTTTCTATTTAATCTGAACCAAATGTTGCCAGAATTTAGAATGCCCTTTAGAAGAAATACAAAGGGAAGGGTGATGAACCCCACAATATTTATTTTGCATAAACTTAGCCCACAAATTAACATTAGCCCTAAAATTATACCACAATTTAAAAAAAAATGCATAAGCCATATCAATCATAGACTTGCAACCAAGATCACCTTCCGGTTTAATCCCACAACACTTATCCCACAAAGACCAATGAATTTTAGAATTGATAGTAGATCCCCTCCAAAAAAATTTGTTGAGAATCCTATCAATCCTCAAACACACATTCTTAGGGGGAAAAAGTACTTGAAAAGAATACACAGGAATCGAAGCAAGAACATTTTTAATAAGAACCAGTCTACCACCAAAGCTCAAAAACTTAGAATCCCAAGAAGACAAACGATTATGCACCTTGGAAATTAAGTCATCAAAAAGAAAAGTTTTCTTTCTACCTTTGAACAATGGAATACCTAAGTACTTTAAAGGCAAGACAGCTTGAAAGAAACCCGAAAGGTTCTTGATATCCATCACTCTATTATGATGAACATTCTTAGAAATCACAAACCCACTTTTGGCTTTTTTAAAAATAAGACCACTCACCGCTTCAAATTGCTCAAAAAAAAAACTCAAAACTTTAGAAACCTTATTTTGGAGCATGCATGAAAATAATGAAGTCGTCAGCAAAACATAAATGAGAGATATTGATGCCACCCAAAGTTTTAAAATACATACTAGGAGATTTACTGAACAAATCAGAAATTCCCCTAGACAAATAGTCCACAGCAAGAATAAAAATAGCCGGAGAGATAGGATCCCCTTGCCGCAAACCATGGGAGGATTTAAAAAACTCGTGACACTTTCCATTCAAAATGATGGAGAAGAATGGACTTTTAATGCAAAGACTAATAAGAGAGATAAACTTGTCATCAAAACCAAAAAATTTCAACATTTCATAAATAAAGCACCAATTAATGTTATCATACACCTTAGCAATATCAAGTTCAAAATCATATTCCCCCCTCTGATCTTAATATCCAAGTCTTGGCAAAATTCTTGCGCAATCAAAATATTGTCCACAATCGCACGACCTTTAACAAACCCCATTTGATTGGGGGAAATGAGTTTAGGAAGAAGAACAGAGACGGTTAACCAAAATTTTAGAAATTAATTTGTAAAAAACAGTACATAAACTAATGGGCTTAAATTCATTCCAAGTATTAACATTATTACTCTTAGGAATCAAAGCAATAGAGGTTGAAGTAAAAAACTTGGGAATCGGGGTCCCATTAAAAAAATCCAGAACCGCAACATAAAAATCTTCAGAAATAAACTGCCACAAGTGTTGAAAGAACTTAACCGTATAGCCATCTAGACCGGCCACAGAATCAGCATTCATATCAAATAAAGTATTTTTCACCTCCTCCAAAAGAGGTGCAAAACAAAGACTCCTATTCTCCTCTTGATTCACAATACATGGGATAAAAGAATGATCAACAACGGGGGATGGACAAAAATTTTTGTTAAGATGATTTTGAAAAAAATTAACAGCAAGGTTTGCAATCTCATCACCATTATCAGTAAAAGTTCCATCACCATGATCAATTTTATGAATACCATTAATAGCTCGCTTCTTGTTAACCAAAGCATGAAAATAACTAGTATTATTATCCCCTTCCGCCAAATATTTAATAGCAGCCTTCTGTTTCCAATAAGTTTCTTCCTGGCATTGAAGGTTAGTGAGGACCATTTTGGCCTCCTTAAGAACCGCAAAATTGGCATCCGTGGGGTCATTTTGGCAACAGGCCTCAAGAGCATTAATCTTCTCTTCCACCTCCTTAATATTAAAAAAAATATTTTTACACACGTTCCGATTCCACCAATTCAGAACCATCTTAAGCCTTTTAAGCTTAGCCCAAAGTCTAAGCATGCCAGAAATAGAGTCATCAGGAAAAACAGGTGCAGTCCAATTAGTGTGGACTACATTAATAAACGAATCATGAGCTAACCACATGTTCTGGAATCTAAAACGAGAATTTAAACCAACAGAATTAAAGTTAACATTAATGAGCAAGGGGGAATGGTCAGACAGCGTACGACTCAAATGCACCACCTTAGTAGAATTGAAAACATTAATCCTAGCGTTATTAAAAAGAACTCTATCTAATTGTTGCCAAAGATTGCCCCGATTCCAAGTAAATTTGTTACCGGAAAAGCCTATGTCAATAAGATTACAATTCATAATCATATCATTGAAATCTTCCATAGAACGATAAATAGGATGCAAGCCCCCAACACGCTCATATGGATTAATAATAGTATTAAAATCCCCTCCAACCAACCAAGGTAAAGTACAAATACTGTGAAAATTAACATGTTGATCCCACAAAATTCTTCTCAAAGAACTAGACGTAGCAGCATAAACAAAAGAAGCAACACATTGAAAATTGGAAGATTCAATATTACAATGAAGCACTTGAGTAAAATCCCCAATAAAATCAATCCTCACAAATTTTTCCAAAAAACCCAAATTTTATTAGAAACATTTGCAAAAGCATGCTTAAAACCCAAAACTTTAGCGGTATTGAACAGTTTATCCCTAGAGATGAGAGGTTCAAGCAAAACAAGCACTAAAATATTATGAATACGACATAAATTTTTAACCCTGAGATTGGAGGAAGGACACCCAATCCCCCGCACATTCCAAATGATCGTATTAAACATGAAAAAATTGAATTAATGGGTAGTATGTGAACGTGTAGCTCTAGGAGATTGCAAAATAATGTTTCTAGGTTTTCTACCTCTCTTACCCCTACCTTTGGAAAAACTCATATCATTATCCTCTCTAGCATAGCATTTAGCGTTAATTTCAATTTTCGTATCCGTAAAATCATCAAAGTTATAATGATCATTTTAAAGAAAATCATTATTCATCTCACCAGTTTAAGGATCCAAACCAGAGTGGTCTCCTTCTAAACAAAGGACCCCATCTTCCACCGTCGAAGTATTACAGAGCCTTTGATCTGTAATAGGCAAGTTAACATGAGAATCAACATTAATAATATGGGAATCCTCTATATTATAAATAGAATTACAAGCCACAATGTTAATAGCATCGGTATTGCACAACTCCAAAGCCTTTGAAGAAACAACTTCCCCCTCATCAAGAACAACAACCAAATCATTAGAACTATTAACAATTTCAGCATTAACCCATTTTTCTTGATCTAAAATATTATTAGCAACATGTAAAGCCGTGTTAGAATGAGTTTGAAGCACAGAATCTTGTAAAACTTTATCAATAACAGCATTATTAGGAATGATAGAAGCCGGTTTGGAAACATTAGATAAAGCAGGGATAAAATTAATATTGTCTTCCCTCTCATTACCACTATTAGCAGCACCCATTACCAGGTCTGCCTTCTCCAAATTGATCTCTACCGAAGGAATAGGGACATCAGCACCCTTACTAACCACCTTACCATTTTCATTCTGCACACTTTTCTCCTTACACAAATTAGGATGTAAACGAAAATATTCCTTTATCGCATGAACGTGCATCTTGCAATTAGAACAAAATATGGGTAAATTTTCAACTTCCACCTTTTGAAAGTAACCATTCATTTCAGAACCTATACAAATTTCTTGCAGGTGTTTTTTCGTAACATCCAATTCAACAAGAACTCTAGCCACTGAAGGACTCGACAGAGAAGCCTTTGCTTGATCTGTCTGAAGCGGCCTACCAAATACAGAAGAAAGACCAAAAAGGATGTGCGAATTTAAAAATGCAAACGAAGGTTCGGAAAGGCTATCCACACCGAGGCAATGGGAGACTCCTCCCTCACATCAAAATCCGGTGACCACTTAAGCAACCTCATTTGACAACCCTGAATGTAGTAAGAACGACGAGAGAAAATACGGCTATAGTCCAAGTCATTAGATAATTGAATAGCTATATGTTTAGGATCTAACAAACCAACATTAAAGGATCCCGAAAGTTTCAAACCAAAAAAGAATTTGCGAATGACATCCAGGTTAGGTCTGCGTAACATAAACTTTCCAACCAGAGTAAAACAAAAAGGAGCGGCCAGCTGCTAAACAACAGCTTCCTCAAAAAGCAAAGCAGAGCACCCTTTAAAAGAGGAGTGAACAAAATGAACTTTCGAAGAAGAAGAAGATCCAGCCGAAACCACATCCTTAAAAGATCTAGATTTACCAGTAAGGACAGGAGGAATAGCCGGGGAAGATTTACCAATAAGTAAACAAAATAATAAACTAAGCAAACGGAAGTTCTTCAATGAACATACAAAAAGGCCCACAAAATTATTCAACAACAAAAAATAATTAACATACTATAAATAATTTTTTTTTCTGTCAAAACACATGAAAATCATATAAACTATAAACTCTATAAATTATTAAGAAAAAATATTAATATACAAAAACTAAATAACTAACCTTTTCTTTCTCTCTTGAGATTAACTGAATTGCTGATGCGGTGCCTTCTCCCTAGCACACCCCGGCTTTTATAGCCATTTCTGGTTATCTCCCCAACCCCCCAATCAATCCACCGCACTGAATGCCACCAAACAAACCATCAACCACCGCACCGCACTGAATGCGCGAAAATTGTGGATCTGGTCAGGGAAATGACAGGCGCCAGAGGTGAAACCATGGAATGCTCCACCTTTATACGCGCATTCTACAAATTACACCATTAACGATTACGCGCATTCTTTAATGCGCTTTTCATTACGGTGTATTCTTTTAATACGCAAACTTTTATGGCGTAATTGCTGCTTTTTAAATTATTACGGGATTATGCTTCTTCTCCTAATAACGGCATCAACCGTGCTTCTTCCAAAAATTTGGCCTTAAAGAGATTGAATAATTAGATGTCTTTTATATATAATGGTGTATTAATTACATTTTTGTATGACCCAATCCCATAAAAACTTACTAAGATATGATTAGAGAATTGTATTGGTGAATTTAAACATTTACATATAAACAAACTATCTACTTAATTTATCTTATGATGATAGTATGTCTCGGTTGATGCTATATTTTGATGGAGAGTTACGTATTACGGGCGAATTCACACCGACTTATATTGGCGGAAGAAATAGACCGCTCCATATCAATGGCAATATTTCTCTTGAAATGTTAAAACTAAGAATTATGCGTGCACTAAGGATAAAACCAACAACTACCTCTATTAACCTCACATGTCGTCTTCGAGATAATAGTGGATTTTGTGCGACCAATGTCACCGATGATGAGGTCTGTGAGTACATGTTGATGGAGGCTAGAACACATACTGTCATTGTATATGTGGAGGTTGAGCAAATAACTCATACAGAGGCTGCTGCACCATCAGCTCAAGCTTACATGTGAGTTTCAACCATTAGGTTTCATAACTGTTTGATTGAACTTGTCCTTACAACTCATTTAACTTTTATGTAATAGGCCCACTCCCACATCTGAAGCCTTTATGGCTAGTATAAGAGATATTCAGAAAAATGTTGAAGATGACTTACATGGCCGTCTTAGTTTATGGGAGCGACACAGTAATTCGATGCAACAACTTCCAAGAGTTAAACCTAGACATAGCGTCGGTGAACATCCATCTTGTGAGACAACTAACAATACACAATTACAAGATAGCCTCCCCTAAAAAACACTACGTGCAACATAATTCACAAAATGAGCATTATACAGGGGAAAATTCATATGGTGTGAGAGATGAAGTTGAAGGATATGAAATGATGAATAGCGATAGTAGTAATTCATCGCATGATGGTAGCCCGAGATTGGACGCCCAGATTCCTATGAAAGAATTTAACAACATGGAATGTAATGGGCAAGGGTTCATTGAAGATCACGCAACACAAAATCGTGATGGGTTAGATGGGATGAACATCAATAATGATTTTGTTGAAACTGTTCAAACAACTCAACAGTGGGATGATGATGAAAATTTTGATGCTCCCTGTATAAACATTATTAGCTCGATAGAAACTACTACTCTAATAGAGTTATATGAAGGTCATATCTTTCATACAAAGGTTGAATTGTAAGGCGCAATTAACGGTTGGTCGATTCTTCATAATGTCTAATTTATAAATTCAACATCTAACAAAAGTCGATTGAGTATCATTTGTTCCCAACATGAAAATCCTGATCGACCCTGCCTTTGGCGCTTACATACAGCACGAAGTAAAAGACTAGGTGGTTTATGGAAAGTATCTACATGTGGACCTCCACATACATGCACCCACCCCATTTTGGCTAGTGAACATCATAATTGCACATCCAAGTTTATATGTAGACATATCATTCCTATAATTAAACAACAACTAGACATGAAGCTGAAGGAGATCATAGCTAGAATGGAGTCAAAGTTTGACATTAAAATTTCATATATGAAGGCATGGGATGCACATAGAAAAGCTATTGAAGCCACTTTTGGTAGCTACGAATAATCTTATCATTCACTTTTTTGTTTTATGGAGGCCTTACGGTTATCCCAACCAGGCACTTTATACAATATTCATGTCGTACCTCCCGTACATTTCAAGAGACTTTTTTTGGCATTTGGTCCATCTATATATGGTTGGCAACACCGTAGGCCAATGTTGAGCATGGATGGGACATTCTTTCTTGGGAAGTATCGAGGGACCCTCTTGGCTTCTATAGGAATTGATGGGAATGGCGGATTGTTTCCACTAGCATTTGCAGTGGTGGAGTCGGAGAGAAATGAATCATGGATCTGGTTCCTTCAAAAGCTACAACAACTATTACCAATTATAGCTGATTGAGAGAAGTTGTGCATAATTTCTGATAAGCACCCAGGACTTGTATGCGAGTGCAGGGAAGTATTTTCCAATGCTATTCATAGGCACTACCTTCGCCACTTACGTGAAAATTTAAAAAAAAAATGGCGTGTCGTTTAGGAACTCCAGATAGTGAGGGCTTAAGTAACAAAATGTATTTTATCGAAAATACTGATGATTATTCATATTTCAATTGTATGATGGATGAAATTAAAATGATAAAGCATGAGGCATTCGATTGGTTGGTACAATGTAATGTCTCTAAATGGTCCTTATTATTTGATGAATGATGTCGGTATGGCATTATGACCACAAACATATCTGAATATTTTAACGGTGTTCTTAAACATGCCCGTGGACTTCCTATTTAAGGGCTAATAATTTCAATTTACTATAACCTCGTGACATTATTCCTAAAGAGATTAGCCGAAGCTGGAAAGTTGGTTGAGGAAGCCCAATCAACCTTTGTTCCACGCACGATGCTTGTGATACAAAGAGTTGAACATGATGCTCAATGGTGTCCCGAACTAGTCATGATAAACAGAAATGAATTTGAAGTTATTGATACATCTTCTCGAGTAAACAAGGTCAAGATAATAAATGCAGCCTCCTGTACGTGCACATGTTTAAAACCACAACTTTATCACGTCCCTTGCGTTCATGTCATTAAAGTAGCTGGAGCTAGGCGGTGGGATCATAATGCATTTGTATCACCAATTTTTAAGGTTGAGAACTATATCGCCACATACTCCAAATTATTCCATGTCTTTCCCCCGAAAGACCTATGACCCACCTTCAACGAAGAGCACAGATTAATCCCTTTGCTTGCTCCAACTTTTAGGCGTTGTGTTGGTCAACCACAAATGAATAGGTTCCGTAACTCGATGATGAGACCTCGAGTAGGTCACACAAAGCTTGTGGATTTTGCAAACAAATGGGTCACAATAGGTCAACTTGTCCGCATAATTTTTCCTCATCAAGGTAAGCTATGTATCCTACATTTATTTAATAAAATCTTATGTATTTAAAAAAACTTATAGTTATAATAATATGAATTATAATGATTTTACGTTTGTTAGGTATGGCTGATAGATCTAGACGTGCTCATTCAGGCAGATGCACACCTCATCATACTGCTACAGAAAATGTACTAAGGCAAATTAGTATAGTATCACTGGGGGAATCTCACAGGGCGCATGACCCAGATCATGTATGTTAAAAAATTTATGTCATCATATGCGCCTTATTGCATGAATAAACATCTATTTTATTCTAACATAATCAAAATTTATAGGCATCTACTTTGGTTCCTGCAACCCATATGCGTATGGTTAGGAAATGGCTAATTGAATGCCCGTGTATGATTTATATCTTGACAAACCTTGGATTCCAAAATCTCAGACATTTGCAATTCATTCGGTTGGATCACAACCTGATCACAGCAGTGGTGGAGAGATGGTGTCCCTTAACGAACACATTTTATTTGACAATCGGCGAGATGACAATCACATTGCAGGATGTCCAAATTTTGCTGGGGCTTCGAGTTGATGGACCTATAATTATGGTCCCAAATGTTGTTGGGCAAGGACGTATTTAGGCAACATGGCTGGATTGCTGTGATGAGTTACTCGGGATGCATCCAATAAGGATCAGTTTACCACGCCCTAGACGATGAGGAAGATGTTGCGACCTTCAGGATGGGTTCATCACAAGTTGATTCTATACTCCCACTACGTTGGCTACGATGGACATTTTATAGAGACTCATATAATGATTTGGCCCCAGAGATTTTCCTTCGACATATCCGCGCATACATCCTATTCATGATAGGTTGCTTTTTGATACCCGATACATCACGGAGTCATGTTTCTCTATAGTAGTTACCTCTACTTGCGGATGTTAACAGCTTTAGTAGAATGTCAATCGATAGTGCGGTTCTTGCACATCTTTATAGGGAGCTGTGCTATGAAACAAGGCGAACAAGGACATATATTGCTGGATGTGTGGCACTCCTGCCAGTTTGGTCATGGGAACGATTGCACATTGGTTGACCGACGCTACGAGTCCCTCAAATTTTTGAGTTGGACGGACGACCTTTGGGTTGCAGGTTAGTAAGCTTTAGTCAATCAAATTATAATTATATTTTAAATAATAATGCTTCATACAAATTTATAGGTGGGCTGAAGATAGGATACGTGAGCTTCCTGCATGCAATACAATGACATATAGAGACGAGTTTGATGGTTTGCGTATGAGTCAGGTATAATAATATTTTGATAATCTAAATAATATATTTTTGTTCATAAATAATTAACATATTATCTATCACATTATTCAAGGTTACCATGACTCTATATACCCAAGGAGTTTTAGATGCTCTTCCAGTATAGTATCATGAAGGACGGGAGATTTGGAGGGCATGAGTACCGCTTATTAGTTGGAAACGTGCAGAGTGGCACCTCCTGGACCTGGTTATAAGACAATTTTCAGGCCTGTCATCCACTGATATTGTACCCATTGATCAATCATTTAGGCACATTAATGGTCATGGTAGAGTGGATCAGGATTGGACTGTATAATACCGTGACTACCTCCAGTTCTGGGAGGAGAGAAGGGCTTACATGGTTTCCATCACTCCAGTAGTAGAGACAGGCAAACAAGAACTAGGGGCTTATCTACGGTGGTATAGATCTTGGGCATCCATCTATCTTTTACAACCACAAACTGAGCCTCTAGAGACTTTCTTTTCTAGATTACCTGGCGAGAGATTAGTGGTACGTACTGTATTGTTATATACACTGTATAAAATTTTAAGCATATTTTTCAATTTATTAATAATTAAGACATAATTACTCTTTAGGATGACTACTACATATGATCATCTGCAATACTTGAGCCACTCATCGAGGGAGGGGGACAAAATGCAAGTTCCTTGCAGATGGCTGTAGATAAGGTTGTTAAATTATCTGCCCGAGTTCAACAATCAGTTTATATCGACTACACTACATTTAATATGACCACGGAGGCATATCAACAAAGTAAAGAACGTGCGGGGAGTTCTCATAGGCAACATCATAGTAGACGATCTGTTTTAGATGCTCCATCCTGGTCGATGGGGAGAAGACACCGATAGACTGTTGAGCCTGATCCAAATCGGCATTCCATTCACACGCCATCCATGGGCTATGACTTCACAGGAGCATGTCCTTCATCCCCACATTGGAGCTCGCACGTTGGATAGTCTAGTTAACTAGTACATATCTATTATGGCACACAATATGAATAACCCAGCGCACAATCATTATTTCCAACGGTAATTCCAGAGTGGATGTCATCAGTAGGATTACTTTCATCCCCCACGCAGTAAGACATTATGTTAACGGGAGGTTATCCTACAGAATAAGGTACACAACATTCACAGCAACATGTCGAGGTTGAGTAGGAGGAGGTTGAGGTCTCAGAGGAGTCACAATTGCAGAGGAGAAGACGAAAGACACCAAATAGATATACTCCAGGGAGTGGGGCTTTACCCAGGCATCGTTAGTATGAGATTTGACTTATATTATTCTGCTGATATTTGGGATTTGTCTTTCCATTGTAAACATTTATTCATATTATGAACTTTGCTTATTATAAATTCCCTATTGACACATAACTATTAATACAAGAAATTTTTTTCATACTGCTCATTTTTTTCCTTCATTAGTTAGTGTTAAATAATAAACAAAAATTCTCGACTACTCAAGTTCGTTTGCAAATATGTCATTTTAGCTACATTAATCAAGAATGTACTCCATAATTTGGATGCTAACAACAGTGCCAAAACCAAATAATGGATTACAGAGGGTACCATCTGGGTGCGTGAAAGCTTATCTTATCCTATCGATGAGGACCTTAAAGCCAGGGTATCATAAAATGAACTATTCAGGTGTGTTACACATACTTGGGATGAAGATGAAGATTACTTACTGTGGCACTTACACGATGATATGAAGAAAGCTAAGGAATATAGAGGTAACCCTGCACGTCGAGAGTTAGGCTGAAAATGTCTATAAGAATGCTTTACCGATTTTAAGCATCACCTTGTGGGAAAAGATTTCTTAAAAGGTCGAATTCTAGAACTTAGTTGTGATAAAGACGATACAGTTGAACCAGGTATGGGAAGGTCCATAATGGATATAGATAATTATATTTTATACTCTTTTTGGAAGCCTAATCATGATAAGCACATATTAGATTCTTATAAATAGTTGTTGCAAAGTTCTAAACATCCTAAAGCAAAGAAATTTCTTAATGGAGAAGATTTGCAGCAATTACAACAACAATTTCAGATCGACTTCAAATGTTGTCCTACACAAACACAGCTCCAAAATCGTCTACGATATCTACTTAACAATATGAAGCAGTAACTTCAAAAATGTACTTTATGTTGTTATTTCATTTCTCGATCAAACATAATTTTAAGTTTGTACTTTGTGTTGTAATGTTGATGCTTAATATTTATGTTTCTAATTGTTACTCAACTTCTAATTTGTTTTATTAATGTGACTCTAGTTCTTCAAACCAATTTTTTTATTATTTTATGTAATATTATTTTTCTAATAATAACTCAAATTGTATTTTCTAAATATTCAGCACATAATGTCATCATCATCAAGGACCTCATCAATAAAGCTCTCACCATCAAGGGATTTCCTTCATATTATTCAAAGAAAGAAGTTGATCTGTGATGGTACTATTCGATTAACATAATCTATGTCGTATCCCATAGATTAATTCTTGGAGAAGAAAATAAGATCAAATGAAATTTTTCGATGTTGTTTACATGAATGGTCTTGGTATGAAGACGATAGTTTATGGGATACATATCACGAAGTTATCAAAACTCATCATCCTATGTATGTGGATGGAGAAAACATTACTGATATGGGCTGAAAATTTGTACGACAAAGGTTTAGGGATCATAATGATCATTTTGCCCCTATAAGTATTCTTAGGACAAGAATTGGTGAAATCGCACGAAAAAAAGATGGTTCTGTTGTGATCAATATTGAGAATCCAATAACTGATGTGCAACATTGTATTCTTTATAAAAATTAACATACTTATCAAGATGCATTTCTATCAGAAAAATATCGAGAGCTGAATATTATAGATGGTAAAAGGAAGGAGTTCTTAAATATAAAAGATTGGCAATACATCCAAAAGCAGTTCACAGAAAAATTCCTATGCTGTCCAACTTTAAACCAACTCCAGGCGTGTATGCGCATAGTACTGAGCCAAATGTAATAATAATTTTTTTAGCTTTCTTTAAATTCTTATCATATGTATTTCATTTTATTACTGAACTTATCCTGTATTTTCATGAATTTGTGTTAATTACTTTTCGCACTCTTTCTATTCCAAATTTTACATATAGAAGATGAATAAATTTTAATTTGTTTTGATCCTACGGGTTCATAGCACTTTAGCCATTCTAAAGTATAAATATTTTTTAAAATTTTTCTTAAAAAATTTTTTTTCCTTCTTATTCTCATCTCTCAATACCTAATTCTCACAATTAACAAATCTTTAATAATGCATTTTAATTAAAATTTCATATTTTAAATTAATTTAAATTTCTTCATCAATTCTAATACTATGCTCGTTAATTATGTAATAACTTTTTTAGTTTTTTTAATAAATAATGTAACAATACTTTATTTGAAATTAATTTTTATTTATATCATTAAAAATTTTGTCCTTTTAATTATATCAATAATTACCAAAACAAATTATTCACATATACTTAATTTAACTTAATTTAACTTTATATATTATATTATGATTCAACTCAACTTTAATTTCAATCAATATTTCAATCAACTTATAATATTCACCTTATCAATATTTTTTAATCAATATTAATATCACCTACCATAACAAATTTAATTTAATAGGCCAAAGTTTCATTAAAAATACTCAAAATTTTAAAACGTTATTTTTTAATGCATTAGTTTTTCCTTTATGTACTCATCACTATTAAATTAACCAAAAATTTATAATTTTTATTACAACAATATTTTTTATATTAAATTAAATATATATTTCTTCTAAAATTTTAAGAAAATATTAAATGAAATCACTATTTTTTTCTAAAAATTTTAGAAGTTAATTTTCTTATAATCTTTATTATTATCCATTTAATTCTCATCATCAATTCATTAAAATTAAAAAGGCCAACTCGATTACACAATAAATGAGAATTTGATTACACACTCAACCTTTAATTGCCAGGCCAATTATATGTTCACTGAAAACGTAGTCTAATCATTTAGACGTGGAGCTGAATACGAGGAAAATCTTATAAGTTTTAAGTAATTCGCTGAACCATAGCACAATGCGTCGGAATGATTAGTGCAATCCACGTAATACTGAAGAAAGTGTGATGTTAGTAGGCGCATTCAAAGAATGCGCCGAAGAGATTGGCGCATTCTTTGAATGCGCCACATCATGCGGTGTATTTGATGCTTTAAAAATTTTTTAAAATTCGTGCTCGTTTCTCTAAATGTCACTATTGAAATGCTTGTTCTAAAAACCTTTTGTAAGGGCTAGATATAATTAATTTCAAGCCTTGATAAACAGTAGAGACACCTAGGTAATTAAACATAGGGTTTAGTCTAGTAAACTTAGAAGAACTCTAGGAAATTCAAATCAAAAATTCAATAGGGATACAACTTAAAATTAGCACACTTACTATCATCCTAAACTCTAAGAATTAATATGGTGTTAATTAGGAGTTTTTAAGCCACTTAAAATCAACCCCAATTTAGGCCTAAAACTATAAAAAATAATAATAAATAAATAAAATATTATAAAAATATTAAATAAACTGCATTAGATCACAAAGTTAATATATAATTAAAGAAAAATAAAATCCCTATCAGATTGCATTTAGACAAACTCTAATCATAACTTAGGTTTTAATTAAATATTATTAAATTAAATTAAATTAAATTAAATCAACCATTAGTTCAATTAATCTAAAATTTTCAGTGTTTGAAGCTTGGGTTAAAGAAAAAATAAATTTAATTAAAACTTAAATAAATTTAAAAATTCAAATTGAATAAATAAAATAAAATAAAGAATATTTAATAAAAATTAAATTAAAAACTAATTAAATTAAATTAAATTAATGGATTAAAGTTAATTAATCAAATTATTAATAATTAATTAAATAAAATGTATGTCCTTATGCATTTGATTTTTTCCTAAGGGAGGGAACAAATAAGTTGAAGGATTTGAAGTGTCTAAACGAGAAGTTAAAATAGGAGATTCTGGATCTATAGTCTGAAGAGAACCATCAGAGAGGACTTGATGAGAATGGTTTAAATCTTCTAAGAAATAAAGTCCATGATCTTAATATTACTTTGGCTCATCTGGCAACATGGTCGAATCAAAGAGCTAAGGACATGCAAATTGATTGATGAAGGAGATTCATATTCTAAATTTTTTCATAATTATGCCTTTGCTAAGAAGAACGAAAACTGAATAAATCAAATTAGAAATGTTAATGGCTCAGTGATTGAAGATCAAGAAGATATTGAAGATGTTTTCTTTAAATTCCTTAAGAAAAAATGGAGAAGCAAGAATTGCATCTTGATTAATTTGTTTGATGTTCTTTGTGGATAGAAAATTGAATATGTTGATGTTCAAATCTGAATGAAAATTTTACCTTTGAAGAATTTGCTGAATCTGTTAATTAGTTGGGTAATAATAAATCTCATGGATTGGATGGTATTGAAGCCTCCTTTGTTCAATTTTTTTTAGAGAATTATAAAGGATGATATGTGAAAAGCTATGGATGGTTACTTTAGAACTAGTATCATGAGTACATTATGGAATGATACAAAAATTGTGCTCATCCCTAAGATCAAAAATCAAATTTAGCCTTCTTACTTTAGACCTATTAGCTTGTGTCAAACCATTTATAAAGTGGCGGCTATAATGTTGCTCAACAACCTTAAATTGTGTCTTCCTAAAATCATTACTAAAGATCAAGGTACTTTTATCCCAGGAAGATCCTTGTCAAGCCATTGTTTGTTGGCTCAATAAATATTTAATAAATATAGATTTTCCAATTCTAAGAAGGGTCTTATGGAAATCAAGATTGATATGGAGCAAGCATATGATAGCATGGGTTGGTCGGCCTTATGGAAGATCTTAAATTGGTTTAGATTTCCTTCAAAGTTCTCTAAGCTTATTGTGGAATGTGCAGAAAATGCTAAGTTTTCTAGCATCATAAATGTTAGGACTTCTAATTGGATCAAATCCAAGAGTGGATTTAGGCAAGGATGTCCCTTATATCCATTCTTTTTTATCTTATGTTTCTAGCTGTTATCAAATGCTATCTTTCAAAGAGGTGCTAATTTAAGCATTAAAGTGGCTCCTCAAGTGAACAAAAAACTCATCTTTTATTTGCATATGATGTTCTTATTTTTTCATTAGGCTATCCTAAGGTGGCCAAGGCTATGAAGAGTATTATATCTGATTATTGCAGCTGGACATGGCAAAAAATTAATAGCAATAAATCTCAAATCCTTTTTAGTAAATTTGTGGAAATGTCAAGGAAAACAAAGATTGCCAGAATGTTTGGGTTCATAATTGTTAAGGAGATGAAGTATCTTGGAATAAATATCATTCTTAGAAGACTCAAAGTGACATATTTTCAATACATTATTGATCATGCACTTGACAAAATAAATGCTTGGGAAAATAAATGTCTTTCTTTGGCTGGAAGAATTCTTCTTATTAATTCTTCTTTCTCATCACTTCCAATTTTTTTATCTTCTCACTCCTTGGGGCTGAAGGGGGATGCTATTTAATTTAGATAAAATATGTAGATATTTTATTTGGCATAAAGAAAATGGTAGAAATGGAATGCATTATGTGTCTTGGGATGAAATATGTAAATCCAAATCTTTTGGTGGTTTGGGTGTTCATTTGGCTGTATCCAAAATTGGCCCTCTTAGAGCTAAATTGGCTTGGAGGTTTATTCAAAAGCATTTTTCTTTGCTAATCAAAATATTAGTGCAGAGTATGGGGATGACATGTACTGAATGTTGAAGTTAAGATAGGTGCTTCTTCTACTTGGCATATCTTTGTTGATGGAGCCAAATACCTTAAACCCATCATTAGATAGAAAGTATCTAATGGAGATAAGGTTAGCATTCTAAATGATGTGTGGATTTATGATAGGAGACAAAATAGATGGCTATGTTTTTTTGATAATTTTGGGCTAATGAAGAAGAAATTGAACCATTTTATGCTCACGGATGGCCAGTGGAATTTATCTAAACTTCAGAAGTATTTTAATGATAATATGGTTTCTGTAATAAGGCAAGTCCCCTTTAATTCAGGAATGAATAAAGACTAATTGGAACTTCTGAACAAATACTATGGCAAATCAATTGCTGCATTATCCTATACAGCCGGCTTAGAACAGGATTATAATGAACACGTGTTTTCTTTCATGAAGTGGTTATCAAAGCTTAAACATATGACAAATGTATAAATGTTTTGGTGGAGATTAGGTAAGAACGCTCTTCCTACAAATGATTTTTTGAAGCATAGAAATTTGTCTCAAGTTAATACTGCGTAAGAGGTTGTATGCAAGTGGGAGACATTTTGCATATTGCAGTCACTTGTAAATTTTTTATTGAGATTATTATGAAACTTATAGAATGGAATTGCATTGTACCTATATTTCAAAATCTCCTTGAAAGTATCTTCGGACTTTGTAGATTGAGGAACACTAATGTAAATTTGGTTAAACTTTATTGTACAACAATTTCTTTTTTCTTGAAAAAGTTATGATTGTTTCAAGCATGGTGGTTTGTTGCATCCTATTTCTATTGTTACGGTCAGCATAATGCATCCTTGACTTAGTCCATTTTTAGAAGACAGGGATGGTCATCTCCATGAGGAGTTATCAGAAACTTGGCATCCCCCACCACTAGATTTGATTAAGATCAATATTGATGAATCCTTATTAAAGTCCAAACATGCAGGCATCGGAGGAGTTATTAAAGATCATAAAATAAGATCCATTCTTTCTTTTGAAAAGCAAATAAAACATTGGGATGTTTCCCAATTGGAATGTAAGCTATTTTGGTAATAAGAGAATATCTACAAAAATAGATGTTTGATTACAAATGTGTTATTATTGAAGGGGACAATGGTAACATAATAAAGATGATACAAGGCTCTATGAAGATGTCAATTTTGCAACAAGAGGGCGTTTGGGATAAATAGTTTTTATTATTGCATAATTTTAATTGTGTAGTCTTTCTTTATGCTTATAGATCTTGTAATAAAGTGGCTTATCTTTGTGCTACTTATGTTTTGGCTAGTTTTTTTAGTTGGGATTGTTTTACTTCTTTAAACATTCATTTTTCTCTTTTCTCTTTGTTAAAGAAGGAATGTGATTGTGTTTTTGTTCTTATGTATCTTGTAATAGTTCTCTTTCCTATCAATGCAATTTACAATTCTAAAAAAAAAAAAAAAGAGGAAAAAAAAAAAAAAAAAGAGGGGGGGGGGGGGGGGGGGGGATGCATTTAACTAGCCTAGGATTTGTGTTAATTAAAGCTTTCAAAGAAACTTGAGGACTTTCAACTCTCATATACTTTAAAATTAAAATAAATTGTTAAATACATTCAAAGAACTCTACGCACTTGCTCTATCTTTAAGAGGGGGAATAAATGCATTTTTATTATGATCCTTAGGCTTTAATGTTTCTTAACTCCAAACCTCACTAGGATTTATTAATCACCAAATTCTATATAATTTTTAGAATTGCATAACTTCAACCTTTAAAATAAAAATATAATAAAAGATTTAAATATTATAACTTACATCCCAATTAAACTCCCTTTGGCTTATAATAAATAAATAAATTCAAATATACATCATTTAAATATAAATCCCTTAAGACATATCAAGCCACTTATGCCTATCACACAGTTTATAATTTATTTGTTAGGACAACCAACTTTAGTCTAGGCTAGGCCAATGTTTATTTACTTCTATTCTAGTGAGATTAAGTGCCTTGCTTGGAAGGTATCCTTTTTGGTGTGTCTTCTTACTTTTATGCAATCCAGATGTCATATCATATATTCAACATATGTACTTTCAAGCCATGACACTTTACTTTCTTTTATTACACTGCACTTTTCTTCATTGGCTTAGAAATACACTTATTTTTTTACATTTAAAGAGCAAATATATAATGTAAATATAAAGTTGAAGTTCCATGTATACTTACATTGATTTCTGAAAGTACAGAGTTGTGAAAACTCTAAATGTTATTGGTCTTAAATCAAAGGGAAAATTAATAGTATAGAGTTGGGAAAATTCTAAATCAAAAGGAAAAATTAGAGTGAATTTGTATTCTATGATTAAGCTTGTATAGTATGAACAAATAAAGAGCATGACTTACAAATTTATTTTAATTCGTCTAGCTTGACCTAATCATATAGTACAATTCATATAATATAATCTATTCAAATAGAGATCAAATTAGGGGAAATGATTATCTTGTATGATCCATGGACTACAGTATGATTAACATATGAAAATTTTTTATGGTTTTTTTTGGACAAAATTCTTATTAATAGGATATCTTTAGAAATCCTAAGATTTTTTTTTTGTTTACTTGTATTGTTGTGTTCTTGTTTAGAAATTCTATATTTTTTTGTTTATATTTTTATTAGCGTATTAGTAAAACTCAAGTTAGAGAGGCTTTAAAGAAAATGAAGGGTGGAAAAGCTGTTGGACCTGATGATATTCCAATAGAGGTGTGGAAAATCTTAGGAGATGAAGGAATTTCATGGCTTACTAAACTTTTTAATACTATTTTGAAGACTAAGAAGATGCCAGATGAGTGGAGAATGAGTGTGTTAATTCCTATTTTTAAGAATAAAGGTGATGCACAAGATTGTGCGAATTATAGAGGTATTAAGTTAATGTGTCATACTTTAAAACTATGGGAGCGAGTTATGGAGCATAGGTTGCGGCGTGATACTAATGTTTCTCAAAATCAATTTGGATTCATGCCGGGTAGGTCGACTATGGAAGCCATACATTTATTAAGAGGTTTGATGGAGAAATATAGAGAAAATAAGGAGGATATACATATGATATTTATTGATTTAGAAATAGCATATGATAAAGTTCCAAGAGAAGTGCTATGGAGAGTTCTTGAAATGAAAGGAGTCAATAAAGCTTATATTCAAATCATTAAAGATATGTATGCAGGAGCTATTACTTGTGTTCAAACACAAGGTGGATTGACCAAGTATTTCCCTATTTCGGTTGGGTTACATCAAGGATCAACCTTAAGCCCATATCTTTTTGCTTTAGTCATGGATGTTCTCACTAGACATTTGCAAGAGGATGTACCTTGGTGTATGCTTTTTGCTATGATATTCTTCTTGTTGATAAGACTAGAGAGGGAGTTGAAGGTAAACTTGAATTATGGAGGTCAACCTTAGAGTCTAAAGGTTTTCGCTTGAGTAGATCTAAAACGGAATATATGGAGTGTAATTTTAGCAGTAATAGTCCTAGTGAGGGGATTGTGACTTTGGGCGATCAAGTCATTAATAAGAGTACACGTTTTAGATATATTGGATCTATTGTTCAACGTGATGGTGAAATAGATGGGGATATTATCAGCAGAATTCAAGTTGGATGGTTGAAGTGGAGGAATGCATCGGGCTTGTTATGTAATAGAAATGTACCCCTCAAACTTATGGGAAAATTCTATAAGATGGTACTAAGGCCTGCAATGCTTTATGGTGCCGAATGTTGGCCTTTAAAAGAGAAGCATAATACTAAGTTAAGTGTGGCAGAGTTGAGGATGCTCAGATGGATGAGTGGCTTTACCCTTAGAGATAGGATACGAAATGAGCATATACGTGAAAAGGTTGGAGTAGCTCCAGTAGAAGATAAGATTAGAGAAAGTCGCCTTATATGGTTTGGTCACATAAAACGGCGGCCTTGAGATGACCCGGTTAGGAGAGTAGAGGTATTAGATTTGACTTATGTTAAGAAAGGCAGGGGTAGACCTAAAACGACTTGGTTAGAAAATATTAGGAATAACCTTTCTTTAATAGATTTAAATGAGAATTTTACTTTTAATAGGACACAATGGAGAAAAAGGATTCATGTAGCCGACCCCACGTAGTGGGATAAAGGCTTGATGTTGTTGTTGTTGTTGTTTGTATTGTTTTGTTCCTTGAGAGCTTTTAAGAGCCTTGGGTTTGCGGGAAAGAGATTGGAGTCACTTGTGAGAGCTTTTGGGAGAGACCAAACGTGTGAGGAGAGTGTTTCATTATGTTTTTGTTCATGGTATGAAACTTTTTATTTATTCTTTTCCCTAAGATTGAACCAATAGCAAAATGACTGGTGTCACATATGAGTTCAAAATGAAGTGACTAATCACATGAAATAATAATAGGTGCAATGATGAAATGCTATTTCAAAAACAATAAATTATTTAAGAAATTCATCATTAAAAAAAAGGGACATCTTTTTCAAGCAAATAAAATATTAGTTTAGTAATTTTTCAAAAATCCCTAATGAATCTTTTATAAAAATTAGCATGTCCTAGAAAGCTTCTAATACCTTTACCAGAAGTGGGTGGTGCAAATTTTCATTTACCTAAAATTTTTCCCTATCCACTTTTAAATCTCTTTAAAAAATCTTATGAAATAGCACAATGAATTCTACAACCATAAATTATCACTTCTCCCAATTATTACTAAAATTAACCCTTTACGTCTTTTTAAAATAATAGATACATTATCAAGACAAGAATCAAAAGAATGACAAAACATCAAAAAGTCATTCATTAAAATCCTAATACCTTATTTAATTGAATCTAAAAAATAGACATAATACAACTTTGAAAAGTAGCAGGAGTAATACAAAGTCTAAAAGGCATCCTCCTAAATGAAAAACCTCTATAATAACTAGTAAAAGTAGTTTTGTTCAGGTATTCTAGTGCAATAAAAATCAGGTGATGTTACAAATATTGAAGCCCACATTTTTTAGTTTTGATGATTATAAATATAATTCAATGTTTATTCATTTTCTCCTATTTTAAATACTACATATTCTTTTATATGCATCACTAACTAATTTAACTAGTCAAACTTGCTTAATCCACCTATGATAAATTATTGGGAGTCTCTGGGCTATTTGAGTTGAATGTTTGAGGTTTGATGAATTGGACATTGGGTTTGAATTTGGAAATTGAATTTAAATGGGTTTTAATCATTTTGACTATGTTTACCATGTCAACTTAGTTAAAGAAGGTCTCTCATGGTTTTCACTCATCAAAAACATGAGAAGGTTTATATTTGAGGGTTTATGTATTTGACTTATTTGAATTTGAATGTTTGACCAATTTTAGGTAAAGTTGACCAAGTCATCTATTGACAGGGTCAGGTTGATTGAACATGTTCAATCCATTATGAGTTGAGTTTAAAATTATTTGGAGAAGTTCTGATGTAAATAGGAGTTTAAAATAGATCAATACAAGAGTTTGATAAATTGGGTTAGGTTGAGCTAGCTCAACTAGGTCAAATGGTTCATACACTAGCTTAGGGAACTAGTGTTGATAAATTTGAAGCATGAAACTCTAGATGGTGTAGTTTGAATAATGTTTGAAGTCAAGGAGTCATTGTATTGCAGAGAATAATGAACTGAGAGAATAAGTTTTATTTAGGGTTTAGTGTTTGATTGACCTCAAGAAAAAGAGAGGTCAAAACATACCTCTGTGGATAAATAAATACACCATTGATTTTCTTTATGTTTCTTTAGTTAAATTCATATAGCCAATATTATACCACCTCAGGAGATAGACTAATCTTTCACTTTCGACTTAAAAAAAAATTATTTTCATAATGAAACATAGCATAGGGAATGTTCAATTCATCCTGAAGGATAAAAGAATCATTCACTTATCATTTTGAGAATTAAACTAACCAAGGTTTAGTTTTAATCTATATCAGAATATTTTTCTCTTATCTTAGTGAATAAAAATACTGTTTATATTAATTTTGGTTCTTAGGCTCCCATATTGGAAAACCTCAACAATTACTTACATCTTCAAAAAGAAAACTTTTGATTTAAAGTGGAAATTAAACTTATTTTAGAATTAAAAAGGAATTTATTAGATTTTATTTAAAGAATTAGAGTTCAAAATAAATCATTTTTTATACACTTTAAATTTTATAAAATGTATTTGAAACATGGGATAATCCTCCTCGAAGAAAGTTTGAGGGGTGAAACTATATATGGGCTTACACTCTCTTGTAGTGCACTACCAACTAACTACCTAAACACATAATTTTAAACTCATGATTTCTAGGTCTAATGAATGCTTGTAAGATAGCTAAATTAGCATTGGAATCACCTAAACACACAATTTTAAAATTATGATATCTAGGTCTAATGCATGCATGTAAGATAGCTAAATTAGCATTGGAATCAAGGATTATTGATCAAATTTATAATCAAAATTTAGTAATATGAATTAGATCAAATGCACCTATCTAATATAGTTTTAATACGAAGACACCCTAAACTCTAAGCTTTATTCTTAACTAAAATTAAATTTTCTAAAAAAATTAAGTCTAATTGTTTTAAGAAAATCTTGTAGCACAACGGCCCTAACCCATAAAAAAAAACTATGGAAGCCTCATCTCTCGGGCTCCTCGTTCCTTACTGGTGGATTGTGTGCTATGTGGCAGAAAGTAAAAAAGCATGTATGTATGCATGACTAGGTAAAGGTTTTTTTGTATACAGTACAACTACTATATCATCCTAGAACTAGCATACATGTTTCTATAAAGTCTAGGATATATACACTAAAAGAAACCTATGAAAAAGCTACCCTCTAATTCTATATAGGACACATGATGCATTTATTATGAACCAGTATGAAAAGTAGTGTCTAAAAGTAAACAATTTAAAATAAGAATTTCATTTCATTTATAAAAGATTTATATACAACCTAAGTTATGCAAGAAAGTAAGGTGGCTAGCTCCACCACAACAAACCTGATTCTCTATGCCTATAAGATATTGATTTAAAGTATTTATTTATCCTCTTTTGGCTCTGAGAGTTCTATAGAATTCTAAAAGTTAATATCCTCCAAAGTAGTGGGAATTGTCTTTTCAAACCCTACATGTACATAAGCAAGTACTTTAAACATTTACAACTCATTAGCACTTTACAACCCAATTTATTTATAAGCTACATTTACAATGAATCTTTACATTAATATCAAATCCTAAGTACATTTTACACTAACTCTTATAAATAATAAAAGCAGTAAAACAAGTAATAAAAGAGTGCCATGCAGGTGTATATGAATTTAATAAAGCTAATGCATCCTAATAAAGACTAAGGTGTACCAATAAAAATTAAACTTGTATGATATTCAAAGTGCTGAAAAGTAAGTAAACAAACACAAGATATCCTCCAAGCCTAGACTAAAGTTAGTTGTTCTAGCAAACCATATATATTATATAAAGAAGATTGTGTAGCTTGGATATGCCCTAAGAAATTTTATAGTTTAAGTTGTGTGATTTGAAATTATTTGTTTATTAAAGGCCAAAGGGCTCTTGATTCAAATTTAAGTTTTAGTGATTTGGTATTTCATTATTTCTATTTCAGAAATTTTAAATTAATTATTCAATTTTAAAGATCCCAGTAAGTTAATAACTTCAAAGTGTGGAAGCCGGGAACCTACAAGTCTGAAGGTTCGTAATTGTAATACTACCAATCTCCCATGTAGGATAGATTGATTGCATATTAATCATTTATTAGGTGAGTTAACATACATTTATTATGAATAATGTGCTACTTAAAATACCCCAAATTATTTTGAAGTATTTAATCCCACGTCTTATGACTTATAAATCAAATACATGTATACTCTCCAAAAGGAATCAAGCATAATGTATAAGGCATTTGCTCTTTAAGTATTTATTAAAGACCAATGAATCCAATGCAATTATCCCTTCCAAAACGAGATAAACACAATGCATAAAGGCGTTTGATTTAATTATTTAATATTTACTTAAATAATTCATTTAATTAAATTGTACATAATCAAGTGAATTATTAAATTTTATTTTGTTTAAGTCAATTAAACATTTTTTAATGTTCACTGAGTTTCATTTGATTTATCTAAATTTTTAATAATTTATTCAAATTTATGAGTTATTTTAATTAATTTATTTTAAACATTAAGTTTAATTATTTAATTTTATTTTAAAAGATTTAACTTAACTTTAATAATTACTGTTGTATTTAATTTTATTTTTTTATTTAAGTTTATTTACTTTAAAATTTGTTTAATTTTATTTAAGTTTACTATATTTATTTCATTATTTAAATCCCTTCTTTATAGAAAGAATTTGGGATTGGATTTAATTAACCAAAATAATACAAATGTTCTACTAATTGATACCATTGGTTATGGATAACTAATGGATCAATTCCTAAAAAATTGGGAGTTTATTTATATTTCATTGATTGTAGGATAAATTTAGATTTGTTTGCACCTTTTTTCAAATTTTTATGATTTTTATATAATTAATTATGATCTCTAAAAAAATTAGCCCCAAAATAGGGCCTCATTTTAGGGTTGGCAAATTAACTACCCTGATGATTTGAAATAATATAAAATCAATTCCTAGAGTTTATAATGGCCACTAAGTTTTCTAGGTAGGATTTTCATCCCTATTAGATGTGGGGAAAATTTTCTAAAAGTTTTTTAAGTTCTCTAGACCAAATGCTAACTTATTTTTGTTGGACATCTCTACTATTCAAATGGGACTGCAATTAATTGAATCTAAACCTTACATTATAATAAATATTTCTTAAAAAATGGTGGCCTAAATTTACGTGCATT
This sequence comes from Dendrobium catenatum, assembly GCF_001605985.2. NCBI lineage: Eukaryota > Viridiplantae > Streptophyta > Magnoliopsida > Asparagales > Orchidaceae > Dendrobium > Dendrobium catenatum. Next base: position 21,903,439 of record NW_021319178.1, read on the forward strand.
AGCAAAATACAATTTTTAAAGTTTTTTGTCAAATAATGACCCATAACTTTGGAAATTCAATTATAGAGCTTAGGGTCATTATCAAGCCTAGAGAAAATTAGGGGATATTGATAACATGGCCTAGTTCTCCCAATCTGAAGATAAGCCCAAATGACTATAGGTTCGGGAGTATTAATTAAAAAAATATAAGGGCTTTAAACATAAAATACATCCTATACAGTGGTCATCATACTCTAAAATTAATTTCAAATGAAAGTACTCACTATCTTGGTTCCATAGTGCCCAAAAACATGAGAAATGGTTAAGTGGTTGATTTATAATTATTTTTTAAAGTTTTATGGCATATAATGAATTAAAAAATTAATTTCAGCCAGCAATTAAAGTTGACGCAACTGTAGTCAGCTGACTCGACAGATGTTACCACGTCACTTTCCATGATAGGCTACTTAAATCAATTTCATAAGGTTTGATGGGTTTGGCATAAAATATTCGGAGTTTGAAAGGGTAAAATAATTCATGTATGGGTTTGACCAATTTAGGTTGACTCAATTATGGCTTGGATCCACTTGGGGCATGAAATGGAATGAGCTTGAGTGATTGGAGGGGTTAGTTTGATTGTAATCAATGGTTTGTCCCAAACTGGCCTATTTTGACCAGTTTTTGGTAGAGTTAATAAAGCAACAATTGATTAAGCCAGGTTAACCAATCACGACCAATCCTCTTGTCTTTGGGATTAACCTCAATATTACTAAGTAGGGTTCATTGGGTTCTATTATTGAGTGAATTAGCTAATGAACTAATTAGTTATCTATGTTTCTAATGGCAAAGCTTGGCTTTAAAGTTAGTTCCTTATCTAAAACATTAACTCTTCTAAGGAAGGCTTCTTATCATTATATTTGTTATTAACATTGAATCCTAGAAGATAATTAGGATTAGGGTTTCCATAGTTTAGTTGAGGATGGTTTTAGTTCCCTATATGATTGTGTTGACTATTATTCCAATTATTACCCTATTTTTATTATTATTCTACTAAAAATTAGGGTGATTCCTCAAACTAGGGTTGTATATGTTAGAGTAAGGATTATTTTGTTTATTATTATTATTGACATTTAAAAATTCTACTCTTAAGAAATTAGGTTATTAGGTGATCCAAAAAGACTCACTTCTGATGCATTATTGCTCGCTGAGCAGTCCTAACTCAAAGATGATCTAATTTCCTAGAGATGGTTGCTATTTGAGCAGTCAGGAAGCTAACGAATCAGACTCATAGATACTAAAAACTTTTTAGGATTGACTTTCTCTCAAGGTCATTCGTGAAAGTGTTATGGAACATAAGGGGGGATTAGTTATTTTTAAAAAAATTCAAATTAAGAGAAATAAACCATTAAAAGTGAAAATTAACTTAGGATATCAATAATAAACTTATATCAATAAAAAAAAGTTTTTTAAATTTTTGAAAACACTTACTTTTTTTTTTTGAAATTACAAATTGCATTAAAAACTAAAGCTTATTGAAAACTATTAAAATAGAAAGCAACTATCACATTCCTTCTTTATTAAGCTATACAAAGACGAAGGAATGTTACTAAAAGAAACACAGTCAAAACAAAAAAAAATATCTTCTAAAGCTAAAGTAGAACACAAGTTGGATACTTTATTACATTCTCTAGAGGTATGATGAAAAATAACTCTATCAAAATCATTAAGAAAAAGAAGCTTCTCCAAAACTGAATTGTAAGCTTGCCACTATGATTTCTCCATAGATTCTTGAAGAAACTTGATAATATTAATATTATCACCCTCTATTATAACACCTTTGCTTTCAAATATCCACCTATGTAGGAATTCATTTATATAAAAAACAACCTCCATCTCATATTGATTAATATCCCAATGAATTTTTTTCTTTCCAAAAGCAAGAAGAAATCTACCTTTATGGTCTCTAATTATACCTCCAATGCTTGCAAGATTCGACTCCAAAAAAGAAGCATCCATATTGATTTTGATCCAATCTAGAGGTGGAGGGTGTCAAAATTTTCAAACTCCCTATGGAGAGTAGCACCCCAGTCTTCTAGTATTGAATACGTATGCATGGCTGTGAATAATACATTAGCAGCAATCACTGAAGAAGAAGAAGTAGACTTTCCATTCTTGATATCATTTTGTCTTTTCCATGAAAAGAAAACTGTTGTACAATAAACTTTTACAATATTCTTATGATACTTAGAAAGAATTTTAAGCTTTGTTAAACAATTTGCCAAAGACTGAAAAATAGGAATTTGAAATCCCTAATGTCTCAATGTGCTAATGATATCAACCAAACATTTGCAGTTAACAATAATATGAGAGTAATCATTAACCTCTTGACATCTTCTAGCACAAAGGTCACTATGAAAAAGGCTTCTATACTTTAAAAAATCATTAGTATGAATGGCATACCTCAGCATCCTCCACCAAAAAATTTCAACTCTCGGACTAAGCTTTAATTTCCTTAACCATTTAAAGAACCCAAAATCATCATCTTCACTATTATATTTGATTAATTGATTGTATGCCAAAGCTGAAATCAATCTTCCTGAATGTTGAAATAGGGCTTCAATTCTATCCTCTTCTTCATTATGACAAATATCAACTAGAAAGATATTCCTAATAAGATCTTGATGAAAAAACCTATTCAGCTTAGTAGTATTCCAACCACCATCCTGCATTAAAATCTGATGAGGCATAACACCATTCAATCCTACACAATCAGCTAGCACTAGACACTTATTAAAACATCTATCTAAAAGCCATATATTATTCATAGCATTTATTTTTTCTCAATTTGCCACCTTCCATTTTACAATTGGTTTGAGATAAGAAGCCCCATCCAAAAGAATATACCAAGCCACTAAATATCCTCTTTTAAACTCTCCATTCCAAATATTATTACCATATATAGCAATAATACTTTTTATATAATAAGGATATAGGATTTTGAATGAACCTCCAAGCTAATCTTGCTCTTAGTGGTCCGACTTTAAGTACCGTAGAATGCAAACCCATACCACCATGATCTCTCGGTTTACACAAATCCTCCCAAGCCACAAAATGTAGACCTTGTCTACCATTTCCTTTATACCAAATAAAATCTCCATAAAGCCTATCCAATACATATAAAACACCTTTTTGGAACCAATGAAAGTGTTGATATAAAAATCGGTAAAGATAAGAAGGAGGATTTTATAAGAATCTACTTCGCCGAGAATTAATTCTCTACAATGCATAATCTATCAAAGATTGAAAATCTTCCTTCACTATCATTTGCAGTGTTGAGTCTAGTGAATAGGTTGTTAGACCTAAGTTAATGTCTCAAGGCTACCAAGAGGGGGGGGGGGGAATTGGTATTTTTAAAAACTTAACCCTCTTTGAAGTTTTGTTGAACCGAAATGAAATTTTTAATGAAATTTTTTATAAAAAAAGTTTTTCAACCACAAAGTTTTTTAAACAAAAGAAAAAATGCGGAAAAATAAAAAAGGTAAAAAAAAAGACACAAGATTTATAGTGGTTCGGTCTAAACCAGACCTACATCCACTCCCCAGAGGCACCATCTGAGTATTTCACTAATACCAATAGTGTCTCTCCTTTTGCACCCACAGCAAGGCGGAGAAGCCGTTACAAACACTCTTTTCACCACTACCCAGTGCGGCAGAGAACCGTAGTCTTTTTACACAATCCCCAATGTTGGCAGAGAACCGTCCGTCCTTTCACACTCTCCTAGTGTGGGCAGAGAACCCTTCGTCCTTTCACACTCTCCTAGTGTGGGCAGAGAACCCTTTGTCCTTTCACACTCTCCTAGTATGGGCAGAGAACCCTTCGGCTGTTAACACTCTCTAAGTGTCGGCATAGAACCGGATCTCCTTGACAGATCTTCTCACAAGAAATTTAGAAGGAAGAAAGAAAAGAGTGAAGTAATCCCAATTCACAAGTAGAGATTTTTACCTTTAAACACCAAGTGAAGCCTTCACGCTCCAGTGGTAGGAATCCTCCTTTGAATGCTCTCCCACACTCTCTCCTTGACTTTTCTTTCAATAGGCACGAAGATCAAATGGCAAAAAGATTGGGTGGCAGTCAAATTTGAACTATTAATACAAAAGACAAGAAAAACCGCCCAAAAACTGCAAGTTTTCAATTCTGTACGCAGTGGATCGTCCCGTACGATCGTGGATCATCCTGGACGATTTTGCTTAAATGGTTGGAAACGAACCTTATGTATATTGATACGAATTATTTTCGTACACGCTAATCATCCCGTACAAACCAAGTTCGTCCGGTACGAAAAAGTTATTACATAGGTCAGTTAACGAAATTCTTCAGGACGTAACCAACTGACGTAAGTCGGTTCAGTTCGTCCTGGGATGAATAGGTTTCATCTGGACGAATGGAGTGAGCCTCAATACAGAGACGTTCATCCTGGGACAAACCATTGATTTTGTCTGGATGAATAGGGCACGGTGAGAATACAGAGACGTTCGTCCTGGGATGAACCATTGATTTTGTCTAGAAGAACAATAGAAAGTCAGAATCCCGAGACGTTCGTCCCGGAATGACTATTAAATTCGTCCTGGATGATTAGGACTTAGAAAAATTTTCTCTCCGCCTGCTCGATCCTTTGCTCTCCTTAGGGGTAATTGACATGATCGTCCCATATGAACTAAGTTCGTCCTGTACGATCAGTTAAAAAAAATTCCCAAGTGTGTATATTGTGATTTTTCACTCAATTACAATCACTCCTCATATCAAAAATTATAAAATTTTGTTGAATTTGATTACAAGTCTTCAATATCTTGGAGTTGATTTTCCTAAAATGTTAGTACACACTAAAGCAAGAAATAAATGTTCCAAATAGTGTTAGGAGATATATGTAAAATAATAATAATTGAAATCATCAAAATAATACAAGTTGCAAGAATGTAAAACATGCAAAATAGCAACTCTCTTAATAATCTCCCCCTTTTTGATGATGGCAAAATAATTATTTTTTATAGGAATTCCAATTCTAAATATCTCCCTTAAACTCCCCCTGAATTGATGAATACATGAAATATAAGGAAGCATATATGTAAAAAAAAAATTTGTTTTTAATTTTGAAGAAACAATCAAAACACACACTCAACTATGATAAGAACAACCAAAACCCAAAAAAAAAATTAAAAAATAAAACAAAACAAAACAAAATAATAAACAATTTCTCCCCCTTTTTGACAACAACAAAAAGTGAAAAAAGAGAAGAAAGATAGAAATGTAAGTAGAAGTATGAAATTCAGTTTATAATTTAATCTTGAAAGTGATTGAAATAAGATATGCAAATAAAATTAAGTCATTAGAGAAATCATAGAGATTCATATAATTAAAAAGTGTTATAACATAGAGAATAAAAAGAATTTATCAAATGCATTTGTCAATTTAGACATTAAGATAAAGAAAATTATTGCATAAGGGATGAATAAAAAATTTTATATTTCACATTTCAATTTCAAGTATAAATGATCATAAGATCAATTTGAATTAAGAGATTGAAAGAGTTTGGAAAGAAAGAATTACCACATGTGGCGCTTTGCGCATCTTGTTCATATCTATTTTTCTTTGGCACATTTTTGTGCATTTGTTTACTGTGGGCTTATTTTATGCCTCTTTTTGTCATTGCAAATTTTTTGCACAACTCTTTTGATTTTTGTACATTTGTACACTTTTCAAGAGTAATTGAATTCTTTCCAAAGTCAATAATCTAAGATTTCAAATTTTTCTAAGTGCATAAATACTATTTGAAAAGAGAAATACAAAATAAGAAAACATCTAAAATGCAATAATAATATTAGTACTAGAGTAGTCTAAATAAGAGACATGGAATTGAAGATTCTAGTAATATCAAGTTATAAGCATTTCTTAATTATAGAATAAATATATTTTCTAATGAAATTAATTTTAATTATAATTTAAATAATGCACTATTAAGATTAAAAAAAGTGAAAGTCATAAAGTCTAACACACATTTCCAAAACATTAGACAACAAA
>NW_021319178.1:21914848-21977209 GCF_001605985.2 Dendrobium catenatum
TTCATTAGAAACCTTGTCATTTCTGTTATACTTACCTCTATTCCATTGCTGGCGTCTCTTCTGCTTCCTCTTTAAAAAGCTTCTGAATTGTCTAGTCATCAGTGCTATATCGTCTTCATCCTCAGGTTGTGAGTGTTCACTTTCTGACTCTTCCACATTTAATGCAAGATTCTTTTCCTTTCTTGGTTCACCTGCATCAATCTTTCTTTGACTTACTCCTTGCTCGTAAGCAATGAGTGAACCAAGAAGATTGTCAATAGAATAAATGTTCAGATCTTTTGACTCTGTAATTGCAGTAATTTTAGCATCGTATGCAGTAGGTAAACAACGAAGAATCTTATTAACCATTTCAGCATTAGTTAATTCTCTACCAAGTGCATGCAAAGAGGTGACAATTTGAGTGAATCTTGTGTACATGTCAGATATAGATTCATTAGGTTTCATGCGAAATAATTCGTAGTCATGTAACAAGTTATTGAGTCTTGATTGCTTAACCTCATTAGTCCCTTCATAAGTTATACAAAGTCTATCCCATATGTCCTTTCCACTTTTGCAAGTGGAAACCCACATGTAGTCTTCAGATTTTAAAGCACAAAAGAAACTATTTAAACATTTCACATTTAATTGTGCTAAGTCACGTTCTTCTATAGTCCAATCTGCATAGGGTGTATCTACCCTTATTCCATCAACTAATCTAGTTGGTTTTGTGTAACCTTCCTGTACTAGCATCCACATGCGATAATCAAGTGACTGTAAGAAAGTAGACATGCGTGTTTTCCAAAAATCAAAAGGAATATTGTCAAACAGTGGAGGTTTAGTGATAGAGTAACCCTCAGGTGTGTTTCGGTTTCCAAATGTAGCCATCTACGTTAATCAAAAAGTAGTTCAAACTTATGATTTTGAAACGATGCTCTGATACCACTTGTTGAGTCTAGTAATAGGTTGTTAGACCTAAGTTAATGTCCCAAGGCTACCAAGAGGGGGGGTGAATTGGTAGTTTTAAAAATTTTAAACCCTCTTAATGTTAAAGTTGAACCGAAATAAAATTTTCTTTTAAAGTTAGTATAGAAAATTTTTTCAACCACACAGTTTTTTAAACAAAAGAAAAATGCGGAAAATAAAAGCAGTAAAGTAAACGACACAAGATTTATAGTGGTTCGGTCTAAACCAGACCTACATCCACTCCTCAGAGGCACCCTCTTAGTATTGCACTAATACCAGTAGTGTCTCTCCTCTTTTGCACCACAGTATGGTAGAGAAGCCTTTATAAACACAATTTTCACCACTACCCTATGCCACAGAGAACCGTCATCCTTTTACACAATCCCCAGTGTTGGCAGAGAACCGTCCGTCCTTTCACACTCTCCTAGTGTGGTCAGAGAACCCTTCATCCTTTTATACTCTCCTAGTGTGGGCAGAGAACCCTTCGGCTATTCACACTCTCCAAGTGTCGGCAGAGAACCGGATCTCCTTGACAGATCTTCTCACAAGAAATCTAGAAGGAAGAAAGAAAAGAGTGAAGTAATCCAAATTCACAAGTAGAGAATCTTACCTTTAAACACCAAGTGAAGCCTTCACGCTCCAGTGGTAGGAATCCTCTTTTGAATGCTCTCTCACAGTCTCTCCTTGACTTTTCTCTCAATAGGCACGAAGATCAAATGGCAAAAAGATTGGGTGGCAGTCTAATTTGGACTTTATATACAAAAGACAAGAAAAATTATCCAAAAACTACAAATTTTCAATTCTGTACGCAGTGGATCGTCCCGTACGATCGTGGCTCGTCCCGTATGATCGTGGATCGTCCTGGACGATTTTACTTAAATAGTCGGAAATGAACCTTATGTATATTGGTACGAAATATTTTTGTACACGATAATCGTCCCGTACGAACCAAGTTCGTCCAGTACAAAACTGTTATTACATAGGTCGATTCACGAAATTCTTCAGGACGTAACCAACTGACGTAAGTCGGTTCAGTTCGTCCTGGGACGAATAGGTTTCGTCTGGACGAATTGAGCAAGCCTCAATACAGAGCCGTTCGTCCTGGGACAAACCTTATTTTTTGTCTGGACGAATAAGGCATGGTGAGAATACAGAGACGTTCGTCCTGGGATGAACCATTGATTTTGTCTGGACGAACAGTAGAAAGTGAGAATCCCGAGAAGATCATCCCGGGATAACTATTAAATTCGTCCTGGACGATTAGGACTTAGAAAATTTTTCTCTCCGCCTGTTCGATCCTTTGCTCTCCTTAGGGGTAATTGACATGATCGTCCCGTACGAACTAAGTTCATCCTGTACGATCAGTTAAAAATTTTTGCAAGTGTGTATATTGTGATTTTTCACTCAATTACAATCACTCCTTCTCATATCATAAATTATGAAAATTTGATGAATTTGATTACAAGTCTCTAATATCTTGGAGTTGATTTTCCTGAAATGTTAGTACACACTAGAGCAAGAAATAAATGTTCCAAATAGTGTTAGGAGATATATGTAAAACAATAATAATTGAAATCATCAAAGTAATACAAGTTCCAAGAATGTAAAACATGCAAAATAGCAACTCTCTTAACATGAAGAACAATCTTGATCCCAGGTATTGCAGCTCATTAACCATTTTGAAGCCCATTTCCTTGCAATTTTCTTTTTATGTAAGCTCTAACAGATTTTCCAAACAAAATTTGTGACTTCGCTTTGTTGATCTTCTGTCCAGTCCATCCACAAAAATTAGTAAATATACTCATCATAACTTGAACCAACCTTGTAGAAGCTATCCCAAATAATAACACATCATCTGCATATAAAAGGTGAGTAATTTTCATAGCTCTTGGAGAAATCTGAATTCCCAATTCAAGCCCCTCTTGATTAATTGCATTTGATAAGAGTTGTGAACATATAATGAATAAATAGGGGGGTATAGAACATCCTTATCGAAAACCACTTTTAGCTTCAATTCATTTAGTGTTCTTACCATTCAAAATGATAAAAAATCTCACATTCACAACACATTCCATAATAAGATTAGAAATCATGGTTCGAAATCCAAACCATTTTAAAACATTTTACAAAGCCAACCATCCCATACTGTCATAAGCCTACTCCCTATCCAATTTGACCGCCATCAAACCATTCTTTTTTTTTTTAATTATGAATTTATTACAATTTTGATGAGCTAACAACAAATGATCAAATATAGATATTTCTGGAATGAATGAAACTTGTTTTTCAAAAATAATTTTAGAGATACAACACTTCAATCTATTCACAATCATAGTTATAACAAACTTGTAAATAGTTTGACAAAGACTAATTGGACGTAAGTTAGGTGGCAATACCAGATTTTTTAATTTTGGAATAAGAACTGTCATGGTATTCTTCCAAGCTTCATGCATCACACTAGTCTTGAAGAAACCATCAATTGCTTTCTACGTTGCATCGTTTACAATCTTCCAATAGAACTTGAAAAAAGAAGCAGTGCTTCCATCCAATCCAGGAGATTTGTTACTTCCTTGCTGAAAAACTGTTGTAGTAAACTCCTCCTCAGTGAATTTTGCAGTTAACAATTCAATTTCACCTGAATTTATTCTTTGTTCTTCTTTAACTGTTGGCCAATTCAGCAAATTACAAGTTCTGAAATGTCAATTCTTCTAAAAAAATCTTAGAAAAACAGCTTCAATCAGCTCCATGTCTTCCACTAATATATTATCTTCATCTTTAATTTGTCCAATAAAATTCCCATTTCTTCTAGAAGAAGCATAATCATGAAAGAATTTTGAATTAGAATCACCTTCCACAATCCAATTTGCCTTGGCCCTTTGATTCCACCATGTAGACAATCTACCTAAGGTAGCATTAAGCCATGACTTTGCCACAAAGCAATTTCAATTTCTCTAGACTAACCCATCCTTCACTTTCTTCCTCCAATTGTAACTTCAAAATGTCATCTTTCAATTCTTCCTTAAGCAAGCTTAGTTTTTTGCATTTGTTTTTATTCCAGTAATATAAAGCCTTTAGAGTTCTTCAAAGTTTCCTGTAAGAATATCAGCTACATTACCAAATTCTTTTTTTTCCCAAGCCTTAGTAACAATACTCCATGTAGCAAGGTAAGACTTCCAAGTATCTTCAAATTTGAAATTCTTAGAATGGAACCATTGCACCTCATCAAATTTAAAAACAATGGGACAATGATCAGATGACACCCTTGCTAGATGTTTAATCATTGCCAATGGGGCCATTTGCAAGGTATGCAAATTCAACAAACATCTGTCAAGTCTTTCCCAAATTCTAGCACCACGTTCTTTATTGTTACACCAAGTAAACCTTGGTCCAACAACACCCACATCATGAATGTCATTATTTTCCATAAAAAATTTCATTTACTTCGAACCTTGAGACATAATAAATCATTTTCCACCCCTTTTATCTTATTTGGATAAAAGACAATTAAAGTCCCCTCCCACTATGGGAGGAACACTTCCCACAACAAGCCTCTCAAGACTTTCCCAAAGGCTCCTTATAGCATGAAACTCCTCATTCCCATACTCCGTATAAACATTCCAGCACCCCCTACTATCAGTATCAAGAACCTCAAAAACCAATTGGGAAGAATGCTCCACCACTCTAAAAGACACATCATTCTTATCCCAAAGCACCAAAATACCACCAGAAGTACCTTCCTCCGGATGATGAAAAAAACCCAGTCACTCCCATTAATTCTATTAACATTACTTCTATCAATACTAGATAACGTGGTTTTAGATAACCCAATAAAGAAAACATCATTATCTTTCACCATCTCTCTAAGATATAGAGAGGCTTCCTTCTTTTTAGCCTCTCTATATTTCCAAAACACAAATGAAGACATTAATTACATAAAGGGGAAGAGTCCCCACCTATCTTCTTCACATTTCCCTTCTCCCCTTCTTTTTATAGGAATAACTTCAATTGGTTCCAAAAGTTTAAGCTGATAATTTAATTTTTGTTTAGTAACACATGGCATGCCATTATTAGAAACCAGTTATTCTTTCACTCCAAATTTAGCAATTGTAACATCAGAATTATTTCCTTCAGAAGTAGGAGTAACAACAACTTTAAATTTTCTATCATTATTTGAAGAAGTTGTAAGTTCAATTATATCTTCATTAGGATCACTAGAACCAACATCAACTAGACCTGAATCTTTATTTATAGGATCATTCATATTTTCAGGAATATCATCATGAATAACAACAGGTGCATCTTCAATATCTTCAGCCAACATATCAAATCTGTTCTCCACACAAATATCAGGCTTTAAACTATCCCAGTTTTTATTCCCTTCAATATTTTTTTTCCACATTCTCCACTCTATCATATTGAATATTATTCTCAGATTGTACTTCATAGGATTTTTGATTGACAGCCTTCTCCTTATTCAATTCCTTCAGTTTGAACCACCTTCCCTTCTCCACCTCTTGAATATTTTATTTCTAAATTTCACATGCATCCATGGTCCATATTCCTCCTTTTGATGATTAAAGATTGAAGCTTCATGATCCTCAAATGTAAATTCCAACGAGCTTTTGTTAATACCTTTAGCATTATCTTCTTGAGCATGAAGTACATTGCATTATGATTTCAAATGCTGAATCTTAACACAATGAAAACAAAATGAAGTAATCTTCTCATATTCAACCTTTTGAAAAAATCTCCCACCCAATCCATCAAACCAAATTCCCAGAGGTAATTTGGATTCAAAATTAATACGAACACAAGCACGGGAAAATTCCCTCTTTCCCCATTTAAAGGAATTTCCATCTAAATACATAAGTGTTCTAACTTTTGAATCAATTTTAGCAATATTAACTTCATCCCAACAGTACAAATGTAGAAGAGGCAAACGAATCCAAACCGGAGTAGTTAAACCTTTTAAAGATAACGGTGAAAAAAATGGAGACCATTTGTCTATACCTACAATGTGACCCCCAACTTACCATGGGCCACCACTGAGAACTTCTTACATAACTTCGGCTGACTTAAAGGAATATATGATCCAATCCAACCCCAAAGTTGTTAAGTGAAAGTTGCCAAATTTGCTCCATTGCCTTCTAAACTCCTCCATGCTACACACGAGAAAAAGGGATATTAAAAAACACTTACATATAAAACACATAAAAAACATAGATAAAACACAATCAAAGCATATATAATGCTAAATAAAAGCACAATGAAAGCATAATAAACAGTAAAGTGAATTTCTATAGAATTTTATTAGTATTTTTAATAATTTTGAAAAGACATACAATTTCAAAAATTTTCCATATAAAATTAAACTATATTGAACACTTATTGATAAAACACAACAAAAGTGCAACTAAGCTGCATTGAAAGCAAATTAAAAGACCAGCAAAAGCACAGTAAAAGTGCAATAAAAGAGCTTTTAAGAAATATTTTCTAAAAAATGACATCTGTGTTTCGCTACGCTTTTACTGCACTTTTGTTGCACTTTAGATTCACTTTTACTCTTTTATTAGTGTTAAAACTTTACACCATGATCTAAAGTACTATATTTTGTAAAAAATATTTCTAGCATGAGCTAAAGTAATACTTAGTGAAAAAAGGTTAGTAGCATGAACTTAATTAAAAAAAATCAAATTTTATTACAAGAAATTTAATACAAATATTAAGTTTAATACAAAGTTATATTTTTTTAATAAACAATCATTAGTCATTACAATTAAAAGTAATTACAAGTGCATTTTTGAAGAAATAACATCCACAATCATTCTAATGTACTTAGTGTTGAGTCCAGTAAATTGCAAATCTTCTGAAATTGTTAGGAGATAACTATACATTTGAACAATAATGTTTGGAATCATCAAAACTACATAAGTTGCATAAATATAACTCATTCAAATAGCAACTATTCAAACACTTAGGCCCTAGCTATCTGGTTATTAATTCCTGAATGAAGAATTCGAGCATGCTTGAGAAGTTCATTTGTGTTGAAGGATTTTCCTTTTCTACTGTTTTTCACTTAGGGTAGGTTTCTCTGTTGAAAAAATTAGGCTTAGAAAAATATATATTGCCTCATCATATATAATGAAAAGAAAACAACGAGGATATTAAATCTTACTCTTAGGCTTCTTCTTCTTTTCTCAATGGCCCTTTAGTCTTACATTAGTGATTTCTTTAGGCCTACTCTTTAGTTGATCTTTTTTTTTTTTTGCAAAGCCACCTTATTTATTTCCAATAAACTTATGGATTTTTATCTTGCCATCTAAAATCAAGTATATATTTTTCTGCCATGTCTTTCAGAATAGTAAACATGTACTGCTCAGCTTTGATGTGATTTTCCTACACACTTGTATGCCCTTGTACTGATCATTATTGTGCTTTTTCTATACAACTTTGTTTAAGAACTTTGACAAATTAAAAAAATTTGAAAACCCTTAAAACAACCTAGGATGAGATAGAAATTTACTGACAAGTAGAAACCCTCAGTAGTTCTGACAAAATTAACTTCTGATTCCTAAACATTTCCATACATCCTTTCATATTCGTGTCTTGTGAGAATTTCATCTCCACAAATATAGCAACATTGTTCCTCGTGTATTTCTTTCGGAACAATATCAGAAACCCTAAATATTTGAATTTGAAAAATTTTAAGAATTTTTTCCTTAAATTGAACGTCAACTTTAAACCTTCTTACAAAAAGTGTAAGTCGGTTTCGATTTCTAGAGAGAGAAGCTCCCGCTTTGGTTTCTAGAGAGAGAAAGTTTGAATCTTCGGGTTTTCGCAGTTTTTCTTCTTCCGGCCATGGCGGCCTCCAGCCGTCCGCCTTCCGATCCTCCTGATATGTTTCCCTGTGCTGTTCCTCTGAGTTCTTCTGAGCGTTCATCTCCGGCGCGACCATCTGTTTTGGGTGATCTTCCGATTTCAAGATCGGAATTTAAACCCTTAGTCATTAGGGAAAGATCTGATTCTTGTGTTCTGTCTTACCTCAATCATCCTCTGATGGAAAGGGTAAGGGTTTGATCGATCCTTTGGCTTCTGCTTTTAGAAGCAAGGATAGAAAGTTTACAGATGATAACTCTGTTGCGTCGAACTTAATCTTTGGTTCTTTGGAGCATGGTGCTCCTGTTTCTACGAACAAGAACGCTAATCTTAATAATGAGAGAAATCTTCCTGATTGCTCTGATATTCACAATATTTCATCCAAACCTTTGGATCCGGTTAACGATTCTATTAATCTCTTTGACTCTGTTTCATCAGAAACAAAACATGTAGATGAAATAGGTAACCCGAAGGCCTCCTTTCTTAATGCTTGGTCTAAGCCGCAGCGCATTAAATTAACTTTGATTCAAACTCCACTGTTATGTCTTCTGACGGGATAGCAGTTAAATTGAATACGGATCAGGAAATCAACAATTCTCAAATTCTTTCTAATTCAGTGGTGATGAAGGTTTTGGGAAAGAACATTCCATTCTCCACTTGTAGCATTGAGTTACGCAAGCAATGGAAAAGGTTTGGTAATTTTCATCTAACCTCCTTGGGAATGAATTGGATTCTTTGTTCATTTAAATCTACTACATCCATGGAGGAAGTTCTCAGTGGGGGGCCTTGGTACATTGGAGGACATATCGTCGGCTTGGACAAATGGTCACCCTCGTTTTCTCCTTTATTTTTAAAAAGGACTAACTGCACCTGTCTAGATTCGCTTCCCGCATATGCCTTTGTATTGATGGAATGAAATTAACATTGCCATAATAGCTTCTAGAATTGGTACACCCTTGTTCTTTGATGGTAATTCTTTTAGTTGAAGCAAAAAGGAATATGCACGAGTTTGTGTTCGTATAGACCTTGAAACCAAACTACCCGCGGGTATATGGGTTGATGGATTGGGAGGCAGATTTTTTCAGAAAGTAGAATATGAAAAACTATCCTCTTTCTGTTTTAATTGTGCCAAAATTGGGCACTTGAAACTGATATGTCCAGATCTTTCAACAGCCAAGACAGCTGAAATCAATAAAGCAATGAATGAGAATGTTATGCAAGCTGAGGTCTTTCAGCAAGGATCAAATAAATCCCCGGGCTTGGATGGTTCTACTTCTTCATTCTTTAAATTCTATTGGGACATCGTCAAAGACTCTACTTGGAGAGCTGTCAAGCAGTTTTTCACTACTGGATGCATGAACGGTGATTGGAAGGATACAATGATTGTTCTTATTCCAAAAATCAACTCTCCGGTAACTCCTTCCAATTTTTTTCCAATTAGCCTTTGTCAAACTATATATAAAATTGCTGCCACAATGTTAGTTAACAGAATTAAGATTTGTATTCCCAAGCTCATCTATGAGGAGCAAGTTGCCTATGTTCCGGGTAGATCCATGTCAGACCACTGCCTTCTTTCTTTAGAGATCTTTAACAAGTTCAGGATTTCAAAAAATAAGAAGGGTTATATGGCTGTCAAGCTTGACATGGATCAATATTTTGATAGTATGTGTTGGAAAACATTGGATAATGTTCTTTCCTGGTTTGGTTTCCCAAAAAAATTCTAAATCCTCATTTTGGAATGTGTCACTAATGTTCGGTTCTATATTCTTTTGAATGGTAAAGGAACTAGATGGATTGAAGCCAAGAGTGGCTTTAGGCAAGGCTGCCCCATGTCGCCTTATCTTTTCATCATGTGTTCACAGCTTCTATCTAGTTTAATTGAGCAAAGAGGCCTTCAAATTGGCATCCAAACTTCTTCCAGAGCTCCAAAAATTATGCACCTACTCTATGCCGACGATATCTTGCTGTTTGGGTCTGCTACCACTTCTCAACTTCACGTGATGATGAGCTTAATTAATGAGTATTGTGGCTGGATTGGGCAAGGCATTAATCAGAACAAGTCTCAAATCATCTTTGGGAACTCTTTTAAGCCATCCTTGAAACGCAAGCTTGGAAAAAAATCTGGCTTCAAAACTGTCAAAGAGCTTAATTACCTGGTTATTAAAATTGCCTTGAGGAGACTGGTCAAGAACGACTTTCATTTTGTAATTGATCATGCACTAGAGAAGCTCAATTCTTGGGGAGCTCGTTTTCTATCTATTGCTGGAAGGCTGACTCTGGCTAAATCTTCCTTACTCTCACTGCCAACTTTTGTTTATTCCTTAATCCCCAAGAAAATTCTGTATGAGCTGGACCGTATCTGCCGTGATTTTATTTGGCACCAGAATTCTGAAACTAAGGGACTACATTACATTGCTTGGCATGAGTTATGTATTCCTAGAGCTAGTGGAGGCCTGGGCATGCATTCTTCTGTTGTGAGAGTTGGTCCCTTAAGAGCTCGATTAGCTTGGAGGCTATACCAGAACCCCACTTCTCTGTTGTTTAGGTGCTTGACTGCTAAGTATGGTTCCGCCATTTGGAGTGGTAAGACTAAAAAAGGCCATTCTGCTGCCCATTCCATTATTTCTAATGGAGTTTCCTTTCTTAAACCTATAGTTAGGTGGAACATTGTTAATGGTGCTAACATTAGTGTCATGAATGACATTTGGTTGCTAGATAAATGTTTCAACAAATGGCCTACACTTGCTGATTGTATTGGTTTGGAAAGTCTAACGTTACAAAATTTTATCCTTGATGATGGCCATAGGAATTTATTGGTGCTCAGCCGTTACTTCAACACTGATTTGGTTAACCTCATTATCCACCAATGCGTGATCCATGAGGGGGATGGTGATTATATGGAGCTTCTTTACCAGCATTCTGGTAAGTCTATTACTTCGTTGGCTTATTCTGAAGCTATCAAGTTTCATAAAACCATAGATGATTATGGGTTTGCAAATTGGCTATGGAAATTGAAGCTAAAACC
Source organism: Dendrobium catenatum (assembly GCF_001605985.2). Taxonomy (NCBI): domain Eukaryota; kingdom Viridiplantae; phylum Streptophyta; class Magnoliopsida; order Asparagales; family Orchidaceae; genus Dendrobium; species Dendrobium catenatum. The sequence continues at coordinate 21,925,692 of NW_021319178.1, forward strand.
AAGGATGGCACTCTTTTGGTGGAGATTAAGTAGGTTTGCTATACCTACGAATGAATTCTTGAAATATAGAAAGCTCAGCATTAGTGATCACTGTGCTTACGGTTGCCCTGCTATTGAGAACTGTGATCATATTCTGATTCATTGCAAATCTTTATCTGAAATCTTATGCAAGTTGAGATCCTGGGGAATAATTATTCCACGGTTTAGCTCTCTCACGAATTGTTTCCAGCATTTAAAAATACTTTCCAGCACTAGTTTAGACACTGTTAAGCTTTACCGCACTGCGGTATACTATTCTTGGAATTGCAGGAATGATAAAAAACACTGTAATCCAGCTATTCCTGTTCCTGTGATAGATGCCAACGTCTTATTCACTGCTACAAGCAAATTTCCATTGCTAGTTAACTGGGATGCTAATCTCCTTAGGGAGTTCGTAACTTCATGGCATCCCCCACCACTAGACTGGATCAAAATCAACGTTGACTCATCACTGCTGGATTCAAATTTGGCCAGTATTGGTGGAGTGGCTCGGGACTCCAAAGGTTGCTTACTTCTTGCATTTGGAAGGCAAAAACTTCATTGGGATATTAATCAACTTGAAATGGAAGCTGTTTTCGATTTAAAGGACTTCGTTCAAGACTGGAAATTCGATTGTAAATGATTAATAATAGAGGGTGATAACTACAACGTTATCAAGTATCTTCATGATACCGTGACTAAGCCCAACGCCTCTGACCAGGTTTCCTAGAAGATTAATTTCCTCCACGACTTCAACAAGGTTATTTTCCATCACATATCTAGGAATTGCAATAAAGTTGCTGATTTGTGTGCAACTATTGCTTTACAGTATAACTTTTGTTTTGATTCTTTTTCTCATTATATTCCTTATACATTATCTAGTCAACTGAAGAAGGAATATGAGGTTGCTTTTTCTTGAGTTGTTTGTAATAGTTTTGATCTTCGATTCTTAATGCAATTTTGCAATTCTTAAAAAAAAAAAAAAAAAACAAAAAGTGTAAGTCAAGAACGCGGAACTATTTTAGAACTTCGCAGTTCGTACCAAATAATTTCTGATAGGCCAGCCACTAGGCATGCGGGACTCGATTCGCACGCATGCCTGGCCACTGATTCCACCGTCGGTCACACGTGCGAACCGTCTCGCGAGCGCTGCGACGTCCGCTCCCCTCTCTCTCTCCCCTTCATTTCAGTCTACAACCGAGGGAAGTCGTTCCCCCCACACGCAAATCCGGTGAATCCACGTCTCTTCTGCTCCATTCTTATTACTTTATCTTCTGGCTGAGTAAATCTGGGGTTCTACCTACCTTGCGTCCACATTCCTGCATTTCATTGTTCATCGCGTTTTTTCTGAATCACTACACACATCGGATGCAGGGTAAGCTGCTGTGAGCATTCTTGAACAGTTTTCAGCCTATGCTGCTGAAGTTTCTCGCAGATTGCGTCGAATTGGTATAGTAGAATGATTAACTTAGCTGGTTTTGTTCATCTGTACTATCCATTGCGCCTGTTGCGTAGATTGTTCTGTACAGGATTGAAATTCGGCATATTAATGTCCTCTGTCACAACGTTGGGTGTGTTTAAGATTTGTCCGAGCTATCGTGCGGCGTGACTGTGTTGTTTGTTGGTGGGCGCACTACCTCTTGTAAGTTTATTGTGGGGAGAGAGGGTATTCAGGGCTTATTGAATGTTTATGAGTTCTCCTCGTAAACTGTAGTTAAATTTATGCTGGTAAGTGGGAGTTTCTTGTGAAAAACCGGGTCAATTGGTTCAGTTAAGTAAGCAGGGGTTTTCAGGCTATTTCCATACATTTCGTAAAAAACATGTAAGCATTATTCCTGAATCCTACAAGGTTCTAAGTCCAGTTAAAGATAATTTTTTCTTGTCTGAACTTTGTTCCTCTACCTTATGCCATCTTCTGAAGTGACAAGTTGAAGATAATGTTTTCTTGTCTGAACTTTGTTCCTCTACCTTATGCCTTCTTCTGAAGTAACAAGCTGATCATCAAAACAGCTTAAAACAGTTTGGACTGTTAGATGTACTTGCAATGCTTCCTTGACGTGGTCGAATACAATTTTTATTGTTGCAAACTGAAAATTTTTTTAGCATCAGCCAGAAGGGTCCAAACAAGTTTATTGGTGCAAATAAAAAATTTCTTTAGTATCAGCCAAATGTGCAGAGGTGGTCAACCTCCTGAGGTTTCCCCAAAAAAATACAGGAAATGATTCTAGCCTTAAAGATAAGTGCAGTGAAAGCATTAAAAAACATTTAATTTATGATCTAATTATGGTATTTGGAGTTCTTTGTAAAAATTGTATGAATCATTATTATCTACCAGAACATCACAATTATTTGAAGGTTAAAAGAGTGCATAATTGGTATCAATTACTAATGCTTCGTTTGGGACGGCTTGTTTACTGCTTCTTAAAGCAGCTTTCTGTTACAAAAGTTTTAATTTTTGTACTTGAAAGTTGCTTTAAGAAGCAGGAAGAAAGCCGTCCCAAACGAAGCCTAAATGTTGATTGTATTCTTCTTTTGATCCCTTTGGCACTCTTAGCTCAGCTTGTACAATTGCGAGGTAACTGTGTTGAACCCTATCATGTGAAGGAGAAGCTCTAATTTTATTTCAACTGTGTTTGAATTAATCTTGATGAATCAGAGATATCTGTGTCCATCTATGAGAAGCTGCTTATATGCTTCATGACATTGAAGGGAAATAAAGCTAGTCATATCACTTAGGAGAATGCTAATGTTGATGATGATGATATGAGCTTATGTTATCATAAGCTTGTTGCATGTTAAGGTGAACTTTTGCATCTTAATGACTATATTTTTTTCAGCATGGAAAGCAAGCATTCTACTTTTATTAGATTAAATGAGAATTTGATTCTTAATAGGACACAATGTAGTAAAAGGATACATGTAGCCGAACCTACGTAGTGGGATAAAGACTTTTTATTGTTGGAAACAAAACAATATGCGGACCACATTTTATAATTTAATTACTTGGAAATAAGGCTCCCTCCAACAAATAGAAATTTAAAAAAATTGAGTCATATCTCCTTGCTTTTGGATCATCACACAAATTAAAATGATTGTTAAATTTATGTTTTCTAGTCTTCTATTTCCATTAATTTTTCAACGCATTTGATGAAGAAAGTTTTTATGTAAACCTTTCTGTAAGCTATGTTCAAACTTTGAAGGTCAAGTGTAGGTCATGGTAGCTTTTTTATTCATTTATAGTATGTTCTAATTTTTCAACGATGCTTTTTTATTCATTTAAATCTTGTCTCTAATTTCCACTTAAATCGATTCTTGTATGGTTATGGTAGCTTTTGCACGAATTAGAATAATTATTTCGGTATTAAGCAGTAGAAGCTTATAATCTTTTTGATTATATGCTTAGTAATTGTCTCATCCTTTATTTTTTTTCTTTTCTTTTCCTCATGTAAAGTTTCTTTCTTGAGCAGTTGGATGGTGATCATGACTATGATGGGTAATAACTATCTGCAGGCCACACCCTACAATCTTTTTTTGGAGGATTAATTTCAATTGCCTGTTGCATTTGACATGCATCTTGATGGGCTTGCATATGATCAACTATTGGAAACAGCAACTTGGTTCTATATTATTAGTTTATTTTGCAGTGAGGATAAACTGTGCTATCAATTCAGATGGTAAGAGAAGGTGGAATTTAAGTTAAAACCCTCATAGACATTTTCTTCCTCCTTTCCAGCCATGTGTGGGAATTAGAAACGTGTAACATTTTTTTTACAGGTGCAGCACTTCTTAGTTTTAAGTCAGCAATTGTTGGTTCTGATGGTATCTTTCTCCAATGGAATCAAGAGGATCCTGATCCTTGCAAGTGGAGAGGAGTGACATGCGACTTACATTCAAAGAGAGTAACTCATTTGTAAGTGCAGTCAGTAAACATACCTGTCTCTAGGCTAAACATAACCTTTTCACAGTGATTGTCCTTTCGATTGTGTTTGTTTGTGTGCATGAGTGACTTTTTGGCACTTTTTCTTTATGATTATGTTTATAAATTGTTCTTTTCCTTGGAATACACAAATCCTTATACTCGTTATATTGGGTAATTTACATGCATGACACTTAAATGTTACGGATTTACATATATGTCCTCCTTATTTGAAGAATAGAAGGTAAAACCTTTAATGTAGATTTAGCTAACATTACCATCTCCATCCTAGTTGAGATGCCTTTACCTCATTTTTAATTGCCGATGGATGCTAATAGGTTGTCACAGCCACATCCTTGCCTTGGTTTTTCAATGCTCTACAATGATGCCTCCTTGTCTATGTTGTTGCTCAATGATCTTCTATGGTGCGTGTGGAGAAAAAGATGTAGACTATGATAGAAAAATAAATAGAATTTCAGCTTACTGGCCTTGTTGATGTCTTGTTGTCATTGTCAACCAAACCTTAACTTCTACCATTTTTCATGCTAGGAGGCCAATTTTTACTAGTTTTGATTATTTTTCTATGCATTGACCATCTAAAAATTTGCAGCCTATGAAGGTAACTTAAGTTTGCTACGGTTTGGCAATATCAGACTTTGTTGTCTGTCAAGCATCACGAAACTTTCTTCGCACCTTTAGTGACAAGCTATGTAAGATTGAATGCGCCACCTCCATTATTTTAGTTATTAGTCTAGCCCACTGAGGTTAAACCAAGGGTTAGGCACTATACGATTGAATGTCCAGCCTGTGTCAATTATTAGTCTAACTTATTGAGATTGAACCAAGGGTCAGCCACAATGATAGGGTGTAATATTTGAAAGATGGAGCAAATTATGTGTTTTTACTTTTTTTAATCAAAACATGGTTGCTATTTATCTAAATAACATAGCTTAATGTTGCAACTAATTAAAAAACTCTTAGTATATTTCTTTTTAAAGAAGTTAGTTGCTATGTGGTTAGGCTAATACATTTGAATCATTTGTATTATATTTATTACGAAAAGCATCATTAAAATAAACCTAAATTTAAGTATTAAATTAGACCATCATCTTATATTTGGGTTAGACATAATTCATTCACTTAAAATGCCTTAAAAATACAATAGTCTAAAAAATAAATAGATTAATGATAATTGTGGTTAGACAAATGATATGCAATCTGATTGTGATACTTATATATAGAAACTTAAAGTATATCCTTGAGATATTTGATTAAGTATCATTATTGTGGTTTCTAGAGTCCATTGGAGGTAATTAATTGAAAATTTCCCCTCTTTTTTTTATGATTTTCTGTTTATTGCTACACAAATAAAACTTATTTAAATACCTTAAGAGTCCACCATCTTCTTGTGACAGATAATTTTAATGTTTTATTTCTATGTATAAAAATATTTGAATTATCTGTTTTGAATAGATTTTGGATATGGATAGGATTAGAATTGATTTCAAATTATTTGATGTTATCTTTGTTGTCTTACAAATTTTAATAGGGGTTCATGGCTTTTATTTGGATTATTACTTAAAATTGAAATATTAACTTCCTCTCCCTCTCTATTTATTGTTGGACTTCATATTATTCATTCTCATTCTTCTTTTATTACTAGCCATCCATCATTTGATGCCTCCCTAATCATGATCTAGCTCCTCATCCTGATTACCTATGGTCATGATTGAATGTATCGAATTGGGCAGTAAGATTTCAAAAGCATTCTAATCATAGTGTATGTGCACTTGTCCATAAGCACAATTGCCTACCCATGCGTTTGCATGCCATGAAAGTTTGAGTATATTGTTAAATCTAATACAATTGTCCCAAGGCTAACCAAGAGGGGGGTGAATTGATAATTTAAAATTCTCTTGAATTTTAGAAAACTGATTTAATATTTTCACAAAATATTTTTAACCACAATAATTTAAAGTACATAAAATAAAAAATACAGTAAAAAGTAAAAGAACAGAAGAATACCAAATTTTATACTGGTTTGGTCCAACTAGACCTACGTCCACTTCTTGAAGACTCCTTCAGGTATTGCACTAAAGCAAAAGTGACTATCTTTATGCTCACACAGCAAGGCGGATAAGCCCTTACAAAACCTCTCATCCACCAACCTGGTGCGGCAGAGTACCAACGTCCTTTCTCACCCTCCTTGTGTTGACAGAGTACCAATATCATTTCTTACCTTCCTGGTGATGGCAGAGTACCAACGTCCTTTCTCACCCTCTTGGTGATGGCAGAGTACTAACGTCATTTCTCACCCTCCTAGTGACGGTAGAGTACCGTTGTCTTCTTTGAAATTCTTCTCTCAAGAGCCTTCATGGAAGTAGGAAGAATCTTGAAGATTAAACAAGAGATCCTTACCTTTGGGCAACCTTGTGAATCCCCTCATAATTTTCTCTTAAAAGATCTCTCATCCTTCACTCCTAAAACTCTCTCCCAAACATTCTCCTTTTCCACTCTCAAAATAAATTCGTAGCAATATTATTAAAGTGTCAGTTTTTTAGGATACTTATATATGAAAGACAAGAAAAATTATCCGGAAAACTAAAAATTTCAACAGGAACGTACTCAGATCGAATAATTTGATTGCACTTCGTATGCACGAATAGTTCAAAAATTCATGTACGATCCTGTATGAACAAGATTTTGTATTATGTCAGTCGTCTGTACGAACTGACATAATACTGTACGAACAGTTCAAAACTGAACAAGTTCGTCCGGTATGATTATGTACGAATCCATTTCATACACTATGAATCGTCTGTACAAACCATGTATCGTACAATACAAACTGTTTAAACAACTCATGCTTCATTTGATACGAACATGGACGATTTCATTTCGTACTCTGAGAGTCGTTTGTACGAACCCAACATCATATAATACGATCCGTTCGAAAATATATGAGATCGTTTGGGATGAACTGGTATGCACCCATTTCGTACTCTGTGAGTCATATGTACGAAACATTACAAACAATTCAAAAAATGATGGGTTCGTTGGGACGAACTGTTACGTCCCCATTTCGTACTTTGTGAGTCGTCTGTACGAAACATTATCGAGTATGAAAATTGCAAAAAAAAATTTCCAGGCATGATTTAAATAATTTCATTTTGGAGAAATTACCATGACAAATCGTCTAGTATGATTTAAAAATCGTATAATATAATTAGTTTTAAAATATTAAATTTTGACACATTCCCCCAGTGTGTGTGCACAGTTATCCAATTACAATCATAATTTTTGAGACTCAAGAAAAATAGAAAAATAACAGGCTTTATTACAAGAAATACTAATTTAATCTATCTTGAAGTTTTCGATAGTCTGGAGTATGATTTTCCTGAAACATTAGTGCACACAAACAACACAAAGAAAATGTATCCAATGTATGTTAGGAGAAACAATAATCATAACAATAATATTTTGGTATCATCAAAAAGTCACATGATATAAAACTTAATCTTGAAATCTAAGATAATATTCCTATTTTTGATGATGATAAAATAATTATTATTTGAGTTAATAAAAAAGACAATTTTTCTCCTAAGCTTCCCCCTCAATGAATGATCAATTTAAAAACAAGAGATTCCAATGAAAATCAAAACAATAACAAATAAAAAAACATACATACCATAAAACACACACAATACACATATCACGTAAATCACACAAAAATAATCATACAAACATCAAACAATAACTAATGAAATACAACAAAACACACAATATATACATCATGTAAATCACATAAAAATAATCACACACACATCAAACAATAATTAATGACTCATCATTTTGTCAACAACAAAAAGGGAAGTACCTCTTGAAAAGATAATTTTCTTTTGATAAATTAAATAAATGATGAAGATAAAGATTTTAAATTATTTGCAAAGACAATATTAACTTCCTAATGCGAATAGAAATGTCTCAAATTTTAAATCAAAGAATAATTAAGATAAGAAAAGTCAACCAATTTCACAGTTCGTTTTAGACATATCAAATAAAAATAATTATTACGAAATTGATGAAATAAAGATTTATTAGTTTCTAATTCAATAGTGCAGTTTATTATTGATTAAATGAATTTGAATAAGAGATAGAAAGATAAAGAAAAGAACTTAATGAAACTTTCAATCGACAACATTGCACATCTTTTGAATTTTTGGCAACTTTCTGCTTCTTTTTAGTTTGGGCTAATTTTATGCTTCTTTTCACTTTAGCGAACATTACACATCTTTTTAAACTTGTGGCATATTTTGTGCATCTTTTCAAGCCTGATATGCTTTGTGCATCTTTTTATATTTTTGGTCTTTCCAATATCAAGAAATCTTAAAACAAATTCTAATAATTAACAAAAGTATACACATTGAAAAAAATAAAATAAAAATAGCACTTCTATTTTGAAATAATTATAATTAAATAATATTTATCTATAAGAATATTAAGATGATCTTCTAATCTACATTCAACCCTAATTTAATTTAAAATTTTGAGAAATTAAAATTTGCAAGGAAATTAATTTGTAGAGTAGAGTTTTTTAAATTTTATTCTAGAGATCAACTATATTTGATTAGTTTATAAAAACTTAAAGCAATTAAAGAAGAATAATTTCAACATAAGACAAAACATCATTCCATTAAGCACATGTAACACATACAACCAGTACATCATACCAGAAAGGAAAAAATACTACATAGCAAAGCCATCACATGAGATAAAAAAAAAACAAGACAATAATAAGTATAACAAAAAATCACAACTCAAATCCTGAGGGACCCTGGTTTGGAGGTGGCTAAGGGGTGAACATCGTAAAGTAGCTATTGATCGTAGCTACTTGAGTGTTGACATAGTCGAACTGTCCTCTAATCCACCCCATGTCTTTATTGTACCTCGCATCCTGCTGGTTTAGGTGAGTCTCAATTTGATCAAAATGTTGATTAAAATGAGATTCAAGTCTATCAAAACGCTGGACCACTTTTTGATAGAAATAGTAATTAGGTTTAGGAGCAGGTACTCCATCAGATTCCTCTCTCTCAGTTCATTGGTCTCGGTTAAAAATTGCACAGAAAGAAGCATCGGTAAGATAGATAGGAAGCTGAGTAGGTGAATTAGGATGAATAAAGTTGTACTTCTTTTCTAGAATGCAGGCTACCAAATATTCTAAAGCCACATTTTTTTTCTCTTATTGTTAGGAAATCCAATATCAGAAAGCTTATAGATATAGTCTATAATCAATTGGGCTTCGTCTATAGTAGTGTTTGTCATGATAAGGCATGTGACTGTAGATAATAAAGGAGTTAGGTTGATATGATCACTAGCTTTAGGTATAATAAAAATTTTCAATACATGCTGGATGATGCTAGCATTTTTGTTCAGGGTGTACACATGAGATAGGTGATTGACTTGAGCAACACCTCTAAGAGTTTGGTTAATTTCAGACCAGTCGAAATCAGATCTAGAGGTCATTGTGCGCCCTAATCATTTCAGTCCTAAGATTCAGGAAGGTACCTAAATCTTCCTTGGTTATTTCTTCTCGTAGCTTAAACACATATGAAGTCATCCTAGTGTGATATTTGTTTAACGTCTCTTTGAATCAGGAGACGAGATTGGGTAATCTTAGCTTCAAAGAAACGACCATAGACTTCCTCATTGTCTTTCGAGAGAAAATTCTCATCAAGTTTGCTAGAATGAGAGGAAGAGGCATTGAAAGTTCATTTGCGCTTGCTGCTGCTCGCCATTTCTAGAGTTAGTACACGAGATGGTTTGATATTGAAGAAGATTGTGAAGAAAAACCATCGAATGCCTTTCAATTTTAAGAAAAACAACCTATCATATAGTATAAAAATTTGGTCGTATGTACAAATTTAAAATCATACAGAACGAAAATAATTTCGTACATACGAATGAAAATTGCCAAAAATAAAATGACTTTTCGTAAACTGCCATTCCCGAGAAGTCATTTCGTACACCATTTTGATCAAATGATTGTATAGACGAACATCTGTTCGTCCAGGACGATGAGAATAATAATGATCGTTTATGGTAGTTTGGTCCGTCTACATGAAAAATTGATGATATGATCGTACAGACAAAAATGGGAATTCATACGTACGATCTATGAAAAATAACAGACATTTGGAAAACCGTTCCCAATCGTACAGACGAAAAAATAATATATCGTATAGTACAAAAATTCATCGTACAATACGATAAGAAAAAAAAATCTCATTTTCATCTATTCAACTAAAAAATAATATCACACACAGTCTTTATAATTCATACAATATGAAAATGGTTTGTTTAATACAAATTAAAATGAAACTCAAGACATGATAAACAAAAATTCTATTAAAAAATAAATCACCCAAGATCCTTGACATGCAACAATGAAAATAAAAACAAAAATAATACTAATTAAAGAAAAAATAAACACAAATTAGAGAAATAAACAATCACTAACAAATAAACAAAGAAATAAACCAAACACATCAACATACATGAAATATATTACAAATCCAATTTGTAGAATTACAATTTTAAATATTAATATCAATCACACATAATCTGATTCTTAATGTACTAAACATTTCAAAAGCCAGTGGTTTTGTGAAAATATTTGCAAGTTGATTCTCAGTAGCAATATGATGTAATTCAATTTCTCTTTTAGCCAGATGATATCTAATGAAGTGATGCCTTTATATTTTTTTGCTTGTTTCTAGAATGTTGAATATGATTATTTAAAATATATATGACACTTGTATTATCACAAAAAATTAGAATAATGCTAATAGAAAATCCTAAATCAATTACTTGTTATTTTAACCAAAAAACTTATGCCACACAACTACCTAAGATAATGTATTCTACTTCAGCAGTAAAAAGGGTTACTGAATTCTATTTTTTACTTCTTGCAATATCTGAATAAGAATATCCAACGATTTTAAAAGAAGAGCTATGTTTGAGATACTAAATCTCTAAGTTTTGAGTTTTCAAAAGATATCACAGAATTTTTTTAATAGCAGTCAAATGTGATCCATTTGGATCAGCTTGAAATCTAGCACACAAACAAACACTAAATATGATATCTGGTCTGCTAGTATTTAAGTAAAGTAATGATCCAATTATTCCTCTAAATTTTTTTTGATCAACAGATTTTTCTTTAGAGTCTATATCTAACTGCACTGAGGAACTCATTGGCGTACTCACTAGTTTAACATTATCCATTTCAAATTTTTTGAGGATGTTCTTAATATTCTTTGATTGGCTAAGAAATATTCTATCCTCATTTTATTTTATGCTAAAACCAAAAAAGTAATTTAAGTCTCCCATCAAACTCATCTCAAATTAACTACTTATCATCTTTAAAAATTCATCATAAAGATTTTTATTTGTGGATCCAAATAAGATATAATCAACATATATTTGAACATTGAGTGTGTCATCTTTTACCCTTTTGAGAAGAGAGTGGTATCCACACCTCCTTTAACAAATGACTTTTTTAGTAGGAAAGTATTTTGTCTCTCATACCAAGCACTAGGTGTCTATTTTAGTCCATACAATGCATTTTTCAATTTAAACACATGATTAGGAAATTTTGAATTTTCAAAACCTAAAGGTTGCTTAACATAAACATCCTCTTGTATCACCCCATTAAAAAAGACATTCTTAACATTCATTTGAAATAATTAAAATAATATTTAAAATAGGCAAAGGCTGGTAATATCCTTATCGCTTCAAGTCTAACTACTGGGGCAACAGTTTCTTCAAAATGAATTCCTTCTATTTGATTATACTCCTTGGCCATAAATGTTGCCTTATTTCTAATCTCATCTGAATCATTCATTTTATTTTTGAATAAACACTTAGTTCCAACAACACTTTGATCTTTAAGCATTTCAATCAATTCCCAAACATCGTTTCTAACAAATTGATTCAATTTTTCCTACATGACAAAAATCCAAAATTCATCAGAAAGTGTTTGATTTATATTAGTGGGTTCAATTATTGATATAAAAGTTGAGTAGTTAACTTCTTTGTTAAATCCATGCGTAATTCTAACACTCTTATTTGGTTCACCTAAAATCAATTCTTTATGATGATTCTTAGAAAAGAAAATTTATATTATCTAGACAATGTACTTTTAATTCCAATATTCTCTTCAAAATTTATCTTTTCAATTCTCGGGAGATATCTTCAATATTTTCTTCCTCCAACCTTAGCTCTTCAGAAATTTTTAAATTTATCAAATACAATATATTTGGTCTCCTCAAATACCAAAATCCTCTTATTAAAAACCCTATAGGATTTGCCAATACTATAATATCCTAGAAAAATTCCTTAATCAGATTTAGGATCAAAATTTTCTAAAGGAGTTTTACCATTATTATAAATGAACACCTTACAAAAATATGTAAATGTGAAAGATTAGGTGTTCTCCCCTTAAGAAGTTCATAGGGTGTCTTGTTCAACTTGGATCTAATGTTCACCATATTTAGAACATAACAAGACGTACTAACAGCTTCAGATCAAAAATATTTTAGAAGTGAATATTCAGCCAATATTGCTCCAGTCGCTTTCATCAAAGTTCTATTTTTTTTCAACAACCCCATTTTGCTGAGGAGTCCTAGGTGCTGAAAATTTGTGATTAATTCCTTGTTTTTTATAAAAATCTTCAAAATTTTTATTTTGAAACTCTCATCTATGATCACTTTGAATTGCTAGAATTTTACCATACTTTTCTCTAAATCTAAGTAGAAAAATTTTTAAATTCATCAAATGATTCAATCTTATGTGATAAGAATTTAACCTAAGTGAATTTTGAATAATCATCAATGATTACATACTCAAATATCTTCCCTCCTAAACTTACAGTGCTAACCATTCCAAAAAGATGCATGTGTATGACTTCTAGTGATTTGCTAGTTCTAAGATCTTTAATTGAATAAAATGAGGACTTCACCTATTTTCTTAATTGACATGCATCACATAGGTGATTTTTAGTGAAATCTAGTTTATGTATCCCTCTAACAAACTCTTTTTAGATAATCTTTCTAAGATTTTTCATGTTTGCATGACAAAGTCTTCTATGCCATAACTATTATTTGTCAGTGATTGTTTTGAGACAAAAATTATTAGAAGATTTAACAAAGTTTAAATCAAGCATGTATATGTTATTTATCCTATTTCCATACAACACATGAATTTCATTTTGGCTTATAATGCAGCTTATAGGAAAAAAATTTAACACTATAACCCTTATCATGAAATTGACTAATACTCAAGAAGTTATGTTTTAAGCCTTCAACTAATAATACATTCTCGATAAAAAAAATGTTCTTGTTGCCAATCATATATGTACCTACCACTTCTTAATGGTATTATTTCCCATTGTCACTTTGCTTCCATTCCTAACTTCCAACGATATGAATTGAGTTATATCTTCAGTCACGTGCTTCAAACATCCGTTGTCCGGGTATCAAATGCTCTCACGAGGGCTTGTATGAGAGCTTTTCTACAAAATGATCAAACATTAAACTTGCGAACCCAAATAAATTTGGGTTCTTCTTTTGACAATGATAATATAGATGCATATTTGATATGCTGTGTTTTATGCATCTTAGGTCTCCACACTAGATGTGTTTTACTATGAATTATAAAAGTGTGAGAGATATGACCAATCATTCCACATAAAAAACATTTAACACATGGAAAAATGTTTACTAATCTATGTGAGTTATACTGTCTTTTTCTTGATTTTGAAATTTTATGCTTCTGATCAGGATTGAAAAATTGTTTAAGTGTAGGGGTGTCCTGTTTTCCTTAAAAGCTTTCAGTTTTTCTTTTATAAATGAGTTTGTATTTTCTAAAGTAGCATTGTCAACTTTTAACTCATGTTATATTTGATTTGCTTCATCTATAAACACCTTAAATTCATTTTCAAGATCAGGATAGGTGCTTTCAATAAATAATATTTTTTATTCAAATCATTAAATTCATCTAATAATGTCATATGGTTTCTATGTTTGTGTGATCGTTCTTAAAGATTTCATGCTCTCTTTGTAAATTTAGATATTTTATATTCAGTTTAGCATACAACTTTTTGAGTTTTCTATATGCAGTATGTATTTTCTTAGAAACTTTAAATTTATCATAACATAAATCACATACCTCCTCTTGATCTGAGTGATCAAGTTTATTTCCATTAAGCACAAGTTTGTGACTTCTTCCATTTCTGTTTATGAGGAATCTAAAGCAAAATCAGCCAGAAAGGTCTTTGCAGTCTTTTCTTGCCCTTCCTAACATTAGTTTTCTCTTAATCTTTCTCATTTCCCAGAATTAGCTTTAAGATTCGGGCAATCAGTTTTAATATGTCCATGCTTGTTGCATTCATAACAAATCACGTTATTTGAAACTTTTGTATTTTTGTGAAACTTATCCTTGTTTCACTAGTGACGTCTCCATTGATTTCTTCTTAGGAAACTTTTGAATTGCCTCGTCATAAGTGCAATATTTTCGTCATCCTGAGGTAATGATTGATCACTTTCTGAATCATCCACTTTCAATGCAATAATCTTCTCCTTCCGCTTGTCACCTGCATCAATTTGTCTTCGAGTCACTCCTTCCTCATAAGCAATCAATGATCCAAGTAGATTGTCAATAGAATATACATTTAGGTCTTTCGACTTAGTTATGACAATTATCTTTGCATCATAAGCAATATGTAAACAATGTAGGATTTTATTTACTTTTTCATAATTCGTTAGTTTCATATCTAAAGCATGTAATGATGTGAGTATCTGTATAAAACAAGTATACATGTCAGTGATTGATTCATTCGATTTCATACGAAAAAGTTTATAGTGGCGTATTCAAATGTTCAATCTAGATTGTTTGATGTAGGCAAAGGGGGGGTCAAAACAAGTTGGGTTTTATTCTTGGTGAGTTTTAATTTCCTCTACTGATGTTAGCTCATTAATATCTAGTAGAGTGTCTTAAGCTCATAAATTGAAGATTTATTAGATTCATTCCCCATTTTCTTTGTCTCTTTGGTTTCTTCTTATGTCTCTTTGTTTTCTCCACTAGAGTCTCTTCTCCTCCCCTTTGTCTTTTGTTTTCTTGTGCTGGTTGTTTTTCCATGCCTTTGTCCTTTGGATTCCCGTGGATGGCTGTTTGGTTTCCTGTGCTGGGTGGCTTTCCCGGGCCTTGGCCCATTGGTTCCCACGGTTGGCTGCTAGTTTCCTGTGCTGGGAAGAATTCCCGTGCCTTTGCCCCTTTGGTTTTTGCGGTTGGCTCCTCGATTCCATGCTGAGCTGCTCGGTTCTGCGGTTCCTTGCTTGGTTCCGTGGATTTCTTTTCTCTGTTTTTGTTGTGCCGTTTGGGGACTGATGTGGTGGCTATTTGGGGGAAATTCTATGAGTTTTTCCCTGATTTCTATGCAATTTTTATGCTGCAGTTTTTGCTATTTTGGGACAGATTTCTGGGCTGTTTCTGGACAGTTCTAGAAATCTGGACTGAATTTTTGTCCTTTCAATTGCCCCTTTTAATTGACTTAATTAGTAGTTATAGTGGCATGTATAGCTCCCCTTTCTTGCCTATAAATAGGAACTGATTTGTATGTTTTAGAGAGTGTGAAAATGTTATTTTTGGAATGGAAAAACTGAAGGTTTTTCTTGGAAAAGCTTGAGAGCTTTGTCCACTACTTCTTCTTCTACTACTCTTTGAGAAAGCTTGCGAGCTTGTTTCCCTTCCGTCTCGGCTTCTAATCTCTTTCGTCTCTCCGCAAGTTTCATTCCACCAGTATCCTTCTTCTCAAAGCAACGATTGGCAAGCAACTTTAGGTGTCTTTATGTTTCCAAGTTTGTAAGGTGTTTATGTCAAAGTTTATGTGTCGTTTGTAAGTTCTTTTATAATATTAAAGTTGTGTTTTGTTTTGTGCAAGTGTTGTCGCTTTATCTGATGTAATTTTTGTAGTGTTTTGAGTGTCATTTAAGTTATAGTAAGAGTATATTTTGCTTGCAAAAATTTGGGGCCCTCTCCCAAATTTTTGCGTGCATCAAATTTGATATCAGAGCAAGTTTTGTGTGTCTTGGTGAGTCATAGCAGTTGTTGTGTGTGAGTCTAGATTTCTTTAGGTTCAATCTTTCTTTCATTGAGTCTAAGTTTCTTGTTGAGTCTTTTTTTAGAAAAAAATGAAAAAAGACAAAAATAGTGATCTAGTGGAAGAAAGAAAGCCAGAAGATATTGAAGTCTCTCTTCTGATGGACAGATGGATTCCAACTGAAGGAGATTCAACAGATCCACTACAAGACAAATTATATAAACTTTAATATCACATGTTCTTATATGATGAGAAATATGAGAAAAAGAAGAAGTATCTTCAAAAACAGTTCGAGAAAGAGCAAGAAGAAATATTGAAGAAATTTGATGCAAAAATTCAAGAGCTGGATGCACCGTCTTTGCCTCCTCGGAGAAAGCAAAAGGCAAGGCAACTCATCGGGAGATGAGTTTTTCAAGTAGGGGAGTATGATGTATGCAAAAGGGGGGGGGGTCAAAACAAGTTGTGTTTTATTCTTGGTGAGTTTTAATTTCCTCTACTAGATGTCAGCTCATTAATATCTAGTAGAGTGTCTTAAGCTCATAAATTGAAGATTTTTTAGATTCATTCCCTCTTTTCATTGTCTCTTTGGTTTCTTCTTGTGTCTCTTTGGTTTCTTCACTAGAGTCTCTTCTCCTCCTCTTTGTCTTTTGTTTTCTTGTGCTGGCTGTTTTCCCGTGCCTTTGTCCTTTGGATTCCCGTGGATGGCTGTTCGGTTTCTTGTGCTGGGTGGCTTTCCCGGGCCTTGGCTAACCAAAAAGGGGGGGGGGGGGGGAATTGTTATTTTTGGGGGGGGGGTGAATTGATAATTTAAAAGTTCTCTTGGATTTTAGAAAACCGATTTAGTATATTTGATACAATGATAAATTTTCACAAAATATTTTTTAGCCACAATAATTTAAAGTGCAGAAAATAAAAAAATGCAGGAAAATGTAAAAGAACAGAAAAATACCAACTTTTATAGCAGTTTGGTCCAACTAGACCTACATTCACTCCCTGAAGACTTTTTTAGGTATTGCACTAAATCAAAAGTGACTCTCATTTTGCTCCCACAGCAAGGCAGAGAAGCCCTTATAAAACCTCTCTTCCACCAGCCTAGTGCGGCAGAGTTCTGTTGTCCTTTCTCATCCTCCTGGTGATGACAGAGTACCAACGTCATTTCTTACCCTCCTGATGATGTCAGAGTACTAACGTCCTTTCTACTCGTGTCCTAGCACGTCTGAGAGCTGTGTTTGCCTCAATTGCTTGTCTCTTACCCTCTGCTCTACTCAAGTTAGCTTCAGGTATTTCAAGAGTTTATTGAGCTTCTTGTGGATCAATGTTATTACTAATTTCCGTACCCTCCTGGTGACGACAGAGTGCTATGGTTCTTTGAAATTCTTCTCTCAAGAGCCTTCAAGCCTTCAAGGAAGTAGGGAGAATCTTGAAGAATAAACAAGAGATTCTTATATTAGGGCAACCTTGTGAATCCCCTCACAATTTCCTCTCAAAAGATCTCCCACCCTTCACTCCTATAACTCTCTCCCAAACACTCTCCTTATCCACTCTCAAAATAAATTCGCAACAAAATTATTAGTGTCAATTTTTTTGGACACTTATATGTGAAAGACAAGAAGAACCGTTTAGAAAACTTAAAATTTCAACTAGAACGTACTCAGATCGTACAATACGATCACACTTCGTCTATATGAATAGTTCAAAAATTCATGTACGAACTTGATTTCATACTCTGTCAGGAGCTGTATGAATTGACATTGTACTGTACGAACAGTTCAAAACTGAACAAGTTCGTCTGGTATGATTATGTACGAACACATTTTTGTACACTATGAATCATTTGTACGAACCATACATCGTACAATATGACTGTTTAAACAAATCATGCTTCGTTTGATACGAATGTGGATGATCCTATTTCGTACTGAGAGAGTCGTTTGTACGAACCCAACATCGTACAGTACGATCAATTCAAAAAATAGATGAGATCGTTTGGGACGAACTGGTATGCACTCATTTTGTACTCTGTGAGTTGTCTGCACGAAAACTTCTTCATACAGTACGAACAGTTCAAAAAATAATTGGTTCGTTTGGGATGAATTGTTACGTCCCCATTTCATACTCTGTGAGTCGTCTGTACGAAACATTATCGTACAGTACGAAAAATACAACAAACATTTTTGGGCATAATTTCATTAACTTTGTTTTGGAGGAACTACCATAACAAACCGTCTATTACGATTTGAAAATTGTATAGTACAATTAGTTTTAAAATATAAAGTTTTGACTCACTCCCCCGTGTGTGTGTGCATTGTTACCCAATTACAATCACACTCTCTCAGGCTTGAGAAAAATAAAAAAATTACAGACTTTATCATAAGAAATCCTAATTTAATTTGTCTTGAAGTCTTCGGTAGTTTGGAGTATGATTTCCCTGAAACGTTAGTACACACAAACAAAACAAAGAATATATATCCAATGTATGTTAGGAGAAACAATAATCATAAAAATAATCTTTTGGTATCATAAAAAAATCACATGATATAAAACTTAATCTTGAAATCTAAGTTGCAACATGCCTTGCTTTCATCCACTTGTATGATCACCTGATTGTACATTTTCCTACCTTTGCATTTGCTTGCTTGCTCATTTTCCCACCCATGCGTTTGCTCCTTCACTCTATCACTTGTTTTCATGCTTGTTTGCTTGGGTGCTTGCTCACCCAACATGCTTACATGTTGCGTCTTTGCTTCTGTTTCTATTTCTTTCATTTTGTTTGTGTTCTTGATCCACTCACAACCATTGATCTCTTCATATGATTCATCCACTCGGTACCTCATTTGACCTCGCTCACATGCAACATATTAGCAGACCCTTACCTCTTTATTATTTGTTCAGTACCCATACATAATGTTGATTCCAGCTATTACTTGCTTATTCATTATTACGAGTTCTTGATACCAATGTTGCCAATGCTTGTGATTATGTGATTTTTTATTGTCTTGATCAACTATTAGATGCATTATGAAATCTGAAATTTAAGCCTCTTGATTTACTTTATTTGTTTAGAAAGGTTCTACGGAAGATTTTATGGATCTTCATGAAGCAGTTCGTTTGCCATAACCAAGAAAACTAGACTGAGGGGCTTTTATAGACTCTTTAGAAGAAGAGTTCCACTGGCCCAAAGAGAATTGATGCATTATAAGACATAAAATTAGATTACTTTATTAAATTTTATATTCTATTCTAGTTTTATTATGATTTTTTAGGTTTGTCAGGTTCATTTCAACTTAAATTAGGATAAATTATGCTTTCGGATAATTTATTGTTTAAATTTGAATTAACTATTAGGAATGTATTTTGAATATGATTAGATTTAGTTTAAAATTATTTTATCTTATCTTTATAACCTTATGTCTAAAAATGATTTATGGCATGTATTTAGATTATTATTAAGGAGCTGTTCTGTTGTAAGTATTGAAAATTGAAGAGTATTCAAAATAATTATGTGTAAATTAAATATAATATATTTGACTTTGAAGAGATTATTTTTTTATTTGGATAGAGCTAATAAAAATTAAAAATAAAAATAAAAAATCATCTAGACTGAGAGGAAATCTTGAAAAAAGATTGCTAGGGTAGGGATCAATGATTTGTGAAGGAGACAAGACATCTTGATGGGAACTTGTTGAGGTAGGAACTAATGGACTTAGTAGGTTGTGATGGAGACGTGGACATCAGAATGGGACTTTGCGGAGGTGGGATTAGCAAACATCATGATGGGAGCTAATTGGGATTTGTTGGTGTGTGAAGGAGAAGATGACTTCATGATGAGAGCTAGTTGGGGTGAGATCGCAAATGTGTGAAGGACTAGGACATCATGATGGGACTTTGTTGCGACGGGATTAGTGAACATCACTAAGGGAGCTCATTGGGTGGGGTAAAAGATATGTGAAGGAGAAGAGGACTTATGATGGGTGCTTGGTGAGACGAGATAACTGACGTTTGAAGGATAAGTGTTGACCTATACATAAGCAATAAAAAAAAGTATATAAAAATACTTATTCCAAGCGACCCATTTCGAATCCCTGTCGAAACCCATGCGGCCGCCTGCTACAGTCTCATCTCTCTACGAACGGCACTGAACAATCCCATCTCCCGCGTGCAAGAATCTCTCCCATTCGCGTCTTTAAAACAGAGAGGAGACGGAGCCTATTTCTTCGACAGACGCGAGAGTCTTGCTCCCGCAAATTTCCTCACCCCGTTGCTATTACCTCTACTTCCTCCTGTCACCAATACTGCAAACTTCATCCCTTCTCTCTATCGCAAAACCCCATAGCCTAAGACCGTTGCTCCGGGTCTCTTCCTCCGTTCGAGCCGAAGACCTCAACACGCCAGACTTCCAAACACGAGCAGCTCGATTCGACACTACCAGACGCCATCTGATCCTCTTAATACCACTACCTACCCGAGCCGCCAATGCTTGTTCGATATCTAAGCCCAATCGAACTCTAGAAGCTGACGCCTAGAAATTGACCATCCACCGAGCCATCCACCTCCTTCCCTCAAGTCTAAGGGATTGTAGGAGACTCGTTATACATATTCATGATATCTGCAAGCAAACAACATATAAGATGCATGTCAAATGCAGATGACTATAGGCCCTTGCAAGAGGCCCGCTATACATGCTAAATGTCACATATGAGCAAAGTGTCAAAGAATTATTGCAAATGCGGATGCCTACGAGTTACTGTAATAAACTTGTTGTGTATTCAACAAGCTATATGTGAGTAAATACAAGAGAACTATAGTGAATGCATTTATCTACTAATAAAAGTAGGGGATTCGTTAGTGCACTACAATCCACCAGTAGGAAGCAACAAGTAATGCACGAGTCTTCCTGTTTGCAGCAGACAAATGACCCTAGTACGACGCCATGCTACCTGATCCGCAACATGCAAGTAAGAGGACAGAAGACGTTTACAAATATCCCAAAATACTACCCCTCGCACGTGCACTATAATATGTATGCATAGAGGTACACAAAAAAGCACGCGTAATTATACACCCGCATAAGCTCTGGCGAGCGTGTTGTAGGAATACACGTGGAGTCGAGGGATGCTACGCGGGTCAATAAATTTGAACCCGTTCTTCCTAAACAAGTAAATAGGAGTCGATAAGGTTTAACAAATAATTATAAAATACCCCCGAACACCCGCATGGGCTACGACGAGCCTATTATGGGTACACACGTGACGTCTAGGGATGCTGCGCGGGTCAGTAAATGAACCACAATTTGAGCCGATCCTTCTATATGGATAGATAGGAGTCGACATGGCTCGAATTATCAAACAAGTATACGGTTAGGGTGTCGATCGAAATATCTATTTTATACATTCATATAAGACCTTCAAGACCTCCAACAAAGAAAATTCATTAATAAAACCACAAATCCAGCAACGAACCCGATCCTCTGTCGACAAATTGGCAGAGTTGATAATGTTCAATTCCCAAATGAAAATGACCTCGTGTACCCTGTTGATTGCCGTGTTGAATGTTTATCTCAACCGAAGGGTTCCTACTTTTTCAAAATGCTCCTAAATTCTCACAAAATATGAAAATAGAAATGACCCAATTACCCCGATCATGGCTGTGTTGAAAGTAAATCTCAACTGTAGGGTTTAATTCCCATATTTCAAAATTCCACTCAAATACCTACAAAATTTAAACATCAAAAAAATTTAAAAAATTCCAAAATAAAAAAATATTTAAAATTGAAATCAACCATCCAGCCACTTGAAACAAAATCCATCCACCCTCCACAACAGTTTGTCGAGGTGGACAAGTCTGAAAAATACTTCAGCTCACAAAGAGCTAATGTCTGGCTGAGAATATCATTAGGATTCATTCTTAAACAATCTTCTGCCTATAAAGACGTAATACTTGTCCTTTAACCGGCAGTTTCGCCGCCAAATGACATTACAGGTAAACGGTTATGACCCAGGGCCCTCTGAACTGAGTAGTTTTGCTGCCAAATTGTACCACTAGATAACGGTTATGGCCAGAGCCAATATGTTACTTAGTGACATCAAATCCTTGAGATATGAATTAATATGATATAATCGATAGGAAACAAAGCTCTCTATTAGCTATGGTGGATTCAAGTTTGTTCCCTTAGGAAAATATTTTCCCAGGTCTACAAGGTACCCTTGGAAGAAGCAACCCATGGTTGCCTACAAGGATCCTTCTATCAGGTTGGGCCGACTACCTCCTTTGACTAAGTAGGCCAGGAACCATGATGGCTCGGGACGATGGAACCATGAGATATTGATCGGGTCTATCATCTATTCCTCCACCATACACTTTGAGTGCAAGATGGTAAAATTTCTATTTTAAATATCCAACTTCCAAAATACCCTCAACCTATGCTGCTAATATATGACAGATAACACGTATTTCTACGTATCTGATTGATGACTAGCCTTAATCGAAAGTTCTCTCTCGTGATCGGGAGGGATAATTAACTATAGGGACTTGCACCTATAGGAAACCAGAACTCAGATCATAAAGTCCTCGCAAAATGAGGGCCAAATCTCTGTGTAGTGTCTTATCTACAAACCCATATGTCTTCCCAAAATTTACCCCAGAGCTTAGTTCCGTTTAAACTCCCCCGAAAAAGCATCGGGGGAGGCCGGGGCCAAATTTTCGGAGCCCACAGAAGAAGACTTTGTGACAAGAGCTTGATGGAGTAGGATTTGACTGGACTGAGTAGCAAATGTATGGTAGGCAATAAGTGCAGCGATTTTGAAATAGGATGATCTGAGCAATTTTGGAGTACACAAAAAATGAAGGATGAGTTTTAGATTCCTCAAAAAAATGCTTTGAATTTACTTTTTACATAACAAAACAATGTAATTTTTGAAGCCCTTGCATTTAGAATGCAATGTACTCAAAATCACTCCAGCCGACCAACCCCTAACTGAATTGAATTTTAAGTCATCTCTTCTATTCTTCCTTCTCTCTCTACCTATGGATTCTGTGTTCTACTTTCTCATTATTTTTCTCGTGTTAGGTTTGCATCAGTAGTTCTTAGCTACTTAGAAAGTGTTTAAAAGAACTAACATAAAACCTACTTTTAATGGAAGTGATTAGAAGATGATGACACCTATTTGTCATTTTTGTCGATGTCTTATTAGGTATTAGATTAAATTAGATATTAATAGTTTTTAATAATGTTTAAGTCTTTTCTTTATCGTTTGAGGGCAGTCATGTCTTTTTATTCTTTTGGGATTCATTTTTTATTATTCTGCAAGTGTAAGGGTTCTCAAGTAATTGCCTGGGTCATGTTATTCGGTATATGAATGAGATTCGTTATTTCTTATGCTTTCAAGCTGCTGGCAGCATCCCGCACAACCTTTCCTGGGATTTGTGAGGTGACAGTTTTCTTAGAGTCGGTAGATTTTTGTAATTGCTAATATCTTCTCTGCTTAGAATTACCTCATTGAAAACCGTTTCAGCCTTCCTATACATCAAAACCATCGGAAACTACCTGTAAGACCTATTGTCTTCCCCTGCACTACAATTTGGAATTAGAGCTGGATCAGAATGTTCTTTGATTTCTTGTAGTTTCTGCATTGCAATACTGCACTGAAGATTTTTTTTTGGTTTATTGCCGTTTCTTCTCATTCATTACTGTTACTGCCTCATCTCATTACCACACTACTTTTCCCAGTGCAGTTTCCTGCATTCTTCATTGACTGTTTGCTTTTTCTCTACAATTTTCCAGCCATCTGCCTTCTATTCCACCCCTTCATCTTTTAAATGTTCAAATTTTCTTATTTTATTATTCTTTTCCCTGAACTTATGTTGTCTTCCATGGGCCTGAATACAATGAGAAGTGTAAAATGGCCGCTGTACCGACGTCCAGGTGCATTGTTAAATAAGCAAGGGTTCTCACTTCATGTACAGATGTGGTGAAAGAAGCTAGTTCATGAAATTAGAATTATTACAGGAACTTGGAATATATACTCTCTTAAAGGAAAATAAATATAATTAATAGACATTATGATTCATAGAAAGATAAAATTTCTATGTATTCAGGATATTAAATGGGTTGGAGAGAAGACAAACGAGATTGATAATTTAGGATTTAAATTACTGTATTCTGGTAAGAGTAATATCAGAAATGGTGGTGTGACAATAGATAAAAATTTGAAAGGTAATGTTATAGAAATTAATAACATTAATGATATAATTATAACTTTAAAGATTATTTTTAATATTAAGATTATTAATATTTTAAGTGTTTATGCTCCTTAGGTAGGTTTTGATATGTGTTCAAAATTTAAATTTTGGAATGACTTTGAAAAATTAATATGAAAGATATCTTTTGAAGAAAGAGTTTTTATTGAGGGAGATTTAAATGGACATATTAGTAGAGTGATAGAAGATTTTTGAAATTCATGTTTGATATGGTTTGGAGCAACTAATGAAGTTTGTAGGATCATATTAGATTTTGCTCTAGTTTATGATTTTGTATATGCTAATACCTCATTTAAGAAAAAAGAAATGAACATTTCATTACTTATTAGAATGGTTACAATAATTATTTTCGTATAAGAAAAAAGATTATTAAGATTGTAAAGATTGTAAAGTTATTATGAGTGAAAGTTTATATTCCTAACATCAATTATTAGTTATGACTTTAAGATGAAGGGGCGGAATATGAAACATTAAGTAAAATGTTGTCCTAAGATTAGACGAGAACATTTAAAGAAAGTTAAGGGGCTATTTGGCTGGCTAAAAAAAGGAATATAATATAAAATGAATGTATTATAAAAGGAATGCACTGTAAATGAATACTTTGGAGTTGTTTGGATGAATGTAAAGTAAATGCAAGTGAATGATTTTTTTTATTTGGTTTGAAGTAATGAATATAGTGTAAAGTCAAAAATAGTGGGGGCAAGCAGGGGTGGTGGCTGCCTGTGGTGGTTGCTGACAGCGGTAGGTGGCGGTGACGGCTAACGGTGGAGGTGGCCGGCTATGGGGGCGGCTGGTGGTGGTGGGTGCCAGGGGTGATGGTGTGTCATACCCCAAAGTTTCAGGTAAAAATATAAATTTTGCTTAGTTAAATTATACTTTAAAACAATGTTTAAAATTGCGTATTCGGGTATTGAGGCGTTTTTCATTCGTGAGGAGAGGCGTAAGCCTCAAGGTGTTTTGAGGCGTAAGCCTCAAAATCAAAAGATTGCGTAAACATAAAATGATAAATTTTTTATATACTAATGATTGAATAATATAAAACATAAAAAAGCATAAGATATTAAGTGAAATCAAAATATCCCAATAATAAGACAACATGAAATATAGTTCAACACAAAATTCTATCTTTCCCAAATTCCAGTATTCTTTTCATTAACATATAATTCAAATTTCCAAAAATAAATAACAATGACATATCACATAAGAACTCATAAGTCACCAGCACTGTCATCACTAAGGGGTTCTTCATTTGAATCATCATTATGATAAACCGCTCTCTCCCCTTCCTCCTCTCCTATAGAGTCCAATGTCGGGCATTTTCTTCAAGATTTATGTAAGTTTTAATATATATATAGCATGAGGCATAAGCCTCATGCCAGTGAGGCGAGGCGGGCCTCAACCAAGTTGAGACGCAAGCCTCATAAAAAAACTTGAGGCGTAAGCATCGAGGCGTTTTTTACTGGAATTGCACAAAGGCGGGCCTCAAGGCGAGCCTCATATTGCACAATTTTAAACCATGCTTTAAAATATCAACCTTCACGAAAATCACCAAGCATTATTCCATTGTATTTTACACATCAATTGGAGCAAATGAGTATATAGAACTATATGCTAATTTATAAAGGGTTGAAAGTTATTGAATTAGTTTTGATTCTCATTTTTTCCTTAAGTTTTAATTCAATTACTGTTTAAAAGTATTTTTACTTCAGCACTAAAGCAATTAACTGATATATTAAATTAGCTTAGCATTCCATTGGCAGTCCAGTAATCCTTGCATGCACTGGCTGATGGGCTGATCAGCCGCTGCCCTAGCAATTCAAGGGCTGGGAGGTAGAGGCGTGAGCGGCGTGAGCATTAATAAAATGATCATATATTCAAGGAATCAGAGAACAAAAAAAAGGCGTTTAAAGGGGAGAGCAGGATAGAGAGGGCTAGGTCACAACTGAACAAACTAACCTTGAAGATAAAAGAAGAGCATCTGGAGAAACTGTGAGATCAGTACCGGTTTAAATTTTTTCTTTAAAGTTTCAAGAAGCTAAGGAATTTTCAGAAGTGGTGATATGTATGATTATTAATTCAGATATGCCTGCTAGAGTTTTTTTTTATCTGGTGCATCACATTCTTTCATATCTCAGAGTTTGAACAAATTTTGGATATGAATTGGTTAATAAAATATTTTTGTATTATTAAATGTTGAAAGAAAAGAGTCAGATTTGATTTACTTGGATTAGAGGTATTTAATATTTAGTATGAGAAAGTGTAATTTCATCTTTGATTACTTCTAGTCAGGTGAACAAAAGTAGGAGAGCTGATGAATTGATTTTCTTGGCAAAGTTAGAAGCTAGAAAAGGGACAATTGATGATATAAATTCCATTTCAGATTTGATTCATTTTGCATGTACATTAAATGCAGTTGAATTAAAATTAAAAAATAAAAATTCATATTACGACTATTTTAGTTATATTATCATTTTTAAAGTGAAAAATAATTAAATATATTGCAATAAGTAATTATAAATACAACGATGTGAAAATCAGTCAGAGATTTCGACATGTGTATCGTCGACGTAGTCGTGGATTGACGGCTACGATTCAAAGTTTGTATTTTTGATTTATTTTCTATTTTATGTTTTATGTTGCATTTGAGTTTTTCCATTTTACCCCTATGGGGAGTTGAGTCTATGTTGTAGCCCAAGGGCACTTTAGTCTTTTCGGTTTTCTTTCATTTGGGCCTATTTATAGGAGGCCTCTTGCATTGTAAAGGGGATGATTATTGATATGAAAATTTTAGTTTTTCCTTATGATCTCTTTGTGAGTTTTAGAGGAGAGGAGTAGCCTAGGAGAGACTCAAAAGAAATACCCAACAACCCCCTTCGTGGGAGCTCTTGGTTCTTTTTATGTTTCTTTCTTTCTTCCCTTTTCTCCTAGCCGCCGTCACCCCCACACCCACCTCCTTACTACCGGCCAGCAACCCCACTTCTCCCTCTTCCCTTAGCTGCCGGATTCCAGCCTCCCTCACTCGTCCGGCCCAAATCCCCCACCTCCTTCCACCGGAGCCAACACCCAAGCCGCCGGCCCCATTAATCCCTTAATTGGTTTGATTTGAATTTCAAATAGGCTCTGCCTCTCTAATGAAAATCTGAAATTTAGACTTCAGATTTTTCCTCTCACCTTCTCCCCCCAAACCACTTGGCTTAACCCAGAAGAAACCCCAACCCTAGCCGCCCCTCACCCTCCCCAAGTCATTTCCCATCATCCTCTCCCTTCCTCCTCACAAATCTCAAGCTTGTTCTTCTCCAACCGCCACCACCGCTATGCATGGCCGATCCGGAAGCCGACCATGGCTTCTTATATGATGATCAAGGACGAATAAACATTCTCAAATCTCATTTCTTCGACGTGAACCTAGACGTGGATGCTTCCGTGGAAGATTATTTAAGTCACATCCTTTTCACGTTGGTACCCTCCATCAAAGAGCCCATTCCTACCGGGCGTTGGATACTCACTTCTAAAGTTTTACTAGTTATAGACTTCTTGTTCTCCCAAATTAGGCTTTTAGAATTATCAAGTAGAAATTATGTAAGACATGCGATTATAACTAGATTAACAGGATGCTTACAATTTAACAACATAAAATAGAGAAAGTAATGCTATGGCAAGGAAATATTAATCCACGGTTTAACAAATAAAATTGCTCACCTTGGGTCTCTCACTCACACTCTTGGTGGAGGTACTTTAGTGGAAGAAGATTGAGAACAAGGTTAGCGATGCCACTAGCAAACAACTGACGCCCAAGGTGTAGCTCGTTAGAGAGGTGGCCGGCGGCGGGGAATCCACGAGTTGAATATTTTAACATCTCTAAGCAGTTCTTGTTTTCGTACATGTATGTTTCACATCATAACATCAAGACTTTATCCCACTATGTAGGGTTGGCTTCATGAATCCTTTTTCTCCATTGTGTCCGGTTAAGAGTCAAATTCTTATTTAAATCTAATAAAGAAAGGTTATTTCTAATATTTTATAACCAAGTCTCTTTAGGTCTTCTTCTACCTTTCTTAACATTGGTTAAATCTAATACATCTACTCTCCTTACCGGGTCATCGGAAGGCCGCCGTTTTATGTGACCAAACCATCTAAGGTGACTCTCTTTAATCTTATCTGCCATTGGAGCTACTCCAACCTTTTCACGTATATGCTCATTTCACATTCTGTCTCTAAGAGTAAAGCCACTCATCCACCTGAGCATCCTCATCTCTGCAACACTTAATTTATTATTATGCTTCTCTTTTAATGGCCAACATTCTGTGCCATAAAGGATTGCAGGTCTAACCACCATCTTATAGAATTTTCCCTCTTAAGTTTTAGTGGTACTTTTCTATCAGAAGTAATTATAATTAATAATATTTATTTGCATGTGTAAAAAGTCCGTGTGAATAAAACTAAAAATATTAAATTAATATTAAAAATTATAAATAATAACATTTTATTATTTTTTAAAATAAATATTAGAAAATAAACTAAAATTTAATTTTATAATGAAAATTAGCAGTGTTTACAAATTAAAATATAATATGATATTAAAACTAAACGTTCATATTGCATGTTATAATAAGAGCATTGGCACTATGAGGTCCCCCATGTAATTGCATGGAGTACCAACAAATCAAGCTAGAAACCACTCCGCAGGATGGGTGGGTGGGTGGTAGCCCTAGAGGGCCGATTAGTATCCCAGTGCTCTCTGGCAAGGCCGTTGCTAATTTGTAGCACTCAATACAAGTAACATAAGAGGAAGTCAACGTTGCACATCTAAGAGGACTACGCCCCCGTGAATGTAGTTTGGTACCTTTTACCTTTTCCTTGGCATTGTGGCAATTGACCCAAGCTGTGACAAATCTTTATGAAAACGGGCTTGTGATACTTATGCTGCTACTTTGTGAGATTCAAAACTCTATTGGAAGAGTCCTTCATTTGCTCGACTTTCTCTGCAGAAAAAACCATCTATCGTGGTTTGCCACGACTAGGCTTGGTCTTTCTCCCATTGTCCATGGTGTGAGTGCTATGTTGTCGTGTAATGACACCTTCCCTGTTAGAAGCATTTAGATTGCCAAAACTGGATGGTGGGATATGGTTGTTGATGTTAATATAATGATCATTTTGAACAAAAGTGGTTAGAATAACTTCAATATGGAAGAAAGGTTCTTGAATTCCGAACCTGAAACGCAGCTTGTTAGATTATAATAGCTTTCATTATTGGCAAATTAAACTATTTCATGGTTTAATTTATTATGCACACGTGGGATTTGATTTTGTTTGTTTGTTTATGAGAATGATATGATGAAGGAAGCCTTCTTAAGCCCTTGATTTTTTTTTAGTCATCAATGATAACGTGACACTTTTATTGTCTTTCATTAACTATACAACTGTCATAATAATTGTTCTAAAAATCTTAATTGATTGTATTCTGCGATCTACTTACCTGAAAGATGGCAGTTATTTAATTCTATTTTCCGTTCTCAGCTTTTGGTTATTGACTATTAAATGGATTTATGGAAAAAAGTCACGCTGATTCAAAGCTCATTTGGCCCATACTCGGACTTTCTAGCATCTAAAATTTTTCAAGCTAAAACAATAGTATTAAATATGTAATTATCTGCAGCATGTTTAAGTGAATTTTTAATTATTAATGGAGTGTTGAATATTATCTTTTTCTAGGAGTTTGTCCAATCACAGGTTGATTGGATACATTTCACCGGAGATTGGAAAGATAAACCAGTTAAAAATATTGTAAGTTTCCATTTATATTTCCAATGATTTTATTTGGCTGCTTTGTGGTTCACCTTGTAATATATTTGTTATATGTGTAATAGATCTCTACATGGCAATAGTTTATACGGAACGGTTCCTCCAGAGCTTGGAAACTGTACAGCTTTACAGATTTTGTAAGTCCTAATTGATTTTTCTCATGCAAAATGAAGAGAGAAAATTTCATGTAATCTGGGATTTGAGGTTTCTCGATTTTTTATTTTATTATTATTATTATTATTATTATTATTATTTTTTGTGTTAGAGGATCTGAGTTTATGGTTGAGTGTGGGTTTCCTCTACATTTACAGTGATCAATTTAATCTAGAATCACAATCTAGCATGCACATTTAATAGGCATAAAATATGAGTAGCATAACTATGCCATCATTGTTGTTGGCTGAAAGCGTTTTAAAAAAAAATTGTCCATGTTCTGCATAATTTATTTCAGTAAGCTCCAGCTTTCTAGCCACTTCATCAAATGCCTGCTTTTGTAGTTTTGATTTGCAAGTGATATAAGTCTGTTTATTTGGAATGGTTTAATTATTAGTATTTATTTATTGTTATTATTATGATTCTTAATGCAAGGGTCTTCTTTAGAATTAAGTTTGCAACGTACCTTACTGCATATTCATTTCATCACCGATCATCATATAATTATTGCAATATATTGTAATCTGGGTATATTTCTGCAGGTACTTGCAGGGGAACTACTTGAGTGGTATTATCCCTGCAGAATTTGGTAACCTTTCCGAGTTAGAGAATCTGTGAGTTCTGTCTTTATTTTTGATATTTTTTCTGACTATTCTTTTCCACCTTAATTACACTGCTTGCTTTACTACGCCAGCTAATTTTAGATTTTGCTTCAATTTCATATTCCCACTTTACATTGTTTAGTTGGGTAGAAGTATATGGAGCTCTGTACTTTACCTTTTCTTTTATAGACTTTGTTAAGTTTATGCTTTTGGTGTGCCATATGCTATTGAAGTTGTTCTGTGCTCTTAGTTCTTATATCATCTTGTATCATCATCGTTAACTCACTTCATGGATAGGTATAAATGATGATATTCGGTTTTAGTTTGTCGAGCCTCTTTATGTGTTTTTTTAAAAATGGTACATTATTAATCGACTTCTCATTTGTATCTATATTATTTATTGTTAGTGATGTTTCAAGCAATACACTGAGCGGATCTATCCCTCCATCACTTGCTAAACTGGACAAAATGAAATCATTGTGAGTGTCTTTTTATCATTACTCAAAATAGGGAGAAGATGTAACAAGGTATTGATCTGTGCATCCTAATCAAGCTTATTTTTTTTCAACTGTTTGAAGCAATGTGTCGATGAACTTTTTGACTGGAACAATACCTTCAGAAGGTGCTCTTCTAAAGTTTGGTGGGAATTCGTAAGTCTTACATACACAATTTATTTATGCCATGTATGAATTTATCACATTTTTTTGAATTTGTGAATGAACATGTTCTTTCTCTTGAATTTGCGTTGGTTATGAATGTCATATAAATCACGACAGAGTGAGGCAATATAATGGGAGGATTATGCTGGAATTCAGTAGGAGAACTATGAAGGTCAATGGAAGAATGGGAATGAGAAGAGAGATGAATTATAACCTTAAAATGAAGGCAGAGAACCCTCCTTTTACACTGCATTTCTTTTACATTACTTTTTCAAACTAAATAAAAAAAATCATTCACTTGAATTTACATTACACTTATTCAAACAACTTCAAAGTATTCCTTTTACACTGCATTCCTTTTTTAGCCAACAAACAACCCCTACATAAAGGACGTATGTATGATAATTTTGTTTTAGTGATATCCAATTATTTAATTCAATTGTATGGTTATTTAGTTTTTTTTTTAATTTTTAATCGTATTCATTTAGGTAATCTGATAAGGGTTGCTATTAACCATCTAAAAATGTAATACCTGAAATAGATTTAATATTTCGTAAATGTATATAAATATTTTATATAATTTATACATGTTGCATTCAAAAGATATAATATAAAATATAACATATGTAAATACAAAATTAAATGATATTGAGATTAAAATATCTAAACTACTAATAAATTATGGTGTAAAGTTATTTGTTTTGTTTTATTAAACACTATTTGGCCTCAATGCACTTTTAAAAATTTTAACACTATAATTTCCATTCTAAGAAGGATTTGATATAAAATATTTATTGCTGAATCAGTTTGTTATTGTCATTGAGTTTTGAGTATTCAATTGATCAAAGATACTTTATGCTATTTATTTTAACTATTTTATTCAATTCAGGCAACTTAAAACAGGATACGAAACGAGCATATATGTGAAAATGTTGGAGTAGCTCTAGTGAAAGATAAGATTATGGAGAGTCACCTTAGATGATTTGGTCACATAAAACGGCAGCCTTTCGATGACCTTGTTGGTAGAGCAGATGTATTATATTTGGCTTATGTTAAGAAAGGTAAAGGTAGACCTAAAAAAGACTTGGCTAGAAAATATTAGAATAAACCTTTCTTTATTAGATTTAAATTAGAATTTGACTCTTAATAGGACAAAATGGAGAAAAGGATTCATGTATCCAACCCCAAGTAGTGTGATAAAGGCTTGTTGTTGTTGATTCGATTTTGGTATCTCTTGTTAATTGGATGAGTTTTAATAAAGTTTGTCGGGGTGGGTAGTCTTCTTATTGCCATTCATAAAAGGTCATGGAACCTTAAAATTGTCTTAATGGATACCACAACTAGGTCAAATCATCGCTATGGCTTCCATATTTTAAATATTCATAAAATATTTTATGATTATTATAATCTGTACACCTTAAATAAGTGCCAGGTCAGATACTCCAATTTGCTTGACCATCTTTCTTGAAAAGTGTGCATAATTGACCTAGCCAAGTTGGTATTCTAGCAGAACAGTAAAAGGAGAGCGACCCTCACCTTAAGGTGGACACATAATTGTAATCTTATTGAGGATCAATCAGGGGCCTTATAGGCCAAATACTGTTCATTAACTTGGATAAAATTCCTTGGGACCTAATGACTTTACTATAGCTTTGTTGAAGTGATCAACATATTTGTTCCCATATAATCTTCAGGATGTCATGATTTATAAATTATAGCATTTTGGGTCGCCTCATGTTGACCCCCATACCTCAAACCACACGAGAAAGGACCCAAACAAATAAAGGAATACGTGCCTTGGTGTCACACGTCATTTGAAGGGTCAAACGACCTCTGATTACCAAACAGACGGCGTCGTTGCGGTTAAGACATCGAATTCTGTTGGGTCAAGATCCCTCGCTGTGAAATCGGACGAGATCGATACAAAGGGAAGACCGATACCCGAAGTTAATGAAGACCGGCACTCAAACGATGTCGAATCAATGAACAGACTCCGTCGCTGCATCCGGAATGTCGCCAACACTTGAAATATATATCATATTTAATTATTTGGGATCAACCAAGATGATGGCATGAATTTTAAGGAAAATCAGCCTCGTAGCTATCCAAGTGATGTCCGTTCACAAAATGGATTTCGCCATTGCGACTGAAATATTGCGAGTACTCAAGAACTACACTTTCTATGTTCAATTTGAAGCATTTGGATTGATGGCACGAATTTCGAGCAAAACATGAATATCGAGGAGAATAGGCCGCGTCACTGCCCAAATGAAGTCCGATCGTGAAACGGACTCTGCCACTGCATTCAGAACATCCAAAATACTTATGACATCAAATTTGTGCAAATTAAAACATGCAAGAATGCCGACACGCATATCGAGGAAAAGAGGCCTTGACACTGTCCAACAACGTCCGATCGCGAAACGTACTTCGTCATTATACTCAGAACATTGCAAATACTTCAAAACTATATTTTTTTATGTTCAAATTGGATCATTCGGATTGGTGGCACACATCCCGAGGCGAAGGGAAAATTTCAAGGAAAAGGCTGCTCTACGCTACCCAAATGACATCTGATTGACGAACGAATTCTGTCGTTGTGTCTGGAACGCCTTGAATACTCTATGCACTATGAATTTGTTTGAATGAGGTTGTGCGCACAAATCAAGACAACATGCATTTCAAGCAAATCAGGCCTTGGCGTCGCCCAAACAAAGTCCGATCGCGAAACGTGTTGCGCTGTTGCGACTGTAACATCGACAATACCTAAAATGCACTATTAATTTGTCTAATTTCGATTATCAGGAAAAATTGACACGTTAAATGATGAAAAAGGCAAATAAATCGGGAAAACACGCAAAGCAAGACGATTTTTGCTTGACTAATGAAGTTCTGTCATTTCTGAATCAATATATTAATGGCTAATCATTAATAGAGCTAATAACTTGATGAGTTTGACAAAAAATCATTTTACCAAACAGAGAAATAAAGTCAGAGTGGAAATTAAATGCACATTAATGCAGCCTGTTCAGTCGAATCCTCGTCAATCTATCAATCCCGTGTTGCTGGCTTTGGTTTGTTCAAATGAGAGTTTGGACGTTAAAAAAATAAAAAGGAACAGAAGGAGATAGCTGCCGCTTGGATATTCACGTCAGACTAACCTCCAAGCTACCACAGCTCCAAATCCATTTCACAAAGAAGCCAGCTACCTATCCTTTTCTCCAGCAACCTTCTGTCTCCAAATTCCAATCCCCCTCTATTTCACGGACCTTCAATAACCTACCAAACGTCCGACTGCTATAGCCGGATTAGCTCAGTCTGTTGGCCGATCCAGCCTCTGCAAACATCTAGCAAGATCAACTCCACACCAAACCGCAGGCTTCTCCTTGCCAAATCCCCGTAGCTTCTTCTCATGCAAGAAAAGAGGATGAGTGGGAGAGGCAGTTCAAGATACCCCTTCAACCTGCTCCAATTCATCAAATCTGGCAGAATCCCTTCATCGGCTGAAAGCTCCACACGACTAGAGCACTTCAGTTGATCTCCAAATTTCATGGACATTCCAACCTCCACATTCCATGATCTACAAAGGACTCCTTGCTGACCTTCTTCCCCTCCTCCCTGTTCCCAAAGGATCTCACACCCACTGCCTCAACCGAATTCATCTCCCATCTGTCCACTTACAACGTTGAAGCCCTTGAGGTTGATGTGGTACTGTTGGAATTGGGTCAGATATGTCCCCTTACAATGCTTTGATGGCTGCATTGGCTCGTGGAAAACTCTGGAAAGCAAGCAGAAAAGATACTTGCTGAGATGAAGGATCTCAATTGTATACCAAATGAGCTTACTTGTTGTTCTTTGCTGCATGCATGTGTCAATGCGAGTGAGCTTGAGGGGGACAGAGGGGCTCGTGCAGCACAGTGTCTTGAATTGGAGGAGAGAAATGCGGCTGCCAGTGCTGCAGATGAAGCCATGGCAATGATATTGTGGCTTCAAAAGGAGAAAGCTGAGATAGGCATGGAGGCCCATCAATATCGGCAAATGGTTGAGGAGAAATCTGCTTATGATGAGGAAGAAATGGAAATTCTCCAAGAGATTATAATGAGGCAGGAGACGGAGAAGCAAATTCCCTTTCTTTTATCAATGAGAGCAGTTCATTCTCATGTACGTTTGGAAAGGACTGTTGGGCAAGATGAATCTGCATTTAGTGGAGTAGATCTTGCAATGCTTAACAGGAATAAATATGAACGAGCTTATGATGTAAAGAAGGAATTCACCAGGAGAACCTCATTGGAAAATTATGAATTGGAAGAGATGAAAGCATTTTGCAAGAGTTTAACTTCAAATATTAATTGCATTATTGGATTTGATTTATGTCATGCAGCATTTGACATGGAAAAGAAACCCATGTTTCTGTCAAATAAATGGAGAGATTTTCTTTGCAGGTGTTCTAATTACATTGATTTTTATCTTGAGAAAGGTACTCATTGCTTGATCGATGAGGATTCCATTAAGGAATATAAGAAAATGGCAAAGCAAAAAAAAAAAAAAAAAGGAGAAAGAGCTTTGTGCATGTGTTTTGTTTGCAAATTCCTCGTCGTCGTCATCACATTGCCCCAAAGGTCTAAACTTCTAAAACATAGATTTCCCATCCTCGTCGATTACGATGGACCGGCAAACTCCCTATACGCGCTCTCGTATCATGGTGGGAGGAAACCCGGTGCGACGCTTATGACGAGACGGGTAATCACTTAAAATCATATTCTCGTAGTTTGTGGCGGACCGGGGAACCATCTATACGCGCTCTTGTAGCACGGTAGGAGGGAACCCGGTGCGACGCCGACGACAAGGCGGGTAATCACTTTAAATCCCATTTTCGGCCTTTGTGGCGGACCGGAGAACCACCTATACGCGCTCTCGTAGTATGGTAGGCGGGAGTCCGGTGCGACGCATACGATAAAATGGGTAAGCCCTATACACGCTCTTGTAGCATGATGGTGAGATCCACTTCTGTCCTTCGTACGGGTGCTTTTGAAGACCCCATACACGCTTGCGTAGCATGGTGGGATGAAAGATGTATGGCCCGGTGTCCCCCAATACCTACCATACACGCTTGAGTAGCGTGGTGGGATGACTCAGTTTTTTATGGTTTTCGCAAAACGTGGGATGCGCCGGGAAGTTGTCGAAATTTTCAGTGAATCATGGACAAGACTTGGACAAAATGTGGACAATTTGAACTTGAGCTCATATTTGTACTTGAGCAAATAAAAGGACTATAACTAAAGTTAAACAATAAATGAAGTTGCAAGCATTGAATCCTAACGTAAATGAACTTGTATCAGAGAAAATCATAATAAACTGCATTGAAGACTTGCGAACTAGAACCTTAACCAAATAAGACTCAAATGAATTTGACCTTGAACTTAGTGATAGTGAACTGGATGCACATATTGGACCACAGGGGACTTGAACTCGCCTCGCATTTGATTTAAAAATCAAATGAGATGAACAAAGATTTGAACATTTGGACAAAGTGCAAGAAGACTTGATTTGAGACCGCAATGAACCCGAACTCAAGTTGGACTTGATTTGAACATTAAGCCGACATGACTTGAACATTTAAACTCAAGCCAAGATTTGAGTTGGACCACAAGGGACTTGGACAAGATTTGAACAATTTGAACTTGACATTGAAAAAATGAAAAAAAAATGAAAATTAACATTGTATTTTAACAATATGAGAACTTTAGTTGCACAAATAAAGATCAAGTGGAAAATGCTATGACATGTTTACATTTAACGATACAAAGTTTTCAATGAACATTAAGGAATTATCATTTCAATTAGAAAGCATTATCTAATTGACAACAAAGGACTCCAGCTTTCAAGAAAGTTTTCAATGTCATTAAGCAAATTTATCATGCATAATCTATGTCATTTTCATATGACATAGAAGACTTGCAACTTGACAACGAAGGACTCCAACTTTAACTTGAGTGTGAACCCGATTGTGCAAATAAAATTACGATTGTATGAACATGACGAGGATGCAAATACTGAATGATAATTATGATCATGCATGCTTAAGGTGAAGAATCAATGATGGGCAAGACATCAATATGACTTGAATATGCATATCAATTGATGAAGTTGAAGGAGATGTGCAGCTTAATTGAAATTCATAAAATAGAGCCATGGAGAACTTTTTATCAGATACAAATATGGAGCTTGAGGAGTTTAGAAAGGAAGTGGTAGTTCTAGAAGGTTCGTGCAAGTCACTAATTGCCACATATTATGGTTTATGTTAACAAGAAGTCAAATAAACAAGTGATGGTTCATGTATGAATTGACCACAAACTTTGACATGAAGTTCTTTCTTGGACAATAACATTTAACTCGTGACAATAATCTCTATGGAATGGAGACATCAATGAATAGAATAACAATTCATCATGCAAATTACAAATTATCCTCAAGGATGAAGAACTTGTAAATACAATATGCTCGCAAGTAACAAGGTGTGATGAATATGATGATTTCGACAAGTATCAAGTAACTTGCAATATGTGCAGAATTGGCACCTATGAGTGATGATAATTCGCCAGTGGATGCTAAATCATTCCTACAGTCGATAACCACTCAGCATCAGTCAAATATATCAGCCTTCCACAAGCAAGGATAAAAGATCTGCAATATATACAATCTTTCTACAAAGATAGACGTATGCGCCACATGCCACTTATAGATAGTAGTAGCGGATGTACTGAAAAGACCAAAGACCATGACCATGCAGCAAACGCAAGCACACCTACAAGCTGTCGTAAAAGACCCGACATATGCATTACATGATATATGCAAGCAAACACTGGATAATGTGCAACAGATACGTGCTCCTACGAGCTGCCGTAGGAGACCCACTGTAAGCATTATATGCCATCTACAAGCAATTGTCGCCTTTGTACAATCAATTCCATTTGATTGAAAGTGAATACACCAACTCTCCACAAGCAGAAGTAGATGATATGCATCAAATACAAATATCTACGAGCCATTGTAGAAGATCTGTCATGCACTGATATGTCATCTACAAGGAAAATACAAAAGAGAACTGTAGCAAGTGTAAACCCCTACGAGCTACCGTAGGAAACCCGTTACACATCAAAAGTATTGCCTACAAGAAAAATGCAGAATAACTACAATAAACACAAATGCCTGTGGCCAGCGCTAGAAGATTTGTATGAAAAGTAATGACCTCGAACAAAGACATCATATGAATACAACTATTTACAACCCAAAGCAGGAGATTCGTTAGTGTACTACAATCCACCTATAGAAAGAGACAAGTAGTGCACGATATTCTGCCTGTATAAAGCAGCAAACAACTCAATCCACAAGTTGCTACGCCATGCCACCGGATCTGTAACACTCATATAAGTAGATAGAAGGCATATATAAGTTACAACGCCATGCCACCGGATTTGCAACACTCATATAAGCAGACATAAGGCATCTACAAGTTACAACGCTGCGCCATCGAATCTGCAACACTCATATAAGCAGACAGAAGACGTTTACAAGTTACTACGCCGCGCCACTGGATCTGTAACACTCATATAAGCAAACATAAGGTGTATACAAGTTACAACGCCATGCCACCGGATCTGCAACGCTCATATAAGCAGATAGAAGATGTCTACAAGTTACAACGTCATGACACCGGATCCGCAACATTCATGCAAGCAGACATAAGGCGTTTACAAATATTTTCAAAGCCCCCCTGCACACGCACCATAGTTTGTATATATATAGGTACACAAAAGGGGCAAGGGCAATCAAAAACTCACATGGGACCTGACGAGCGTGTTGTAGGAATACACGTGATATCTAGGGATGCTGCGTAGGTCAATAAGTGAATTCAAGTTCGAACCCGATCCTTCTATATCAATAGGAGTCGACAGGGTTTGAACCATCAAACAAATATACGGTTGTGGCGATCGGTATATTTGTCTTAATACATTCATATTAGGCCTTCAAGGCCTATAACAATGAGAATTCACTAATAAAGGTATAAAGCCTACGAAACATGATCTTTTGTCGACAGCTTGACAGAGTCGACAAGGTTCATCCATAAAATACAAATATTTTCAAATGGAAGTGACCCTCAGACAACCCGATGATGGCAGTGTTTAATGCAAATCTCAACCGGAGGGGTTAACTCCGATCATTTCAAATGCTTCCCAAACATCCAAACTCCACAAAAAATTCTAAAACCCAAATATTTAAAATTGAAATCAACCATCCGAATACTTAAAAGTAAAAATCCATCCACCCTTCGCAACAGTTTGTCGAAGTGGACAAATTTGATTATTACTTCAGCTCACATAGAGCTAAATGCCTAGTCGAAAATATCACTAGGATCCATTCTCAAACAGTCTCCTACTAATAAGGATGTGGTACGTATCCTCTAACCGGTGGTTTTGCCGCCAAATGGCACCGCAGGATAAATGGTTATGACCCAGGGCTCTTTGAACCGAGTGGTTTTGCCGCCAAATGGCACAACGAAATACCGATTATGGCCAGAGCCAATGCGTTCCTTAGTGGCATCAAATCCTTGAGATATGAATCAATAAGATATGATCAATAGGGCACAAAGGCCTCTGTTAGTTAAGGTAGATTCAAATTTGTCCCCTTAGACAAACATCAATCCTAGGTCTACAAGGTCCCCTTGGACAAAGCAACCCATGACTGCCGACAAGGATCCTTCTGTCAGGTTGGGTTGACTACCTCCTCTGACTAAGTAGACTAGGGACCACGATGGCCCGAGTCGACGAAACCATGGGATCTTTGTCGGGCCCATCCTTTCCCCCACCATCCGCTTTAAGTGCAAGATGGTGAAAATTTTTATTTTTAAATATCACATATCAAATCTCCAAATTTTCAAACATCCATACCCATGTTGCTACTATATGTCAGATACCACGTATCGACGGATACAATGTATTCATTGACGACTAGCCTTAATCGAAAGTTCTCTCTCGTTATCAGGAGGGGTAATTAACTATAGGGGCTTGCACCTATAGGAAGCCAAAACTCAGATCATAAAGTCCTCACAAAATGAGGGCGAAATCTTTAGGTAGTATCTTATCTACAAACTCCTCTGCCTTCCCAAAATTTACCCCGAAACTTAATCAGTTAAAACTCCCCTGAAAATAGAAAAGCAACAGTTAGGCGGAGGCCGGGGCCGAATTTTCGAAGCCCACACCTCACCAATTTGGTAATGTTGCTCATTACTTGATTTTCCATTAATAGAGATGTTGCAACTCTTATTTGCATGTTTACCATTCCTATAGGGTGAGGTCATACGACCTATCTTTTGGCTTTTCTTTAATTGACAGGTTGAAAGTTCCATTAATTGGCTCCTCCAATATTGGATTGGAAAGGCATACATTTAGGCATCTTTGTTGGCATAGTTTTATGCCCAATCCCTCATTGAAGGCTCATTAAACATCCCAAGTCATTAAACAATGACCTTGCTTTTAGTGCCAAGTCGTAAGATCTATTTATAGGCCTTCCTCTATTTTAGAGGAAGAAGTCTTATTTATTGGCTTCGCTAACATCAACACAATAAGATCTAACTTGGGGTTCCTCACTCAAGGTTACTACTACCGATTTCTAAGCATCTATACCATTAGTGTTGTAGGCCTCAGCCCTTGATCGAATGCAGGTTAAACAATTGTAAGACTCTTTGCATGATCTAAATATCTTTACCTTGAGCCACATTCCCGTAAGCCCCTTTATTAAGTCTATTCAAGTTTAGAGATGTAAGCCCTAATTGTAGTTGAGCATATTATCATCAAGTTAGCACACTCACTTAATTAAGATCTATATCTTTGATGCTATCAAATGTTTCTGTAATTTTATTTGAACAATAGTATATTTTATGTTCTTTTCTTTTTTTAGCTATCCAATGATGGGAAAGCATCCAATGATCATAGAAATGGACAATTCAGGATCAACTCAACTTGCATCATGTCGTTAAATTAGATGAGACTTATCGCATGTCTTTGAAAATTGAAAAACAACATTTGCGGGGAAGCAATAAAATTACTGAAACGTATAAGCGAAGACAAACTAGTGGAACTAAAACTCAAACTTCTGCGGGAACTTCGAATATAAAAGTTAAAACTGTTAAAGGTCAAAATCAGGAAAAGGGTAAAGGGGTAGCAGGAAATAAACCTTCTGAGCAATCTAAACTAATTGGACCTTGTTATAAATGTGGATTATATGATCACTTGTCAGCTACTTGCAGAAAAAATAATCCTCCACGAACTAATTTCATGGAAGATGAAAAAGAAATAGAAGAAGAGGAAGAGAATGAAACAGAATTTGAAAATGAAGCTGAATTAGAAAAGTTTGATTTGGAAGGTGATGAAGGAGAACCATTGCTAGTGATTCGACAAATTTTAACTGCTCAAATTGGAAAGGAAGATAAATGGCTTAGGAGAAACGTCTTTAGAACTACCTACACTGTTGAGGGGAAAGTTTGTACCTTAATGATTGATAGTGGAAGTTCAGGAAACTTTGTGTCACAACATATGGTAAAGAAGCTTAAACTGAAGACAAAACCTCTTGTTAAATCGTACAAAGTATCTTGGTTCAAAGAGGGGAGTGAGGTTCCTATAACTAAACAATGCACAATGAATTTAGCAATTGGAGGAACTTACAAAGATCAAATTGTCTGTGATGTTGTACCTCTGGAAGTATGTCACATCCTTTTAGGTCGTCCATGGAAGTATGATCATAAAACCATACACAATGGAGAAAAGAACACATATTCTTTCATTAAAGATAACAAAGAGTTCACACTTTTTCCACAAAGAAACATTCTTGATCCGGTAACAAAAAACAACAAAACTGTGAAATCTTCCACTTCTAAATTGCTTCTGAATACAAGTGAGTTGACAAAGTCTGATGTGATATATTTGTTGCTTGGAAAAGAGTCCGATTTATCCTTTGAAATTCCAAAAGAGATACAACCATTGCTTGATGAATTTTTTGATTTAATACTTGATGAATTGCCAACTGGTTTACCCCAATAAGAAGCATTCAACATCATATTGATCTAATTCCTGGAGCTACATTGCCAAATCGTTCACATTACAGAATGAGTCTAAACGAACATCAAGAGCTTTCTAAGCAAGTTTCAGAACTATTAGAAAAGGAATTAATCCAAGAAAGTCTAAGTCTTTGTGTTGTGCCAGCTTTGCTTACTCCTAAAAAAGATGGAACTTGGAGAATGTGTGTAGATAGTCGAGCCATAAATAAAATAACCATCAAATATCGGTTTCCAATTCCTAGGTTAGACAACATGTTTGATATGCTAAGTGGTGCTTAAATATTCTCAAAAATTGATTTGAAAAGTGGGTATCATCAGATAAGGATTAGACCTGGAGATAAATGGAAAACTGCTTTTAAAACCAAAGAG
Organism: Dendrobium catenatum; assembly: GCF_001605985.2. Lineage (NCBI taxonomy): Eukaryota > Viridiplantae > Streptophyta > Magnoliopsida > Asparagales > Orchidaceae > Dendrobium > Dendrobium catenatum. Next base: position 21,968,734 of record NW_021319178.1, read on the forward strand.
GGCTTATATGAATGGCTTGTTATGCCTTTTGGGTTGTCTAATGCTCCGAGTACTTTCATGCGAACTATGAATCATGTCTTGCGATCTTTTATTTGCAAATTTGTGGTTGTATATTTTGATGATATTCTGATTTACAGCATTCACGAATCTGATCATCTTTTACATGTCAAAGAGATTCTAGAAAATTTGAGAGAGAAAAAACTGTACATCAATTTAAAAAATGTTCTTTTTTGACTTCGAGTTTGACATTTTTGGGTTACATTATATATGCTAAAGGAATCAAAGTAGATCCTGTGAAAATCGAAGCAATAAGAAACTGGTCTGTTCCTAAAAACATTAGTGAGGTAAGAGGTTTTCATGGGTTAGCATCTTTTTATCATCGATTTGTTAAAAACTTCAGTACTGTCATTGCTCCTATCACTGATTGCTTAAAGAAAGGAACTTTTAATTAGACCCCTGACGCTGAAAATATTTTTTAACTGATCAAACTAAAAATGAGTCAAGCTCCAATTCTTAGCCTACCAAATTTCGAAAAGGTTTTTGAAGTTGATTGTGATGATTCACATATTGGTATTTGTGCTGTTTTGAGTCAGGAAGGAAAGCCTATTACATATTTTAGTAAAAATTAAATGATGTTCGATCTCGATATTCTATTTATAACTTGAAATTTTATGCTATTGTTCAAGCTTTGAAGTTCTGGAGATGTTATTTGATTCATCGAGAATTTATTTTAAACACTGATTATGAGGCTTTACGATTTCTGGGGTCACAAAAAAATTTGAACAAAAGACACGCCAAGTGGGTTTCGTTTTTACAAGAATACTCTTTTCTCATAAAACATAAGACTGGGGCTTTAAATAAGATTGCTGATGCTTTAAGTCGAAGGTCTCACTTGTTAATAACTGTTTTTCCGACTGTTACTTCTTTTGAATTTTTGAAAGATACTCATGCAAATGTTTCTGATTTTAAAAATATTTGGGATGCTTGTTTTGCTTCTGAAACTGATCCTTCTGCTCAGTTTGTGATACATTAAGGTTTTTTATTCAAAGGAACTAAACTTCGCATATCAAAAGGTTCTTTAAGAGAACAACTTGTGAAAGAATTGCATAGTGGAGGTTTGGGAGGACATTTTGGTCAAGGAAAAACAATTGCTTTAGTTGAAGAAAAATATTTCTGGCCTCACATGAGAAAGGACATTGCTAAACTGGTTAAACAATGTAAGGTATGTCAAGCTTTTAAAGGAACTACACAAAATTCTAGTTTGTATACTCCTCTGCCTATTCCAAACAAACCTTGGGAGGATATTTCTATGGATTTCGTTTTAGGCTTGCCGGTTACTCTTCGAAAATTTGACTCTATTTTTGTGGTTGTGGATCGATTTAGTAAAATAATACATTTTATTCCCTGTAAGAAAACTTATGATGCTTCTTATATCGCTGATTTATTTTTAAAGAAATTGTTCGTCTGCATGGTATTCCTCGTACTTTTACTTCAGATTGTGACACTAGATTTTTAAGTCATTTTTGGAGAACTCTGTGGGCAAAATTAGGAACTACTCTTCAATATAGTAGCGCCTATCATCTTCAAACTGATGGGAAAACTGAAGTAGTCAATAGAAGCTTGGAAAATCTATTAAGATGTCTTGCTATGGAAAACCGTCTCAATGAGATTCTGAGGATTTTGTAGCAATTTTAGCTATTTCCATTGCCCCAGATGCATCGGCGCTGTCCGTTTCACAAACGGAGGTCGTCTCGATGATTTTGGGTTTTCGGTCGACACGCGTCGGGTGAGTTTTTGCACGATTTCGCTCTTTTGCTTTCGATATTCACCTTGCGTGGTCGACGTGATCCCGACACTAGTATTGGGGTCAACAGTATGAAGGAGATTCTGAGGATTTTGTAGATATTGAAACTTTACAATTCTATGCTCCTTTGGTAAAGTCAGAAGATCAAATTGAAGATGTGATAGATATGAAAATCACTAAAACGAGACATGGGGAACACAAGAAGTTCATGGTCAAATGGAGCAATCGACCATTGACTGATTGTACTTGGATTGATGCTGGTGATCTAAAAAAAAGAAATTCAGGGCTTTATGAACAAGTTGCTGATACGTTCTCATCAGGAGATGAGAATTTTCAACTAGGGGAGAATTGATGCTATCAAATGTTTCTGTAATTTTATTTGAACAATAGAATATTTTATGTTCTTTTCTTTTTTTAGCTATCCAATGATGGGAAAGCATCCAATGATCATAGTAGGTTGTGCATGAGACTTGATAGACCTTTGGTTTGCTGGCTTGATTGGTCCATTTACTACTGCTGGTTCACGGGTTGATTGGAGGAGGTTTGGATGGAGCTCATTCTCTTAGTTGCTTAAGCTGAAGTTTAGTAGCTCATTATTGTCCAAAAGGTAGCTCATTATGAAGTATTCATTGATGGGGTGGACTTGTCCCTTCTCCTTCCCCTTTCTTCTTATCTCTTGGAAAATCGTGGCTTGTTTTAATGTTGGCTGAATTCTATGCATTAAAATTCATTAGGTGAGTTACTGTTTTCCGTGCTTTGCCTTTTTGAAATCCGACTGGCTTCTGGTTTTCCGAGCCTGGGTGGTTTCCCGTGATGTTGGCTCCTTGGTTCCGTGAAGCCTCCTTGATTCCTGTAGCTGCTCCTTCGGGTTCTTATGCTGGGGTGTTTTCCGAAAAATTTTTTGGGAAATCCTATGAAATATGGTGCTTAGGTTCTTGTGGAAAATTTATATGTGTGACTTTTGGCATTCCCCTACCTTGCCTATAAATATGAGAAGATGTTGTGAAGGGAGGGAGTTGATTATTGTGAGCAAAATTGCTATTGACCTGCGGGTTATTGGAAAAGCTTGCGAGCTCTTTCCAACCTTTCGTCTCGGCTTCTAACCTCTTTCGTCTCTCCGCAAGTGCCACTCCATCTGTATCCTTCTTCTCAAAGTGAAGCAACTTTAGGGTGTCGTGTCTTGGTTGATTTGGAAGCATTTGTTGGAGAAATTGGACAATCTTGCAGTGGTGGACCATCGGTTTGCTAGTCTTATGCACTTATCTTGTTTACCCTACAATTTGATGCATGTGAGGAACCCGCTCTGACGGTTGTCTGAGGATAGCGTCTTTTATTTTTCTTTATTTCCTTACCAAAGAAGAAAAGCTTTCTAACCTTAGTCTTTGAGTTAGTCGACCCCAACCTAGAATTTAAAGTTACTCAAGCTTCCTTTTTTGAAGCAACTTGTGGATATGATAATATACCATCTACAATATATATGATATCCTTAGTAGCAAGGGTTCAACCATCAAGAACTGCCTTTGAGTTTAACATTAGATATGGATTATGGGAATCAAAGGGCATCTCATAACCCTTGATTCATATTTTTCGTATGTTCTAGGGTACTCCCCCCTTAAGGTAGATTTGAAATTCACCTGTAGATCTATGAACCATCTTTGCCATATCCCTAAGAAAAAACAACCATGTTTTAATACCTCTCGCTGCAGTCAACCATGCTTTGCACTTTTGAGCCAATTTCAGCATTAAATGACCATCACATCACTAAGTTTATATTTGTCACTTAGTAACAATTATAAATCACAATTAGTCATATTGGTATCCTTAATGATTTTTTGATTCTGTTTTAAATCTTTGAACCTCACCAAAATTGGATGAACGTAGTATATTCTCTTTTCCCAATTTTGGTCAAGATATCTGAGAGAGGACATCCCATGTAGTTCAAGAAAGCAATAATGCGAGCATGAGCATTATGGCAAGATTGCTATCTAGAAGTGGATGTATGCACGATTCACAAGTGGTTTAGATAAATGCATAGATTAGTGATATGTTGTGTGTGGGGATTTCTTGGGAACAAGTGAGGAATTTGTGGTGGGAGGTTGCGATTCAACATTGCTATGGGGGTGGTAGATTGATTTATGATAAGAGAATTAAACAAATTTGATGTTGAACTTGTGGAGAAAGTTGAGTTCACTATGATGAAGATTGCCAATATGAAGATGCTAGGGCATAGAGGAGGCCTTGAGGTCATGGCTTTGAAGATGGTACCATTGTTAGGGATATTATAATCGTGTTTCTCTACGAGTAGTTAACGCTTAGATGCTAACACTGATGCCCACATATGAGGAGAATATGCTATGTGGCGATGAGCTGAGAGTCAAGGTGGATGAAGATAGAAACCACACTGCTACACTGATTGGTGGTTGAAAGTGAGAGGTCTTGTTGTTATTTGTTGTTATTGGTTGGGTTTAGGAGATGTGGACAAAGCCATCGAGCTTGCTATAATTCTAGAAAATATGTGATTGACTAGTGATTAGGTTTCCATTGAGTAGGAGGGGTTATAACCTATAGGGATTGTTGTTAAACTGGCTTGAATTTGAGATTTTTTTCATGGAGATCTTTGAGTTAGGAATTTCGGCTCTAATTCCAAATAACACCAGAGTGAGACAACAAATTGGTGAGGTCGTGGTGAACAGTTTTAGGCCCTATTTATAGAAATAAGCCTTATATAAAAATTTTAGACCAAAACTTATTTAAAATCAACCAGGAGGAAGGGTGCCAGAGCAGTTGTTATTGCTGTTTATTATGAACTTCAATTGTTCGACTTACAAATTTTAGGCCCTATTTATCGAAATAAGCCTTATTTAAAAATTTAAAACTAACCGTAAACAAATTTAAAATTATCAAATTAGTCCTAATTGAAATAAAATAACCGACTACACATGCTACTTATAGAAATTAAACTCAATATTGTTTGCTAATGAGAAACATCTTACACTACCTCAAACTGTCATGCTGTCCAATGTTTTGTTGATAAAGCTTCACTTTATAGGAAATGATAAGGGCTAGAAACGCATTATTTGTTTTCTTTATAATGTCTTTTTTTTGCTAATGCATTAATAATTGATTTTAAGTTAATTTGTTTTCTAGAAATTTTCTCTTACCTCTCATTTCCTATAACGTGTATGAATTTTAGTTATATCTGTCCTCTATTTTCGTGAGTTTGAGCTACAGTGATTAACGTTAAGCAGATCTTACAGAATAATATTTTTTTGCTTACTATTTGAGGTCTTATAAATGATTTCTTGGCCTTAGCTCCGATTTGTGATGAACATACCTATTTGTTTTAACAGCATTTCCGCAGATTATCGTGTATTTTGTACCAAAATGTCTTGAAATTCTTATGGTTGTTTTTATTTTGCTAAAGAACCAAAATAATCAGTAACTGGAATAATTTGCCTAATGTTTTACTCATTTTGTTTGTATTTGAAGCTATCTTGGGAACCGTGACCTTTGTGGGTATCAAATTGGCGTTGTTTGCAGGAATGAGCTTCCATCACCACTAACCGATTCTCAAGCACCATCTTCAGGTATTATTTTTGGGATAGCTTTTCATTTTTATTACGCTATCCCTGTTAGCTTATCTGTTGGACAAAACTTATGTGTTAGATTATCGTTACAGTAGAGGGAGTTCAAACGATGGTTTTGCACATAGTCGAACAACTAGGAATAAAGCACATACATATTTTCTTTAAACCAAGGAGTATATATAGTTTTTGCGAGAAGTGGAGGCAAATGTATTTTATGGGAATTTTTGAAAAGTTTCTAAGAATTTTAAGAAAATTTAAGCAAAAAAATTAAGAATACACTAGGTGTCTTTAGAAAGTTCTACAATTATACTTGTTTATGTAAAATATTGCATTATAACACAAAGATTTCTTTGGAGTTTGGAGTCAGAGCATGATTTAGCACGCTAAAACAAAAAAAAAATTTCATGATTTAGCACACAAAAGTTAAATTGATGCTTGAGGTCACGTGCTCAACCACTTGAAATTTTAAGTATTACGTTTTTTTGCAAGTCTAATGATTTAAAAAAAAATTAATCTAATTATTTTGAAAATGAGCATCATTTTCATAATCTGAAATAGTCATATCTCGTTCATTAGTATCATTATTATCTCTTAAATCATACTCTTTTTCATCAAGCTCATCATCTTCATGCTCAATTTCTAGAGCTTTAAGCTTAGATGATTCATTTTTTTTGCCTTTAGATCACTATTGATATTTATAATTTCTTTCATAAACATCACTAGTATTTGCCACAGTGTCTCACCAATAGTTATTTCATTATTTTAATTTGACTCATTATCCATTTTAATAAGCATCATCTATATCATTTTAAAAGATATGATGAATTATGTCACAATGATTATATATTTGAATCAAGATCCTATTATACTTTATATAAATCAAATCTTTCATGGGACCATGATTCATATTGCTTCTTTAATTATGATGTTGCAACAATTTTTTTTTTAAATTACTAAATTATTAAGTTTTATGATAATAATTCATATATAAATTTTTTTTGTACTTGTTTAAATAAACATCAATTATGTTTCCATCCAGATAAACAATAGGCAAGTCTAAGCACTTCGATAGAGAAACGTGGCAAATGTGGAGCTCCTAAGCTATATTTTAACCACCAATCAACTAAAATTATTTAACATTTTTCTTTATCATTTAATATGAAAATATAATTCAATATTAATTATAACTTTACTAAAACCATGGTCCTTGGGTTTTCCTTTTCTCTGATAGCATGAGGAAGGTCCTTCACCCCTTGATGTACACACTCTATTCATTGCTAATTTTATCTTCTTCATCAACATCCTTAGCAAATCTTTTCATGCATGCATATAAATTATTAGTTATTATTTTGTCTTTTCAATGTTAGGGTTACTAACATTGAAATGGTGTATGTGTGATTATATATAAGAGTTTGAAGGATAATGTTTTAAAAATTAATAGAATTGGAGATAGAATTATTGTTTTAAAGATAGTTGTTGATGCTAAGATTATTAATATTATAAGTGTTTATGCTCCTCAATTTGATTTATATTTGTGTTAAAAATTAAAATTTTGGAATGAGTTAAAAGAATTAATACAAAAGATATCTCTTGAAAAAATATTTTTATTGGAGGATATTTAAATTGACATGTTGGTAATATGGTAGATGATTTTAAAAGCATTCATGGTGGCCATAGGTTTGGGACGAGTAATGATGGTGGTAAGACCATATTAGATTTTTCTTTAGCTTATGTTTTTTAATTGCTAATACCTTATTTAAGAAAGAGATGAGCATCTCATCACTTATAAGAATGGATATAAAAAATCTCAGATTGATTATTTTCTTATAAAAAAATTAGATCGTTTAGATTGCAAAGATTGTAAAGTTATTTCGAGTGAAAGTTTATGTACCCAATATTGATTATTAATTTTGGACTTTAAGATGAAGTAGCAAAAAATAAAAAAATAAATTAAAGCGATATTCTAGGATTAGATGGGGGCATTTAAAGAATATTAACAAAAATATTTTTGAGAGTAATATTTTAGATCTTAAGATTATATATGGGCATGAGGATGCTAATGTTATGTGGGAAAAAGTGGCTAGTGATATTGAATATATTGCAAAATATGTGCTTGGAGTATCAAATGGAAAAGCTCCTAATAGTAAAAAAAATTGGTGGTGTAATCCAAATGTGATGTAGGCAAGGGGGGGGGGGTCAAATCAAATCCTAATATTTGATTTTTGACTTCCCTAGCTCATTAATGTCTAGTAAAAAAATTAGCTCATTATGAGCTGATTTTTAGTTCATTTATTGAACTAAAAATTAGCTCATTATTTCTTTAAATGATTTTTCTTCTTTCCTTTTTTTTCTTCTCATTTCCTTGTCCCTTCCCCTTCCCCTTTTCTTCTTTTCTCTTGGAGAACCGTGGCTTACTTTTAAATGGTGGCTGAATTCAAAGCAATAACTTTATAATAAATGTGCTTTAAACTCTTGGGAGTTCGGCCAGCCATTGTTTTTTCCGTGCTTTGATGGTTTCCCGAGCCTGTGTTGCTTTGGATTCTAGCGGGCTGTTTGCTTACCGAGACATGAACTCCTTGGATTCCTGTTCTGGTTTAATGTGGAGCTGAATTCCGAACTGGGAAGAAATTTCCCGTTGCTTTGCTGCTTTGAACTCACGGCGTGAGATGCTGGCTCCTTGGATCCGTGAGGTGCTGGCTGTTTTTTCGAACTCTGTGGCTTGGCTGCTTTGAATTTTCAGCCTGTTGAATGTCTCTTTGGTTCCTGGTGAGCATGGGGGAAAATTTCTATGCAGGAAATTAAAGACATGTGGCTCTTGGCATTCCTCTCTTATGCCTATATATAGTAGATGTTATATGAAGTTAAAAGAGAGATTATGATGTTAGTGATTTTTGGAGATAAAACCTGCGGGTTTGTTGTTTGGAAAAGCTTGCGAGCTTTGTCCATTCCCTCTTCCACCTCCTTCGGAAATCCTGCGGGCTCTTTCCAATCTTCGTCTCGTCTCCTAATCTCTTTCTTCTCTCCATAGTAACCATTCCATTGTATCCTTCTTCTCAAAGTCAGCAAGTTTAGGTTGTCTTTTTTT
>NW_021319178.1:21978103-21984901 GCF_001605985.2 Dendrobium catenatum
ATTAGCTCATTATGAGCTGATTTTTAGTTCATTTATTGAACTAAAAATTAGCTCATTATTTCTTTAAATGATTTTTCTTCTTTCCTTTTTTTTCTTCTCATTTCCTTGTCCCTTCCCCTTCCCCTTTTCTTCTTGTCTCTTGGAGAACCGTGGCTTACTTTTAAATGGTGGCTGAATTCAAAGCAATAACTTTATAATAAATGTGCTTTAAACTCTTGGGAGTTCGGCCAGCCATTGTTTTTTCCGTGCTTTGATGGTTTCCCGAGCCTGTGTTACTTTGGATTCTAGCGGGCTGTTTTCTTACCGAGACATGAACTCCTTGGATTCCTGTTCTGGTTTAATGTGGAGCTGAATTCCGAACTGGGAAGAAATTTCCCGTGGCTTTGCTGCTTTGAACTCACGGCCTGAGATGCTGGCTCCTTGGATCCGTGAGGTGCTGGCTGTTTTTTCGAACTCTGTGGCTTGGCTGCTTTGAATTTTCAGCCTGTTGAATGTCTCTTTGGTTCCTGGTGAGCATGGGGGAAAATTTCTATGCAGGAAATTAAAGACATGTGGCTCTTGGCATTCCTCTCTTATGCCTATATATAGTAGATGTTATATGAAGTTAAAAGAGAGATTATGATGTGAGTGATTTTTGGAGATAAAACTTGCGGGTTTGTTGTTTGGAAAAGCTTGCGAGCTTTGTCCATTCCCTCTTCCACCTCCTTCGGAAATCCTGTGGGCTCTTTCCAATCTTCGTCTCGTCTCCTAATCTCTTTCTTCTCTCTATAGTAACCATTCCATTGTATCATTCTTCTCAAAGTCAGCAAGTTTAGGGTGTCTTTTTTTTGTCGTCATTTTGTTTGAGTTGTTTGTAAGAGTCAAGGGTTGTAATGTCATCTTATGTTGAAAGTCAAGTTTGTAAGTCTTTTCTTTATATGATATAAAAAGTGTCTTTTGAGTATTTTTATGTCTTTATTTTGTTCTTAGAAAGGTAATCTCTTTTTTTGATCAAAAATTTTGGTCCCTCTCCCAAATTTTTGATTGCATGAAAATGTGCACGAGAAGATAAAAAATAAGAAATTTTTTTATAAAAATTAGTTTTGATGTAAAATTTTTGATTATTAAGAAAAATATAAAGTGACACGTAAGCAATCTAAAAAAACAATATACGATGCAAAGATTTTAGCTTTTACTGATTTATATAATAGATTAAATACTAAGAAGGGAGAAAGATATATATATATATACTACTATATAAAAGTGGCTTGGGATTCCACTCTTAGCAAATCCGAACCTTTCGTTTTAATTAATTTTAATTATTCAAATCAAATCCTAACCATTCATTTAATTATTATAATTATAATTAATTAATAATTATAAATTTATTCACATAAAATTGCTACATTAATGAAATAATGATGCATTAATTAATCTGTAAGCCGAAGGAGTAGTCGTTACTCATAGCGAGAAGATGAAAGGGATCGGAAAAAGGAAGCTCGATCGCCATCGTTTCGGTCGCTTGGAGCAGCAGTTTACTCTTCGGCTTGCCACTCTCTCCACAGTTTCTCCGTATCTTTCTTCTTCCTCACTCCGCCGTTTCTCCATATCTTTATTCTCAAATTATTTAGGTCACTTCACCTTCTATAACTTCAATATCGTTAATATGCCTCTTCGAATTCCGTTGTCCCCCCCTTCATTTATTCTTCTCATTTCTTTTATCCGCTTCGTGTGTTCGCCGCTACGGCTTTCTTCTCATGTCGGATCGGAAGCCATGACGAGAACTCTTCGGAGGTTTTCATTTTAGATAGAGTAGCAGGTTATTGATTGCCTTTTTCCATAAGAGCTACTCTCCCTCATGCCATTAGAGTTATATCCACCATAAGACTTTCCAAGTAATGCATTTTGTTGCGCCTCATCTTCAGCTGAGGTATGACTTGATAAGGTATCTTATTCACTTTCCTCATGATTACTTAGATTCTCTGTTGAATCTCCTCATTTTTATTGTTTAGTTAGCTTAATGGACAAAATGGGAGTTTCATTTATGATAATTAGAGCTCCATCACTAGAACCTGTTGTTTCCTTCTACACGGTAAGCAGATGACAGAACATTAATATCCAATATGCTCTCATTATCCTCAAAATTCTCCGTATTATTATCAGCCAACATAGAATCCTGAGAGCTATTATGAACATCTAAATCTCTGACGGGCATATTAAGGTCAATCTATCTTTAATTATGTTTTGATTCCATTTACTATGCCCAAATGCCTCATAGCATTTCATCTTCTCCTCCATTGCTATCGCCTTAATTACAACCATTCGATCATCACACTTAGGCTTTTTTTTGTCACCTCAAAATGCCATCGATAGCCAAAACGCATATTTATAGGATATAAATTATTTGCTCATTCGTTATCGTGATTTCTCTCAACTTTCACTCTTTATCTATTGCAACTTTTCTCAATAACTCTTCTTCTTCTTAACATATTTGTGTGAAATTTAATTATCTGATATATATCGTTAAATTACATATGAATAAAAAATAATACAACTAAGCATAAAATTATAATTTAATATATTTATAATATTCTTTTTTATTTTAAATTTTTTATTCATGTGCACTTTATTTTTGCTTCCTCAAATCTTTTTTAATATAATCAATTAATCAATAAGTAAATACATTCTGTTTGTTTTATTTTTTTTCTTGAAGTTGAACAGTTTCTAAATTTCATAGTTATTTTTATCACTTGATTTAGCCATGATAAGCTTCCTGATATCCCTTCAATTATTATGGTTGGATGAAGAAGTGAATTCATTCAAATTATTTTCTTTACATACTCTTGCTTCACTATTGAATTGGTAGCATATTTTAAACAGGCTTAAATAATAACTACATACTTATGCTTATATATGGCATTTTTTAAAAATGGTGGCGTTCACAGCATTTAGCTGTGTTGTGATTATCTTTTTCATGAGTGAAATGTTGAGAGCAATGGCGATGATTAAGAATTTAGCTATCGACTGCATCTGGATGCTATGAAATGTCCCTAGATTTCCTAAAATATGGCATGTTTGGGTGGCCTGGAGCATCTCAGGCAACCACATCTCCCATCAGCATGGGAATTAAAGTGTAAGAAAAACTCATCTACTTTATATCATGGATTCATTGTCATACGTGCCTTTTTCTTCTTCTTCTTCTTCTTCTTCTGCTACTTATTCTTGCTCTTTGCTTTTGAAGCATAGCTCTTTCAGTTGAGCCAAACTCCCTAATAATCTCTTCACTAATAAAATCCCCTCCAGCTTCTCCTGCTTTGGTCGTTACAACATATCCATTATCAATTATTGTTTCTTAGCTTTGTTATGTTTCTCTAGCTACTAGATGATGAATTTCTTTTGGAGAGGCAGTGATAGTTATTGCTAACAATTGACAACTTGATCATGTTGGATTCTTCCTCTACTTTAGCAATGAGGCATCAAGGATGGTATGAAGCTTCTCTAGCATTTTGCTTGTAATGCTATTAAATACTTATGATCGTACTTCTTCTACCAATGTTGCTGCTACTTCAAGAACCTACTTATATGGAGTTGTTTACTTGGATATTCCAACTTTGTGCAAGATTCTTTGCAGCGGTAGGGTCTGGATGAATTTGTATGCCACACGCTTGCAACCTCATATTGTTGTATGTTCAATATCAAGGATGTGATGATATCCCTTCTCTAACATTCTTACTCTTTTTTAATATACACCTATATATGTTCACAAGCATATGCTTTTACAAGTTTGGCTATCAATTATTTGCTTAATGACCTTGCTAATTTAACCCGCTAATGTTGGATATACTTAATGACCTGTGGCAAAATTTGTGTTGTATTCATCACAATTTATTTTTGGTTTGGAAGATAATTCTATTGCTTTTTATGTCTCTATGTATGCAAGTTTCACTTTCTATGTATTTGTGAGGCATCAAGAATGTGTTGAGAAGGCAACCAGTGCTACTAAATATTTAGTTTCAAGGATTATATCAGAATGATAAATGATAAATTTTATTTTTCTCTACGTAATGTTTTCCATTGATGATCCGAGCCTCTTCTCTATTCGTTTTCTTGGGGTATGTGATAATCCCTAACTTTGTGCAGTGCTGTTACTTGTTAGGCTATTTTAGCAGGCAATTATTTCTATTTAGTGGCATTAATTTATTCTTTAATTACTATTGTCAATGAATGCTCCAGCTTTGAGGTATCATTTTTTACATTATAGGGTCTTTAGCTTTCTAAATGGATTATATGATTAAGTTACGACATCTTTTATCATTGTCTCGCATTCATTACATTGAATTAAAGATAGCTGATACATTATTGGGTGATTTGTCATCTCAACACAATGTCACATTATTGCTTTTAGTCAATAATGGTATGAAGCTTTCAGGCAAACTATTCAACCATATTAAGATCTTTTCTCTTGTGATGGCTAATTTGGCAAATTTAGTTTTTTTTTGCATTGACATCCTATGGCATATTGTGCTGAAAATATTGTTGGGTAAATCATTAATCTTATGGATAATTTGGTCATTTTATATGGAAAATTTTTTGCTGAAGTTATTTTCACTCATTTTAAGTCTGACATGGGGTATGTGACAAGTGACCCAACCTTTATGTACATTTTATTACATAGCACTATGATTATGAATTCAAAGATTTTATATCATTTTTTTGTGCTTTTAACTCAATTGTGAATGATATGTTTCTCATCTACTTTTATTTTGTGGTAATAAAGATGAAGATGATTAATTGTAATATTTTACTTTTTAACTGAGATAACCGTTGAAATAATAATTTAACTATTTATAAGAGCTTATAGAGTGCTTGAACAAAAATTTTAAGGGGTTCATATAGTTTTTAGTAGAGAACAATGTAGATCTCACCAATGAAATATATTTCATAATCCTTTACAGCTAAAATAATTGTTGCAAAAGCTTTTGGCTTCATTTGGTTTTGATTTTTGTCCTGCTTAATTTTTCTTAGCGCAGTTTTAATTTATCTAAAAATTATTCTTTCAAAATCAACATTATTTGTGCACCTATTTATCTGATAATGTTCGGATTGATATTTATTAAAGGTCAAGTAGTTAAAAGTAGATTTGGGTGATTTGAAGTTTGGACATGTACAAAAAAGAGTAGAAAATTCTCCATCGAGGTTGTAAAAAAAATTAATAGTCGGATTAATAAGGAGAAGAGTTAAATCTAACCTAATACAAGTAGAAGTTGTTCAAAAAGATTTGCAAAGAATATATTCGACACTAGACAATACTTAATATGAATATATTAAAAAAATGAGAATTCATAATGTTGATCCCAAATTATTGGGACAAGGCTGATGATGCTGCTGCTTTACTAATGAATTCATGAATGCATAAATTGTCTTAACAACTTGTGAATTATGTAATGCGTAAATGATGATTATATTTATTTCGACGTTTAAGAACATCAGCATAGATGTACAAAAGGAGTTAAAATCTCAATACTCCATTCTAATGTTGTGCTTTGGATGTCCTAATAATAATCCTTGTATCATTAATGCATAGATATTCTATTAATCAATGTAGTCATTCCCTTGATCAATCCTCATCATCTAAAATGTCTAGAAATGATGAGGTGGTGTGAAATAAAAAATAAAAATAGCATAAAATGATATAATCATGGTAGAGCTTAAGGAATTGGGAGACATCGAGAACACTGAAGAGATAGAAAATGTATCTTCGAAGGCGCCTAACATGAAAATGGAGTACTAGAGTTGGTCCTCACATCAATTTATTGAGAGAATACCCTTTTGATTTGCAATGCAATACAGTCGAACAGGTCAATTAATCTTTCACCAACCACCCATACTTGGTCTTAAACTCCTTTCCCTTCTCCTCGACCCAATCCTCATGTGAGGCTTTCTCCACAACTGGCTAAATGTGAGTTCATGTCCTAGCAATCTCATTTGCACTCTCAAACTCAGAAAAAAAAAGTGCAAATTTTGATTAGAAATGAAGTAAAACAATACATCAACATTGGCTAAGTTTTTTTTTTTTTGTGTGGATTGAAGCACAATTTTTATAGGTAAATGCAAGGTCATGATTGAGGAAGAGAAAATATCGAATTCTTTGATGTTAATTTGATAGCATAGATATTCATTGAGTAAAAAGCTCAATAATGAAGATGAATTGGGTATATAATTTTTTTATGTTATCGAACTTTTTTATGAATTTCTTTCCAATTCAAGTAATCATTTAATCAAACATAATGTAAAAGTTATATATAACAATAAATACATACAATGGAAATATCAAATATAATAAATAAAATAATGGGAAGGCTAATAATACACTTACAATATTTAAAATATAAACATATTAGTAATATGTGCACATGTTTACACAACAAACAATATATGATATGATATATTAAACTGAGTTATCAATTTTAAGCTCTGTTTAAAATTGCGCAATTAGAGGCGCGCCTTTGCGCAATTCTTCCCAAAAACGCCTCATAGCCTACGCAATTTTGGGCTTTCAAGAGGCGTACGCCTCACTGGGGCTGAGGCGCGCCTCAGAGGCGCAATTGCGCAACTCATTGTGAGGCGTACGCCTCTCTGGGTAGGGTCCACTCACTTAAAATGAGGTCTTTTTCTCTCCTTTAACCCGTATCCTTCAGCATACCCTAAACTGGAGTACATATAGCCAAGTGCAAACAAAGAGAAGAAATCGGCTATCAACACTCAGAATGAACTCTCTGGTATATATTATGCACAACAAGAGGTTGAGAGAGAGGAGGT
>NW_021319178.1:21988137-22011999 GCF_001605985.2 Dendrobium catenatum
AATTTTAATATGCCAATTAAAATTTTAATTATAATTTCCTATGTTTTAATTTTTTATTCTCGTGCACCATGTGCACGGGCATTTATACTAGTATATATATATATATATATATATATATATAAGTTAACCAAACAAAGAGATATGAGTAGTAAATATTTATTTCAAGTGAAATATATTGAAAATGAAGATCAAAAAATATTTTTTTTAGAAGATGATATTCAACAATGTTAGATGAGATATTTTGCTAAACTTTTTAATGATGATTGTAAGAATATGATTGGCTTTAGTGACGTTAGCACCCTAAATGAATAGAAAGATTTTTGTTTTTATCGGGGTATTAGTAAAATTGAAGTTAGAGAGGCTTTAAAGAAAATGAAGGGTGGAAAAGATGTTGGACTTGATATATTGCAATAGAGGTGATGAAATGCTTAGGAGATGAAGGAATTTCTTGGCTTACTAAACTTTTATTACTATTTTTAAGACAAAAGATGCCATATTAGTGGAGAGTGAGTGTGTTGATTCATATTTTTAAGATTAAAAGTGATGCACAGGATTGTATGAATTATAGAGGAATTAAGTTAATGTGTCATACTTTAAAACTATGGGAGCGAGTTATGGAGCGTAGGTTGTGGTGTTATACTAATATTTATCAAAATCAGTTTGGATTCATGCCGGGTAGGCCTACTATGTAAGCCATACATTTATTGAGAGGTTTGATGGAAAAATATAGAGAGAATAAGGAGGATCTACATATGATATTTCTTGATTTAGAGAAAAATATGATAAGTTCCAAGAGAAGTGCTATGGAGAGTTTTTGAAAAGAAAGGAGTCAATAATGCTTGTATTCAAATAATTAAAGATGTATGTAGGAGCTATTACTTGAATTCAAACACAAGGTGGTTTGACCAAATATTCTCCTATTTTGGTTGAATTACATAAAGGATTAGCCTTAAGCCCGTATCTTTTTGCTTTAGTCATGGATGTTCTCACTAGACATTTGCAAGAGGATTTATCTTGGTGTATGTTTTTTGCTGATGATATTATTTTTGTTGATAAGAATAGAGAGGGAGTTGAAGGTAAACTTGAATTATGGAGGTCAACTCTAGAGTCTAAAGATTTTTGCTTGAGTAGATCTAAAACTAAATATATGGAGTATAATTTTAGTATTAATAGACCTAGTGGAGGGTTTGTGACTTTGGGCGATCAAGTCATTAATAAGAGTACACATTTAGATATATTGGATCTATTGTTCAGAGTGATGGTGAAATAAATGGGGATATTATTAGTAGAGTTCAAGTTGGATGGTTGAAGTGGAGGAATGCATCGTGCTTGTTGTGTGATAGAAAAGTTCCCCTCTAATTTAAGGGAAAATTTTATAAGATGGTAGTGAGACCTGCAATACTTTATGGTGCAGAACGTTGGCCATTAAAAGAGAAGCATAATACTAGGTTAAGTGTTGCAGAGATGAGGATGCTTGGGTGGATGAGTGGATTTATCCTTAGAGACAGGATACGAAATTAGCATATATGTGAAAAGGTTGGAGGAGCTCTAGTAGAAGATAATATTAGAGAGAGTTGCCTTAGATGGTTTGGTCACATAAAATGATGGCCTTTCGATGACCCAATTAGGAAAGTAGAGGTATTAGATTTGATTTATATTAAGAAAGGTAGAGGTAGACCTAAAAAAATTTGGTTAGAAAATATTAAAAATGATATTTCTTTATTAGATTTAAACAAGAATTTGACTTTTAACATGACACAATGGAGAAAAAGGATTCATGTAGCCGAACTCATGTAGTGGGACAAAGGTTTGATGTTGTTGTAATGTTAGGGTTCATAAGAAATTATTCAAAATTTAAGAAATGAGTGGCCACATGCGAAGGTCAATGGATTTGCATCTCTTTTTCTATAAATAATTTCAAAAATCTACTTATACTTATCATTGTTGGTAGAACTTGTAACAATTACTTATTTAGCCCTATCCATCACTTCATTTATGTAACCAATCGAGCGCTTTTCTTTTGTATCAACTAATCAAAGGACCTTCAACAAAGAATTGCCTACTTATAGTGCATATACCATAATTGCTGCAAGTTGGTTTTCTATGCTTATTTTCCTTTGTCTTCATTGCATAAAGATTCTACACAAATTCTTTACTTGTAAATATTTTATACAATGTTGTGGATGAAAACATTTTAATGTTAAGAAGGCCGTGGCAAATTGAGTCTTAGCAAACTTGATAAGTTATCTTTGATTTTTGCTTCTTCTCATAAAGTAAAGTAATCGTGGTCTTGAATAAATAAAACTAAATATGACTGTTCTCTCAAAGCATCTACTTCATTTTTGGATCTTATAAATATCGTCCATTATCAAATCCAAATAATGAACGTCCCATGGAGTCTAGTATAAATGTGGATGCTTATCCATCATCAATTTTTCTACAATAATATTACAAAATAATGCAACAAATTATAAAATTATCTGAAATACATATATAATTTTAACAAAGTGAAGTATGCAGTGAGTCATTAACATGGTAGTGTATTTTTTGAAGTATTGTTAGTGACTTATTGAAATGACTCAATGTGGTCCAATCTGATTGATATAATTGCTCAATAATTCAAATATCTGTACGTCATTCACTGAATCAGAGTTGGCTTCAACTGACTTTGACTGTGGTGTTTCTCTTGAACAATTCACAAAAAAGTTCACTAAATTTTATTCATTACTGGAAGTCCAACTATCAATTATAAGGAAGCAATTATATTTAAATAATATTTTTAGGGCATTACAATAATTGTTGTGTTTTCTGTACCTCTATCTTTGTAGAAGAAAAACCCTCTTCTAAATGCTAACAAAGATTCAATAATGCTGACAAATTGATTTCACACCTTTAGGTATAACAAATTAAATTTTCTTCAGGATTCCTTTAGAAGAGCAGACCACACAACTTTTCTCCATTGCCCTGTTTTCCTCCAGCAACCTCATTCCGTCAGCTTCAACTGGCTGAACACCTTCACCGAAGGTAATTAGTCAACAAGCAACCACTCATCTTAACCTCTTCAGTCTTTCTTCCCGTCTACATCCAAGAGACGGAAATCCTGTCTACTACAGCTAGAGACGAACTGCTCAGGCAACAACAGCAAAGCTTCACTCTTCCTTCAAGCCAGAACTCTTGTAGTCATGCATTCATCTGCCTCCAAGAAGAGCACCTGCTACTTGTCTTCCAGCAGGAGTCGCAACGCCAAATTGAGGATCTTTAATCTGTCTACTAGGAGACGTAACTCCAGAATACAGTAGACCTTCCTCTTCACTTCTTCTTACCTGCAGGCAAAATACCAGGAAACCAAAACAAGGAAAAAGAGAGGGAGAATTCCGTTGGAATGAGGAATTGACATAGATTGAATGAATACGTGGGTGAGAGGATCTATTTATAGCCAAACCCCAAGGAATTTGTGTGAACATAGATTTTAATGAATGATCTTCCAAAACCCAACAACTAAAAACAACTATCCAAAATTAACAAAACATGTGAATTTAAGGACAAATACAACGATCAATCCCCCTTGATTTCCAAAAAATGCTGAAATTTTGAGGAAGCAAGAGGTTTTTGTCACGACCTGGTCCGGTGAACTCGCATGGGCGAGGCGGAAACAAAGGTCAGACAGTAGGTTAAATTATCTAATCTCTAAATCTATCTCCATAATTTGAAAGAGCCTCTAAAATATCAAATTTGAAAACATACAAAGATAAAACTCAAACAGATTCATAATTACCTTTCCTTAGGAGCTCCTCTCCTACGAAAAACATTGCAACCCCTTCTACTCATTTTTGATTAATTTAAGGTTACCTGAAAAATGTTAACAACTAACATTAAGGCCGAAGCTCAATAAGTAAAACACAATTCTAAACTACAGTAATCAAGGCAACTGCGTAATATGTTGGATGTCAATTTCATATAAACATAACATAAAGATGATTTCATACTAACATAACATTAAACACATCATAACATGAAGCCATATTTTTCATTTCATTTTCATATTCATATCATTATACTTAGCTTTCTCTTTTCGTATATTTTACAACCATCACAGGAGCCACCGTCTAGTACCATAAAGCTACTCCTTTACCATTTTCCTTTTCCATATCCTTTACCATTTTAACGTGTACGAGTACAGCGTCCCCAGCTAGTACTATCAGGGGGTGAGCTCCATCATTTCAGCATGCACATTCAAGCATTCAATATAACATTCATATCATATCATATCATTTCATTTCATATGATCTCTATAATATATTAACTTTGCATAATACTGTCACAAGATGTATCATATAAATTTCATGATCAACATTGAACAAGAGTGAATATTTTCTAAACATGCTTGATCTATTAAATCATATAACTAGAGAGAAACAAAATTCATTACTATAAATAAAGTAACATGCATACTTACAGATTTGAGGGATTCAATTTTTCACACTAGTTCTCCTTCCTTCGAGGTCACCACTAAACACCTATAAGAATCAATTTCACTTTTAAAATCTTCAAAATAAATTTACAATAAAATCTTCTCTTTCCCTCTCTCTCTCCAAAAGATCACATAAAGCATGCATATATTCTAAAATTCAAAATTTTGTCTAATTACTTATTTTAATCAAATTAACCCTTTACCCTAAACGTAATTTAATTTAAATTAATTTATATTTTCGGATTTATATTAATAAAAATTAGAAAAAATAGTATTTTGATAAAAATCTCAAAATCTCATCATTAGAATATTTCTATGACCTTATGAATAAACTTTGTTAAGAGATTTTCAAAAATATCAACATTTGGAAAAAACCCTAATTTTAGAAACCCTAAAAATCTTTGAAGAAAAATACATTATAATGTATAAAATCGTTTCCTAAATCTTCCCTCTTAATTTCTTAAAGAAATTTTCATGATTCCACAAAACCCTAAATTCTTCATCTTAAAAATCTATGGTAAACATAAAGATTTCTAGGTTTAGAAATGCACCTTAGTGTTCCTTAGCCTTTCCCTTACAATTTCCTTCCAAGCACCTTGTCGGAGCCGCCGCCCGAAGCCTTGTGTGCATCCGCCCTCTCCCTTCGCGCGTGCTTCTTCGACTTCGGTCGGTTCGGCTGAACAGATGTAATGGGGGACCGAATGAATTCGGTACCCTTTAATTCCTATAGATGGTCAAAGGACAAAAATGCCCTCACTTAAACTCTCCAAGCCTTAACAATACTTTGGGGTACTTTGGGTAATATGAGACTTATCTAATTTTTATTCCTAAATTATGCAAAATTAAATATAAGTTTAATATACCAAATTTCTTAGAAGTTTGTGTAGAATTTTATAAAATTATTTCCGTCGAAATCCGACAACCTTGAATTTTTCACTTAAAACTCGTCACGGCGCTTTGAAAAGCGTGCGAGGTCTAAAACGACATTTTTCGGGTTTCACAATTCTCCCCTCACAAAAATTTCGTCCCCAAAATTTACACAACTTCTAGTTGCAAAATAAACCGTCAGCTTCCATTTCATTAACATAAACCTCAACATTGAAACAGAACAAACTAGATATATGAAATATCATAACAAAAAAATCTGATCAGTCCTAAAACATCTGACATAACATAACAAGATAAACTACTAAATCCAAAATACCAAAACATCAGGTTTATCATTACAAGTCACTAAAAAAAATAAACTATAAAGCCATCTCAATTGTTATTGTCAGCATCTATAGATTCATTGTGCTCTTGCTGAGTCAAAGTGTAAACTCGCGGTCTGACATTCTGCCTGGATTGATTTTGCACTGAACCTGCATCTGAAGGTTCTATCATCTTTTGTTTGCTAAAGTTCCTCTATAAAGGTGCTTCAATTGATCTCATTTCTCCTGAAGTCTTCTGAGCCAAAGCAACACAATATTTTGCTATGTGTCCAGGCTGATGACACCAATAACAAGTGTTGGAACCAATCAGACATTCACCTTTATGTAATCTGCCACACTTAGCACAAGGTTCAGTGCCTTTACTTACAGTTGCACCACTACCTCCACTAGAACTAAACTTGGGCTTCTTCCCATTTGATCCCTCATTCTGATTGCTTTGAATATCCTCTTCGAAACTCTTCCTTTTCTAAAATTCTCTTCTCCTCTGAGTACTCTATAAGTCACTCTCAATTCTTCTTGCCCTTTCAACCAAGGTAGCATAATCCTCAATGCCAAAAGGGATTAATGGATGTTTAATGCTTTCTTTTAAGCCACTTAGAAAGCGATGACATTTTTCTTCAGCATTGGGGATTAAATGAGAGGCATACCTAGAGAGCATTGTGAACTTAGCCTTATACTGTGTAATGGTTATATCGCCTTGCACCAATCTATTAAATTTATATTGCATCTGTCTTCTAGCATACATTGGTACATATCAGTCTCTAAATACCTTGACAAACTCCTCCCAGGTCACTTGACTGCTAGGTCTTCATCCAAAAGTCTCTTGTAATTGACTTCTCCACCATCTCTCTGCTTCCCCATTGAAGGCATAGGCAGCTAGGTAACCCTTCTATCTTGAGGGCATAGCATTCCTTTAAATATCTTCTCTATTCTCATTAACCAGTCCTCTGCCTCTGTGGGTCCACCTCCTATGAATGATGGAGGCTTCTTGTCTTGGAATAATTTTAGGTTTTTGTCCATCGGAGTGCTTCCACTGCCTCTAGCCTGAGTCTGAGTACTCTTTATCATTTGGGTCATAACTGCCATCATCTGTGCAAAAGATTCCATAGTAGCATTGTTGCTACTATTCGAAGGCTCTGTTACTACAGGTATTTCCATCCTAATCTCTCCTGTAGTGCCATCAGTAGCATCGTTTTCAAGGTCCATGGCTCTGAGATATAATGCAATGAAACAAAATTAGCAGTCTATAACACATACCCTATACCTTAACTAACCTAGAGAATCATCATATTCACTCTTTCATATTGATCAATATTCCTAAACCTTTGCTCTGATACCACTTTTGTCACGACCTTGCCTGGTGAGCTTGCATGGGCGAGGCGGGAACAAAGGTCGGACAGTAGGTTAAATTATCTAATCTCTAAATCTATCTCCATAATTTTAAAGAGCCTCTAAAACATCAAATTTGAAAACATACAAACATAAAGCTCAAATAGATTCATAATTAATTTAAGCTCCTCTTCTACGATAAACATTGCCACCCCTTCTACTCATTTTTGATTAATTTAAGCTTATATGAAAAATGTTAACAACTAACATTAAGCCGAAGCTCAACAAGTAAAACACAATTCTAAACTACAGTAATCAAGGCAACTGCGTATTATGTTGGATGTCAATTTCATATGAACATAACATAAACATGATTTCATACTAACATAACATTAAACACATCATAACATGAAGCAATATTTTTCATTTCATTTCCATATTCATATCATTATACTTAGCTTTCTCTTTTTGTATATTTTACAATCGTCACAGGAGCCACCGTCTAGTACCATAAAGGTACTCCTTTTCTATTTTCCTTTTCCATATCCTTTACCATTTTAACGTGCACGAGTACAACGTCCCCAGCTAGTACAATCAGGGTGTAATCTCCATTATTTCAGCATGCACATTCAAACATTCAGTATAACATTCATATCATATCATTGCATTTCATCTCATCTCTATAATACATTAATTTTGCATAATAATGTCACAAGATGTATCATATAAATTTCATGATCAACATTGAACAAAAGTGAATATTTTCTAAACATGGTTGATCTATTAAATCATATAACTAGAGAGAAACAAAATTCATTACTATAAATAAAGAAACATGCATACTTACATATTCGAGGGATTTGATTTTTCACACTAGTTCTCCTTTCTTCGAGGTCACCACTAAACACCTATAAGAATCAATTTCACTTTCAAAATCTTCAAAATAAATTTACAATAAAATCTTCTCTTTCCCTCTCTCCAAAAGATCACATAAAGCATGCATATATTCTAAAATTCAAAATTTTGTCTTATTTTAATGTAATTAACCCTTTACCCTAAACCTAACTTAATTTAAATTAATTTATATTTTCGGATTTATATTAATTAGAAATTAGAAAAAATAATATTTTGAGAAAAATCTCAAAATCTCACCATTAGAATATTTCTATAACTCTTATGAATAAACTTTGTTAAGAGATTTCCAAAAATATCAACATTTGGGAAAAACCCTAATTTTAGAAACCCTAAAAATTTTTGGAGAAAAACACATTCTAATGTATAAAATCGTTTTCTAGATCTTCCCTCTTAATTTCTTAAAGAAATTTTCACGATTCCAGAAAACGCAAAATTCTTCATCTTAAAAATCTATGGTAAACATAATGGTTTATAGGTTTAGAAATGCACCTTAGTGTTCCTTAGGCTTTGCCTTACAATTTTCTTCCAAGAACCTTGCCAGAGAAGTCGTCGGAGCCGCCGCCCTAAGCCTTGCGTGCGTCCGCCCTCTCCCTTTGCGTGTGCTTCTTCGGTTTCGGTCGGTTCGGCCGAATGGATGTAATGGGGGACCGAATGAATTCGGTCCCCTTTAATTCCATTAGATGGCCAAAGGACAAAAATGCCCTCACTTAAACTCTCCAAGTCTTAACAATGCTTAGGGGTACTTTGGGTAATACGAACATCTCTAATTTTTATTTCCTAAATTATGCAAAATTAAATATAAGTTTTATATATCAAATTTCTTAGAATTTTTCGTAGAATTTTATAAAATTATTCCCGTCGAAATCCGACAACCTTGAATTTTTCACTTAAAACTCGTCGCAGCGCTTTGAAAAGCGTGTGAGGTCTAAAACAGCATTTTTTGGTTTTACAGTTTTGTCAACATATCTTATGCATTCTCATATGCTGGAATCTTTACAATCTTTATAATACCAGTAGCAACTGGCTTGTTAATTTAAGTGAAAATTCACATCTGTATGTTTAGTTCTTTCATGATGCTTAGGATTCTTGGAGAGCTATATTTTGACGATCACAAAACACAAGCAATAAGAGAAATTGTTGGTTGAAATCATTCAGAAATCATCCCTTTCAAGGATACATCTTTTATGGCTTCAATACAATAATGTATTTAGCTTTAGCTGTAGGCATGGCAACAATTGGTCACAAATTTATCTTTCAACTGACTCTGTTTTCCGAACACCTTAAATACATAACCACTTGGGGATCATTGAGTGTCATAACAACCTACAAAATCTGAATGTACATATCCAATGATAACATCATCAAGAGAATCAAAATTTTCATACATCAAACCAATGGTCATGGTTCCATTTAAGTACCTTAGCACCCATTTTGCAGCTTCCCAATGTTGTCTCCCTAGATCAGGAAGGAATCTTCGTAGATGTTGAATGAATATGTCAAATGTGATTCATAAAAATCATAGAATGCATGACACTACTTGCAATATTTTAATAGTGAATCTTCTTCATATATGATCTTTCACTATCTCTTGATGTTTTGATTCTTGCTCAACTTAAAATGTTGTGCGAAAGGTGTAGAAATATATTTGCAAGCTGACATACAATACTTGTTCACATTCTTTTTGATGTATGAGCCTTGAGACGAATAATTCTCGCCTCTCTACCTTTCTGAAGATCTTCCAAGAATTTTCTTGAAAAAAATATACATGCCACTCCAATTTAAAGGATTCAATTAAATATTGATTGCTTCTCTTAAATTCTGAAATTGGGTTGATGTATAAGGTTTTAAGATATATTTTCTTGCATTTAAATCATTAACTCCAAACCTCACATAATTGCTTCTTTGTTTCTTTTAAAAAAATAAAAATGTTATGCTATTGGGCCTTTAAAACCTTACTTATCCTACATCACTTATGTAGCTCAATTAAGTCATTTGCAAATTCATGGGAGAGAGTAATATACTGTTTGGGCGCCCATAAAAGTTGATGGTAAAATCGGGCAGATGATCACATCAATGGCACTTTATGTATGCATGGTGGCTCGTTAGTGGTGTTTTTGATGTTGGGATTTTGGGTTTTGCGCCGCACGGGGGGGGGGGGGTGGATTATGGATATAATGTCTTTAATTCAAGGAAGGATTTCTCGACTTGTGCTATTTGGAACTATATGGCCGGAGGTTTTATGTGTTAACTTGTTCACTATTATGAGGTGAGAACGTTCTTACACTTGAATGGTTGTATATGCTCATTCAATTAAAAAGTGGTTAGATGTTTTTTTATGCCATACTATTGCTTTACAAGAATATCTTAACTATAGAGTATAGAGTGATGCAATTAATTTCGTTATTTTCAAATGATATTTTACACTCAATAAATAATGTAAGAATGTAATCCACAAAAGAAAAAAAAAAAAAAAAAACTTTTTTTCTTGGAAACCCAAATGGAAAACTATCATGCTACATATCTAGTTGCAATAATCTCCACTAGTTTTAGTCTTGGATTATAATGGGCCACCCTTCCTTGAATCAGAGGTGTTAGTACATTGAAATAGTCCTAAACTTTGATGAATTTCTCTTTCAATGGTGGTAAAGTCATCTGGAGGCCTTAGTGTGCGTGTTTCATGATAGTTGGGACAGTCCCTTGCCTTGAAGAAGAAGGGGTGTAGTTCAAATAACTTGATGTTGATGGTTATTTTAAAGTGATCAGGATTGTGACTCTCTTGGGAGGAGAGGGGATAGGGTGATCTTGAGTGGTGGGTGCATAGAAATGGTCAAGCTAGTCCTTCGATAGGAGGGGTTGACTTTAGGACTATGAAATATGATGGATTGGGGGACACGCCATAGAAAGCTTGACAATTTAGGTTGGGTTCAAAGCCATGGAATTCTTTATCATGCAAGGATTTGGCTTGGTTTCAAATATTCTAAATGCATTGAATTAACCCTTATTTATAGATTTTGGAAGGGGCATATTATTCTTTTTAGAATAATATTTTAAATCTACACTAGCATTGGATTGTCTAAATTATGCTCTTCCTTGATTGGGATGGTGACCAAATGACCTCATTCTTATGTCAACATTGGACGGTTGGTTGGTCGATGTGCTTACAACCAGCAATGCTTGTGATTGGTAATGGTATCACCATTTTTTAGCTCGACTCTAAGAATGCAATGGAGTTAATGGATCAAAATTTGGACCGTCGGATTGTTTGGAATTGTTTGGAACAAATGCGAGAATATTCGTGGATCAAATTTAGGGCTGTCAGAAAATGGTGATTATAGGTTATCGTTATTGTGTTAAAATGTCTCCTTGAGAAAATGGTCATTATAGGTTATCACTATCTTGGTGATTCTTGCAGTCCTGGGGTTGGTACCCACCCAACCATCTCACCCCAGCTTACCTATCATTAGTGTGGCAGCAATGGTGAGCGATCTCCATCATCATGGGGCATGCCTTTGTGTGTGTACACTCAAAGAAAAAGAGGGGAGGGGAATGAGGGAAGGTCAATCGAATGATCACAGGGCCTTAATTTAATGATTTAAGGCCAAAATTTGCACCCATTGTGATATTTTTGATGTTAGAATTACTGTAGTGAGATGGTTATTTTTATCATAAATATATAAAATTTGAAGTTCATTTGATCCTTGAAATAATTTTACATAGTTGTTGGTTCATATTTTGAATGATTTAAGATCTAGAATTCACATCAAAGTTTGAGCTTGATTAGATGACAATTTTATGGTCCCAATAATACTTAAGATTAAGGAACGCCCACTAAAGTGGAATTGAACTTTGATTTTTCTTTAATTATTTCTGAGGTAGATTCCCCACACAAATCAATTATATTTCCACGATGGTCTATTAATTGGGTTGAGTAGCAATAGATCATTATTTACTTTGCCATTTTTTTTCCTTAAAAAAAATTTAGAAGAAAGTGAATTTTCAATTTCTGGAATCATCTTTCTTTGCTCTCTTCCGTAGTATTAAAATGGTATCCTAGCAGAATTTTGTTAAAGCTGTTGCCTTGTTGTTGATGGCATTACTGTACCTTGGACAAGGAAGCATGCTTTTGCAAGAATTTCTAGGTGGTTCCCTGTTATTAATTTAATTAGTAGAAATGACATAGAATACTACGTTATTATATGAAGTCACTCGCATAAATTGGCAATAATTTTAGCTTCTGCAAATGAGAATTGAATTTGCTCAATAACTTAACAATATGCAAAGCTTTTACTTGTTTTTCTAATTCATTGTCTTGTGTTGTCCTTATTATACTGATATTCTGTATGTTGTATATTTAGTAAGTGTTTCAATTCTTATATTCTCTATCTTGACATAATTTTGTTATGTTTGGTCTGTGTTCTCTTATGCCTGTCATGACATTATTTTGAGTTTATAGAATTCTTTTACATTCAACGAAGTTTATTTTTTGATCAAGGGTGTTAGAGGGCTGCTCTATTTTAATTATATGCCACAACTGGGGGACTCTAATGATAGGTTTCCAAAATTTGCTTTATATTCATTTGCATAATTTGGAAGTTCTACAGCCATGTTTCTTTTCTTTTCGGGTGTCGTATTCTGGCTTTCTTTCATCACAAAATAACAATTTTCTTTTAGATATACATTTATTTCTTGCCACTTTCAGCAGAGCTTGTACATAGTGAAATTTTACTGGCAGGTTACCAGCAAAACAAAAAAAGCGATTCTACGAAGCTTGTCATAAGTGCAGTAGCGACAGTTGGTGCTTTGTTGTTAGTGGCTCTGATGTGTTTCTGGGGATGCTACCTTTACAAGAAATTTGGCAAAGAAGATGTCAGAAGTCTGGCAATGGATGTTACTGGAGGTATCAATTTTGTGTTCATACAATGATACATTTGCTTCCTTTTTCAATTTTTATCATCCTCTTAACATTTAGACATAAAATTTTCTATTATTTAATATATTATTTTTCATCATTTTCAGGCGCAAATGTAGTAATGTTTCATGGGGACTTACCCTACTCATCAAAGGAAATGCTTAAGAAACTTGAAGCACTTACTGAAGAAAATATTATTGGTTCTGGTGGATTTGCTACTGTATACAAGCTGGCTATGGACGATGGCAATGTTTTTGCGTTGAAAAGGATAATGAAGACAAATGTTTCTTTAGACCGTTTCTTTGACAGTGAGCTTGAAATTTTGGGCAGCATTAAACATCGTTATTTAGTCAATCTACGGGGTTATTGCAATTCACCCTCGTCAAAGTTGTTGTTATATGACTATCTAGCTGGTGGAAGCTTAGATGAAGTACTACATGGTGTGATATGTTTTCCTAACTGCATTTTTTTATCCATGATATTTCCTGTCAGTGATTTGCTTTCTTTTCTATTATAAAACAATTTGAAACTTCGAGATTAGAAGACACTTATTTGCATCATGCTACAAACTTCTTTGCTTTACGCCAGTTAAATGACCGAACAAATCGTTTGTCTTAGATTTTTAAGGATTTAATTATTGAGTTGTTGACATTTTCTAAACCCTAAACATTGGTTATTAAGTAAAATTTGGTCGATGAAGTAAACATAGAGCTTTCTTTTTCACCTAGATCAATTAGCCAGTGTTGGCAGCCATTTAAATGAATTTCACTTGTTTATTGAAATTTCTAAATATTTTTTATAATATATCTTGCAAAACATGAAGAAAAAAATGGATTTTTCTGGCCTTGCCACTTCATAGGTTGCAATGCTCCCTTGCTTTCCTTTTTTACCGGTTGGAGATTGACATCTTGTTCTCCCCTTTCATAAAAAAAATATTGGATCGTTCCAGCTTCAATTGGCTTCTCAGATGCCTCTCATGGAAAGCATGGTGAGATCCTTAAAAAGTTGTTTTTGCCTTTAGTGAATGAGCCATCACCACTGCAATTCCATTCCATTCTACAAGATAACTATTCTTTTCAAGATGGTTGGTATACTTATTTATGTATCTGTTGCAATCCTCAATGAGGCTCCCGTATATATTCCCCAACGATTAACTATAGTAATGCTTGATCTAGGCATCATCTATGAGGCTCTACATCAGTGCAGGTAAAAGGAGCCTTCTAAATTTACCACCATATGTAGAGATCCAACTCGTGACATTAAGTGCTAATTAGGAGTTATTGTCAATCACTCATCACTGGACGTCTGGACCTAATATCGACTGATGCTCTTCTTATTTTGGTGCCTAGCCCTATACTGCATTTAACTTTGTCATATTCACACTTCTTGTGACTTTCATGTCACCATTAAGTAGTTTGTTGTCATCTCTGATGCTAGTGAGCCTCTGCTAGTGGCCATAACTTGAACTCTCATCTATTGAGATATTGCTTGCTTTGGTCAACATACCTCAAAATTTGCTTTCCTAGAGTAACTTCCCTAGCAATCACCCATTTCACAATATGAGCATGCTTAACTTTAGAGTCTTTATGAAACTCTAACCATTAAATCAAAATGTATCATGATCATTATGAGTCATCATTTAAAAAAGCATTCAAGGCGTGCACCTCAAGGTGAAGCCACAATGGTTCGAGCGAGCCTTTTGATTTTTTGCATGAGATTTATGCCTCAAGATAGTTTGAGGCGCCATCTCATTTTATTTTGAGTCTTCTTCTTTATAATTACTCGCGACTGATTGGTTGCGTGTATAATTTTAGGGCTTTGTAGTTGCTTTGGTTTCGGCAACTTCATGTGAAGTAGAATTTTCAAAGAGAAGCTCCAATGCTCGAAAGTTGAATCATACAGGAGCACGCAACGAATTCTTCCCTTTCGTGTGCTGCTTTGGCTTCGCCTACTTTGTGTGAAGTAGAGTTCTGAAAATGACATTTTGACAATAGCTCGCAGCGATGTTAGATGAGGAGGTTAGCACAACGACAGAGATGGTGGATGGAGTGAAAAAATATAGTTTGATACATGGAGTGACCATAATGTCAAATAACTAGTCAAATATTCGATAGAAAAGCATCATTAACTTTCTTGTTATCATGCTGACCTATAAATAAAAAGGGAAAAAATCATGCTCATGTACCTGTCTGAATGTCTGATGAAGCCCTCAGCATGTCAAGCTCTCCACAACGCACGTCGATGCCATTCTAGTTGTGCTTGAAATGATGATCTCTGTACGACCCCAGCGACCTGCCTTGTTTTCAAAAAGAGAATGGAATGAAATTCTTGTTTGTTATATTCTTCCTCTCACAACCAATCCGCCTCCCGCTCCTGAAACCTCTGTAGAACTCCCGAAGCCATCTCGTCGTCCTACTCTTGGTCCCACGCAGCTCTCACGTCCCAATCCCGCAAGTCTCACATGCATCTTCAAGTTGATTTCCCCCTCCGATTCTCCCTATTACCGATCCTCAAGGCCGATTCCCAATTGATCGAAGCCCTCAATCGGCGAACCAATTCTCCCTATGACTGGGATCCTCTAAATCAGTTGGTTTTGCCATCAAATGACATCACTAAATTACGATCATGGTCAGAGCTCGTATGTTTCATAACGGCTTCAAATCATTGTGCTATGAATCAACAAGATATAATTGACAAGGCACAAAGCTCTCGGTTTGCTGCGGTGGATTCAAATTTGTTTTCTTAGATAAATATCCACCCTATGCCTATAAGGTACCTTTGGACGAAGCAATCCATGGCTGTCGATAACGATCATTTTGTTAAGTTGGGTCGACTATCTCCTTTGCCTAAATAGACCATGGACCACGATGGCCCAGGATGATGAACCATGGGATAGTGTCTTGTTTTAAATCCAATATGCTTTCTGAAAATTTGCCTTGGAACTTATTCGTTAAAACTCTCCTCGACGATCCAAAATGAAGAAGAAAGAAAGGGAGGTCCGCAAAGAGCCTGGGGCACAAATTTCTGGATCCCACAACTTTTTTTATGGATATGTACTTTTGAAATATGTTGATATTTTAGCTTTTGTGAAAGATGCGTAACTGTTTTTTCAAATGTTGGATGAGGTTGTTAAGAAAGCCGGAGAGACATGTGGTTCAAGTTATTATAGGTAACACAAGTGCCTACATAGCTGCGGGGAGTTTACTAAAGGAAAAATGAAGCACCTTCATTCGACTTCATGTTTTGTACACAGTGTTGATTTAATGCTTGAGAGATTGAAACATTTGTGACGACATAAATCTGTTTTGTTGAAGACAAAAATTATCATTAGCTTTAAGCCCACATCTTTTTGCTTTAGTAAGGGATGTTCTTACTAGACATTTGTAAGAGTATGCACCTTGATGTATGCTTTTTGCTGATGATAATCTTCTTGTTAATGAGACTAGAGAGAGTTGAAGGAAAAATTAAATTACGAAGATCAACCTTAGAGTCTAAAGGTTTTCATTTGAGGAGATCTAAAACCGAATACATGGAGTGTAATTTTAGTAATAATAGATTTAGTGGGGGGATTGTGACTTTGGGCGATCAAGACATTAATATGAGTGCATGTTTTAGATTCCTTGGGTTTATTGTTCAAGTTGGGGGGTTAAAGTGGAGGAATGATTTGGGTCTCTTCTAATAGACAACATTCTGCACCCCCTACAATGCTTTTTGGTGCAAAATGTTTGACATTAAAAGAGAAACATAAAATTTATTGTTTTAGAGATGAGGATGATCGGTGGATGAGTGGCTTCACTCTTAGAGACAGAATGCGAAATAAGGGTATCCATGAAAAGGTTGGAGTAACCCAATGATAGATAATATTAGCGAGAGTCTTTGGACACATAAAATATCGGCCTCTTGATGACCAGGTTAGGAGAGTAGATTTATTAGATTTGACAAACATTAAGAAAAATAGATGTAAACCTAAAAAGCTTGGTTAGAAAATATTAGAAATAACTTTTTTTTAATTAGATTTAAATGAGAATTTGATTTTTAATATGACACAATAGAGAAAAAAGAATTCATGTGGCTGACCCCACATAGTGGGATAAAGGCTTGATGGTGTTGTTGTTGTTGGTGATTTTGTTTCAAGTTTATGACTTAGGGGTGATTTGATTTGTTGGAAAAGGAATGCATAGCAAAATAAAAATCATTATAAAAGGAATGTAATTTGTTTGAAGTGTTATGAATTATTTATATGAGTGTTAAAATAAATGCAGTTGATTTCTTTTTTTTTGACTTAAAATGTTATGTAAAGCCCAATAATGATGATGGCTAGTAGTCGATGGTGGAGGTGGTTGCGCCAACCGATGTCGAATGGAAAACAGTGGTGGCAGTGTTGGATGGCGATCGACGATTGGTGGTTGGCGGCATTGGGTTGTAGTGACAATGGTAGAGAATTTTTTGTGTTTTAAATTGACCAAATATAATGATTTCTAAATACACCAAAATTAAACTAGAGGGTGAGTATCAAATACTTCAAAAAATTTATTATGTATTTCTTTTACTTCAAAGAAAACACTAATATTTTCAAAATCCTTGTATTTGGAATACTTTACACTCCTTTTACTTTAAGGAATTGTTTTGTTGCCTGAAAATTGAATGTAGTGTAAAAGGAATACAATCTAAAAGGAATACTTTGGTGTCATTTGGATGAGTGCAAAAGAAATGCAGGTCTTTACTTTTTTATGTTTGATTTGAAGTGAATTCTATGTAAATTGTAAGAAGGTTGTGACTGGGATGGTCGGTAGTCGGTGAAGGGCGACGGCGATGGGGCGGATTAACTTCTCCTACCTCTGTTATTTTCTATTTAGTTTTCCCTTTGAGTTTTATATAAGTGCTAAAAGAATAGTTTTTATTTGAATCTCATCTCCTGATGTCCTCACTTAATCTTAGGTCACAGTTATCATTATGTTTTAGCTTTGTAAACCTACATGAATTACTGATTATCATCACAACCCAACTTTCTTAAAGTGATGATAACTATTTGAATGCATAAAGTTCATCATCGAAGTTGATATTTACCATAGTCAATTGACTTTTGATCATATTGAACAGGTTGATATGCTCTCCTATAGAAATGGCTTATCTCATCTTGAGATTAAAATGTCTTCTCATTAGATATACGTTATTCATTGGAGATGGCTTTTCTTTCATGCTTGATGAAGCTTTTATCACTTTAGCTTTGATCTTCTTATGCAATATGTTGAAGGCAGTTTTTGCCTTTACATTAGCTCTACAACTCCTAACTCTTATATATCCAAGAGATTGAAATCTTCTTGGCTCATAGTAGGCGGCTTTGTTTCTAAAGAAGATGTAATTATTATTTGCTATGAGTACTTGATATGCATCTTCCGACATCTGAAATCCTCGCTAACTAGTCAATATTTATTTTTTCATTCCATAACATCTACTCCCACATTTTCTGTAGAACCTCAAAATCTAACTCCCAATTATTGGGGAGAGTTGTGTGTGTGATAGCAGTATCAAACACCAAAATGAGAAATAATGTGCTACAAAAATCACTAGATAAAAATTCTCTCCTTTTTATCGCAATTCTATTTCTTTATTTTTCTTTTTCTCTATGCCTCTTCTCCTTTTATTGTTATTTCCCCTTTTATCTAGTTGTGTAGTACATAAAACAGCCGCCTGAGCAATATTTTGTTGCATGAGCCTAACCTGAGCACACCTCTAACTTGGCTACCAAAATGCTGGTCACCTCCTCTAATCCTTGCCTTTCTTTCTATCGGCGGTTGCTGCACATGGCTTCTCAACATAGGCAATCTTGATGATTGTAGTGAAGTAGGGATCTACCTTCAAAAGAATGACGGTAACTCTTTGTTCGTATCCAGATGGTCAGTCACTACCTCTTATTGACTGACTTACAACTCCTGCACTCCACTGTCGCTAATGATCACTTGGTATACAATTCGTTGGTTACAATGCTAGCTACTGAATGCTTATAAATTGCTCACCCTCGACTTAGTTGACTTGTGTTTCTAGCCTCAATTATCATGACCTGGCCCGGATACTCGAACTAACTAGGCAGAAAATGATGTAGGCAAACGGAGGGTCAAAATATTTTTGATTGTAAAATTGGTGAGCTAGTAGTTCTCTACTTAAATCTAGCTCATTAATGCTCATTTATTAGTATTGACCTACAAACCAAAAAAAAAAAAAAGCCGTTCAATTAATATTTAATTAGTTATAATTAATTATGGATTAATTATAACTAATGAGTTTTAATTAATTTTAATAAAATTTAATTAATTATATTAATTAAAAGTAATTAATTAAAAATAATTTATTAATTAATTATAATTATTTAATATAAATATAATTAATAAAAAAAGAGGACCCTCTTGCCTCGATCCATGAGCCACTGCCGGGTCTTCAAGGTATAAAATTTCTAACTTAAACCCCGTCCTCGACGTTTGCAGCGGATCGGGGAACCTCCTATACGCGCTCTGGTAGCACGGTAGGAGGGAGCCCGGTGCGAAGCATACGACGAGGCGGGTAAGCCCTATACACGCTCTTGTAGCGTGGTGGGGACGGTCCTAGACCTCGACACCGACATCGCCGACACTGCTACGAGAGGTATGATGTTCAAAATCCCATTCTTGATGTTTGCAGCGGACCAGGGAACCACCTATACGTGCTCCTGTAGCACGGTAGGAGGGAGCCCGGTACGACGCATACGACGAGGTGGGTAAGTCCTATACACGCTCTTGTAGCATGGTGGGGAGTCACTTCTGTTCTGGTACTTCACTGCTGTTCTCGTACGGGTACTGCTGAAGGCCCCATACACGCTCTTGTAGTGTGGTGGGATGAAAATTACTACGGCCGCGGTGTCAAGGACACCTACCATACACGCTCTAGTAGCGTGGTGGGAAGGCCCAGCTCCCCTATTTTCCCCCAAACGGGGGATATGCTGGGGTGCTGCCAAAATTTTCACTGAAATATACAAAGAGTTGAGCAATTTGAAGACCTTCTTTGGCAACAATGTTGAAGACCTGTACTCGAACAATAATACACAGAAATTGAACTAAATGAGCAGAGGACTTGTACGAAGAACAGTGGACCTAAATCTGAACAAAATTCTAAATGATTTCTAAGGGTCAAAATTAAATGAAATAAAATCAAACTGAAACCCAATTCAAATCAATTTGAACATGAAAATGAACTTACAAGGACTCCAGAAGACTTTGAACAAAATGTGAGCATGCAATTGAATTCAAAGGACTACAGGGGACTTGAACAAGTCTAGAACATCAAACAAAGACTTTGATTTGGACTGGATCCGGATCCGAACAAAGCAGTTGAACTCGCACTTGAACTCAGGCTATACGACATCAAGTGGGGACTTGTGAACTTGATGAATTCAAGTTTGAATGAAACTTAACTCGGATTCAAACACATGCAAGGAACAAAGCTTGAATCACACATGAGGGAACTTAGACTACAAGACATTTGTGCGGTCAACAATGACTCAATGTCAGATGAAATACACTGATCTTAGTAAACAAATGTTACTAAGGCATACTACAAAACCTCAATGCACAAACTCCTATGACAATCCCCACAAATGCCTGTTGATTGAGAAGACAACACTACTACTAGATAGTCAAAGACCCGTTCTCTATAAACAAATCCATACATCAAACCATCTAAGATTGGTGAAAGGTGGAGATGACAAAAGTTGACAATGCCTCCCTACGAATACTCCTAAGAGCTCATAGTGGATATAATGGGTCCCTACAAATGAGCACAAATCACTTGTGAATTTTCGGTGGGTATGTCGTAGGTGCGACAAACCACTGTGGGCACAAGTATAAGCATCACCTACGACAGTGTTGATCAAAGTGCTGTCAGTATACCGGGTACAAGGACAACCCGATGTACGAAAAAGGACACTCCCTGGCAGAAGGGAGAAAAAGTTTGAACAAATTAAAACCAAACTTCCTGGTGTTCCAAAGTCTTTTTTTTAGTTCTATATTTGAGAAGAAAATTGTTCTGGTGTCTACAAACACCGAAAATAACGAGTCTGCTACACTGAAGATCCTAAAAGGAGTTCTTTCCAGATCAGCGATCATTGACCCCAAAATCCAGAAAGTCCTCTCCCCGGTGATTGAGAAAGGGGGAGTCAACACCAAGATGCATGCCACCGAATCGGCAATACTCGTGCTAGCGGATAGAAGGCGTGTACAAGCCCTCAAATGAAAAGTTGTGAGCACTCAAATGGCTATTACCCGCACAACTAGAAAATATTTTCAAAGTACCCCCACACAAATACACTATAGTTTGTATACACATAGGTACACAATGGGTAAATTCAATTGTACTCCGCTTGGGCCTCGACGAGCGTGTTATTGGTACACACGTGACGCCTAGGGATGCTGCGCTGGTCGATAAGTGAATTCTAGTTCGAACTTGATCCTTCTATACAGATCAATAGAAGTCGACAGGGTTCGAACCTTTAAAAAAATACACGGTTGTGACGACCAGTGTATTTGTTTCAATACATTCATATTAAGCCTTCAAGGCCTACAATCAAAAGAATTGACTAAACAAAAGGCATGAAGCGTACGAAACCCGATCCTCCTAAGCTGGTGAATAGGAGTAGATAGGGTTCAAACTCTCAAATAAATATACGGTCACGAATGTGATCGGAATATTTATTTTAATGCATTCATATTCAGCCTTCAAGGCCTAAAATAAAAAAAAATCATAAACAAAGGCACAAAGCCTACAAGAAACCCGATCCTCGATCAATAGCCCGGTCGAGTTGACAGGGTTCAATCAACTAAAGTGAAAATGACCCCAAACACCCCAATGATGGCCGTGTTGAACGCTAATCTCAACCGGAGGGGTTTACAAAATATTTTTAAATGTCCTCCAAGCTCCACCCAACAATCCAAAATTCCACAAATCCTAAAATTCAGATACTTAAATTCGAAATCAAACCATACTCCGCAACAGTTTGCCGGGTTGGACAAATCAAATTTTACTTCAGCTCACAAAGAGCCAAATGCCTAGTCGAAAATATCACTTGGATCCATTCTCAAACCAATCTCCTGCCAATAAGGACGTGGTACGTGTCCTCTAACCGGCGGTTTGCCGCCAAATGGCACCGCATGATAAACGGTTATGACGACCCGGGGCCCTCTGAACCGAGTGGTTTTGCTGCCAAATGGTACCACGAAATACCGGTTATGGCTAGAGCTAATACGTTCCTTATTGGCATCAAATCCTTGAGATATGAATCAATAGGATATGATTGATAGGGCACAAAGCCCTCTGTTAGCTAAGGTGGATTTAAATTTGTCCTTTTAGACAAATACCCACCCCAGGTCTACAAGGTACCCTTGGACGAAGCAACCCATGGCTGTCGACAAGGATCCTTCTGTCAGGTTGGGTCGATTACCTCCTCTGACTAAGTATACCAGGGACCACGATGGCCCGGGACGACGGAACCATGGGATCTTAATTGGGTCCATCATCCATTCCCCCACCATCCGCTTTAAGTGCAAGATGGTGCAATTTTTATTTTAAATATCAAATCTTCCATCCCAAAATCCAAAAACCCAACTCTTTAATTCCCAAATCCAAACTTTCCAATTTTCATACCCATGCTGCTACTATATGCCAGATAACACGTATCTCTATACGTATATGATTGACGACTAGCCTTAATCGAATGTTCTCTCTCGTGATCGGGATGAGTAATTAATTATAGGGGCTTGCGGCTATAGGAAACCAGAACTCAGATCATAAAGTCCTCGCAAAATGAGGGCGAAATCTCTGGTTAGTGTCTTATCTACAAACCCATCTGCCTTTCAAAATTTACCCCGGAACTTATCCGTTAAAACTCCCCTCGCTCAAATAAAAAGAAGAAATCGCGGCGGGGAGGCCGGGGCCGAATTTTCGGAGCCCACAATTAGGTTCTTCCCCCTTCACTTTGTCTCTTTGGTTTTTTCTTTGAGAATAATAAGTTGGCTCTTGGGATTTCTCGTTAGCTGTTTTCCCGAGAGTCTCTTCCCCTTCCCCTTGTCTTCTCAGTTTTTCCTTGGGCTGCTTGCTGTTTTCGGTTTCTGCTGGCTATTGATGTTCCTGTGGTCACTCCCTCTCGGTTATACCCCTTCTGACTGTTTTCCCGTGAAGTGCTTCTCTGTTTCCTGTGCTGGGTCTTCGGGTCCCTTGCTGGCTGGGCTTCCCATGGCTGCTGGTTGAGTTTTCTGTGGCTTTTTCTGGTTATTTTTGTGCAGTTTTTGTGGTGTTTTTTTGCCTTCTTCTTCCCCTTAAATGGTTGTGCATCTCGTGGCTTTCCTTGCTATTTTTTGTGCAGATTTTGGGGGGCTGTTTGTGGATGTATTTGGCCTGATTTTTAGGTGGTTTTTCTGCTGCTGTTGTAGTGTCTTTTGGCCTTTCATTTCCATTATTTAATTGGATTTATTAGTGATGCAAGCAAAAATTTGAGAAAAAGCCCCAAATTTTTGCGAGCAAAATAAAACTCTTCCTAGGATAAAAAGATACACAAAATACTCAAAACTAAACAAAATAGACAAATTACAGCATTTATAAAATAAAAGACTTACAAACTTTGACACAAACACACACAATAAAGACACCTAAACTTGCATTCCTTGAGACGAAAGATACAGGCGAGGTGGTCACTTGCGGATAGAAGAAGTAGGTTAGAAGCCGAGACGAAGTAGAGGAGGACAAGCTCGCAAGCTTTCCCAAGAAGGAGAGGAAAAAGAAGTGGAACAAGCTCGCAAGCTTTTCCAACAAAACCCTCAGGTTTACATCTCCAAAAATAACTCACATAACTAACTTTTTAAGCCTCAAATCAGCCCCTATATATAGGAAGAAATGGGGAAAACAAACAGCCATTTACCTCTATTCAAACCAATAAAAAAGAGAGAAATGAAAGGCCAAAAAACACCACAACATCCCACAAAAATCTGCACATAAAACATGGAGAA
>NW_021319178.1:22012231-22093940 GCF_001605985.2 Dendrobium catenatum
AAAACTGAGTTGTCTCGTATGTTAAATATGCTTCACAGATAGAGCCTTCGGGTCGTGATTTGTTCTTAGCGGTCTTCTTAAGTTTATTTAAATATCTCTCAAAAGGATACATCCACCTATATGATGATTATGACCACGATGGCCCGGGACGACGGAACCATGGGATCTTGATCGGGTCCATCATCCATTCCTCCACCTTCCGCTTTAAGTGTAAGATGGTGCAATTTTTATTTTAAATATCAAATCTTCCAACCCAAAATCCAAAAACCCAACTCTTCAATTCCCAAATCCAAACTTTCCAATTTTCATACCCATGCTGCTACTATATGCCAGATAACACGTATCTCTATACGTATATGATTGACGACTAGCCTTAATCGAATGTTCTCTCTCGTGATCGGGATGAGTAATTAATTATAGGGGCTTGCGGCTATAGGAAACCAGAACTCAGATCATAAAGTCCTCGCAAAATGAGGGCGAAATCTCTGGTTAGTGTCTTATCTACAAACCCATCTGCCTTTCAAAATTTACCCCGGAACTTATCCGTTAAAACTCCCCTCGCTCAAATAAAAAGAAGAAATCGCGGCGGGGAGGCCGGGGCCGAATTTTCGGAGCCCACAATTAGGTTCTTCCCCCTTCACTTTGTCTCTTTGGTTTTTTCTTTGAGAATAATAAGTTGGCTCTTGGGATTTCTCGTTAGCTGTTTTCCCGAGAGTCTCTTCCCCTTCCCCTTGTCTTCTCAGTTTTTCCTTGGGCTGCTTGCTGTTTTCGGTTTCTGCTGGCTATTGATGTTCCTGTGGTCACTCCCTCTCGGTTATACCCCTTCTGACTGTTTTCCCGTGAAGTGCTTCTCTGTTTCCTGTGCTGGGTCTTCGGGTCCCTTGCTGGCTGGGCTTCCCATGGCTGCTGGTTGAGTTTTCTGTGGCTTTTTCTGGTTATTTTTGTGCAGTTTTTGTGGTGTTTTTTTGCCTTCTTCTTCCCCTTAAATGGTTGTGCATCTCGTGGCTTTCCTTGCTATTTTTTGTGCAGATTTTGGGGGGCTGTTTGTGGATGTATTTGGCCTGATTTTTAGGTGGTTTTTCTGCTGCTGTTGTAGTGTCTTTTGGCCTTTCATTTCCATTATTTAATTGGATTTATTAGTGATGCAAGCAAAAATTTGAGAAAAAGCCCCAAATTTTTGCGAGCAAAATAAAACTCTTCCTAGGATAAAAAGATACACAAAATACTCAAAACTAAACAAAATAGACAAATTACAGCATTTATAAAATAAAAGACTTACAAACTTTGACACAAACACACACAATAAAGACACCTAAACTTGCATTCCTTGAGACGAAAGATACAGGCGAGGTGGTCACTTGCGGATAGAAGAAGTAGGTTAGAAGCCGAGACGAAGTAGAGGAGGACAAGCTCGCAAGCTTTCCCAAGAAGGAGAGGAAAAAGAAGTGGAACAAGCTCGCAAGCTTTTCCAACAAAACCCTCAGGTTTACATCTCCAAAAATAACTCACATAACTAACTTTTTAAGCCTCAAATCAGCCCCTATATATAGGAAGAAATGGGGAAAACAAACAGCCATTTACCTCTATTCAAACCAATAAAAAAGAGAGAAATGAAAGGCCAAAAAACACCACAACATCCCACAAAAATCTGCACATAAAACATGGAGAAGAAGCTATGGGAAACCCAGCTAAAAGCCACGGGAAGCCCAGCCAGCAAGGGAAACGAAGAGCCAGCACAGGAAACAGGGCAGAGCTTCACGGGAAAATAGCCAGGGGATAAAACCGAGAGGGAGTGACCACGGGAACAGCAATAGACAGCATAAACTGAGAAGGAAAACAGCTCAAAACCGAGAACAGCAAGCAGCCCAAGGCCCTAAAACCGAGAGCAGCAAGCAGCTCCAAACCAAGAATAGCAAACAACCCCAATCCGAGAATAGCAAAGGCTCCAAACAGAGAACAGCAAGCAGCCCAAGGCCAAGAAGAATTTCAAGATGATTTGACCCCCCCATTGCCTACATCAATTAGTGGTATGGTGGCTATTTGGCTCCCCTTTCTTTACCTATATATAGTTGATATTTGTGGCTGTTTTAGAGTTTTTAGAAAAATGTTATGATGTAATTTTTGGGAGCCTAAACCTGCGGGTTTCATCGTGGAAAAGCTCCAGAGCTTGTTCCATTCCTCTCTTCTTCTAGGAAAGCTTGCGAGCTTCTCCTCCTTCTCGGCCTCTTACCTACTTCTATCCGCAAGTGACCACCCCACTTGTATCCTTCTTCTCAACATTTGGCAAGCAGTTTTAGGAAAGTCACTGTGTCTTTATTTTGTCGTTTGTAAGCGTCAAAAGTTTTTAAGTCTTTAATATTATAAAGTGAAGTTGTTTTTTGGTTCAATTGTCGTATTTTGTGTGCAACTTCTATTTCCTAGGAAGCTTTTTATTTTGCTCGCAAAAATTTGGGGTCCTTCCCAAATTTTTGCATGCATCAAATTTGGTATCAGAGCTTAAGTTTGTGTCTTCCTAGGTTTGTCTTCTTAAGTCTTGTGTCTTTTTTAAGCAAGATGGATAAACATCAAGTGGAAAGTAAGCAAGAAAGTAAGCCAAAAGATTTTGAAGAATTTATTCCTAAAAGCCAATGGACCTCGCCACAAGAAAGTTCTTCTAACCCGATACAGATCAAACTACTCAGGATTCAAGAACAACTGCAATTATGTGACAAGAGATTCAATTTCAAGAAGTGTTCACTTCTAGTAGAATTTGAACGGGAAATGGAAGCCATCAAACGAAAGTATGATATTCTAATCCAAGAATCTGAAATGCAGGATCTCTAAAATTTTGAAGCTTCCTCATAAGAAGATGAGCTTTTTTAAGTGGGGGAGAATTTGATGTAGGCAAGGGGGGGGGGGGGGGGGGGGGGGGGGGGGGGGGGGGGGGGGGGTCAAAACATTTTGTATTGTAAAATTGGTGAGCTACTAGTTCTATACTTAAATATAGCTCATTAATGCTCATTTATTAGGTTCTTGATGCGGGCAAAAATTCAGGGGTTGGGGCAAAATTTCTATTATATTTCATATATAACTGTTAGGTATGCAAAATAAAACATACATGTTTCTTTGTCTTTCTTCTACATAATTTACTTCTCAATATATTTCATTTGTCCATTTTCATTACATATTTATTTTATTTTCATTTTCATTAGTATAGGAGCACTGTATAAATGTACCTAAAAAGGTAAAACCATTTTCATTTTTTTTCCATTTCCATTTTAACGTGCACAAGTACATTGCTTTCCTAGCCAGCATCATATGGGGATGAACTCCTATAATTTATATGCATATACTTTTTCCATCTTTTAATGCTTCCATATCAGTTAAATTATAATTAAATATTTCATTTCTATTACATTTATTAGTAATGTATTTAAAGTACATTTCTATTACATCATAAATTTTAATAATTCAGTCAATCTCAAGTTGATTATACATTGAACATTTAAATATTTTATTCATTTAACAATAATTCCATAAAATGATAATTCTCAATTCCAATTTTTTTAATTCTCTCCATTAATCTAATTCATGTAAGACATAATGATTGCAATATTTAAAAGAAATTATAACATGAAAGAAATTTAATGGAATAAAACACTTAATTTATAACTGCCCACTTTGTTTTTTTCAAATTCTAGATCCGTGGAAATAACCTTATGCAATGCAATTTAAAGACAAACACAATCACATAAATTATTATGATCTATAACTTTTATTAATGTTACATACATATTTTCTTAATGAAGTCTTTCCTCAAAATCTCTTTTTGAAGATCCTTTATTGACTTCAACAGTTCGACTTAATACCTTAGATTAATCAAATCCTCTACTGTTCCAATTATATTAATTCCCTTTAAGTATCATTAATTAACTTTGATGGAATTCTCAAAGCTCAAAGTAATAGTAATAATTGTCAAATTCAAACTTGTATCTTTTACCTCAATTATTCAAATCTTTTCTATCTTCTCTTTGAAATGAAGATTTCATCCACTAGATTTCTTCACACATGAACATTCTTTGAACTAAAATTAGATACTATTATTTCTACATCAAAATAATTTTTATGTAATTATTTTCCTAAATTTGAAAAATAAAAAGAATAAGATATTTGAAATCACTTACAAAAGAAATCTTCCCAACATCATTTCTTCCTTTCTTCATAACAAATTTCTTCCTTTGCCTTCACACTAAATATAGACTTACCTTTAGGTTTCATTCATACAGGAGATTTCCAAATAATATAATTAAAATACATAAACTTACCTTCTTTTTCCACTTTCTTCTTCCTCTCTGTTGTTTCCTCTTGATTGAAATTTTCTCTTACATTTTCTTCCCCAGGAATGAGTGAAATATAGACATTACTCACGAGGAGTCATTAATTTCTCATCCACTAGATTTCTTCACACATGAACATTCTTCGAACTAAAATTAGATACTATTATTTCTACATCAAAATAATTTCTATGTAATTATTTTCCTAAATTTGAAAAAGAAAAAGAATAAGATATTTGAAATCACTTACAAAAGAAATCTTCCCAACATCATTTCTTCCTTTCTTCATCAAAAATTTCTTCCTTTGCCTTTAGACTAAATATAAACTTACCTTTAGGTTTCATTCATACAGGAGATTTCCAAATAATATAATTAAAATACATAAACTTACCTTCTTTTTCCACATTCTTCTTCCTCTCTGTTGTTTCCTCTTGATTGAAATTTTCTCTTACATTTTCTTTCACAGGAACGAGTGAAATATAGATATTACTCACGAGGAGTCATTAATTTTTCCTAACGAGGAGTCATTAATTTCTCCTACGTATGTGATCCTTCGCTAAAACTACAAATTGGCTTGTCTGGATCATGCACGCACGCGGGCGGGTTCTCTGGATTGCAACTCTGTTCGGTTCTGCATGTTATTCGCTTGTTGTATTAAGCATTCAAATGGTTTGCTGAACCGGTTATTGCATCAACTACTAGAGAGTCGAAGCTTCAGAGATGGTTTCTTTTGTTCGGTACCATAATCTTAGTGAATCAATGTTAGGGGTGTAAAAATGGATTAGTTTCTGGTCGGGTTGAAGTCCGACCTGAAATTGACTTAACCCGAATCCAGTCAACCCGAATACGATCTATTTAATTGATAAAAATAACAATGTTACACTAACAAATAAAAGAATTTAATGGAACAAATATTAAATGAGTTATTTTCGGGTCAAAATCAGGTTGGTGGATCAACCCAAACCCGAATCGTTAATAAACAGGTTGGAATGCACAACCCGAACTGACCTATTTATTAAGCGGGTCAACCCTAACCCTGCTTTTTTCGGTAGGTTCTGGTCGGGCCATTTATTGATAAATGTGGTTAAATAAGAGTTACAGGTTTGTTCTTTAAGGGAGA
This sequence comes from Dendrobium catenatum, assembly GCF_001605985.2. Classification (NCBI taxonomy): domain Eukaryota; kingdom Viridiplantae; phylum Streptophyta; class Magnoliopsida; order Asparagales; family Orchidaceae; genus Dendrobium; species Dendrobium catenatum. Next base: position 22,017,665 of record NW_021319178.1, read on the forward strand.
TAACAAGCACATTGCTATTGTAGGCTGAGTTTTTGAAATTGCAGTGAACATTTATTCATCACAAAACATGGCAGAGCGTCATCTCAGATTCCATGATATCTTGCTATTCTTCTTATATATACATGTTTTCTCATTCGCTAACTCACGTGTGACAAGAAAGCTAGTCAATTTGGATAGTTTTCCTTATGAGGTATGATTCTTTTTACATGCGATCACCCCTGTTTTCATTCCTCCGAAACATGCCTTGAGAATTAGAGGATTTGTAGCTGAAGCCATCTTTCCTGAGAATGATTTATTGATGATTGTGGGGAGGAAAGGCTGCTGTTAGCTTTTTCCTTGTCAGTCGGTAATAATTAAAAAAAAAAAAACTCAATAAAAGTTATTGTCCTCAATTTCATGTAGAAACTCCAATGATTATGGAATGAAGGGTTCACTATGAGGATTTATTTAATTTTCAGTTAATTAAAATTAGCATCTTATAATTATTGTTTCCCATATTTTTTAGCATCATTTTATGCCATGGAGGAACTGTTTGTCATAAAATCAAACATGTATGGTTTATATACTTAAACAAGTTTGGGAGCTACACTAGCTTGTTTCCTATGGAACATCTTTTAAGGGTTATTTAGTTGGATGTTTTTAAAATACATATATTTTATAAATGTAGTGTAATTTGAATACACAAATTTTAGAAATATGAGTTAGTTGAATGCAAATCAAATGCATGATTTTTTTTTTTATTATGATGCATTTCAAGTGCATGCATTTTAGAAATATGACGTGCAATGCCGGCAGGTGGCTATGGAAGGCGGTTGGTGGCGGCCAGTATTGCTGGCCGGTGGCGACAACGGTGGCAATGGTGGTGGTGGGAAAGTGTTGATGAGAAAGTGGGCTACAGTGGTGGTAGAGCTTGTGGCAATGTTGAGCAGTGGAGGCTAGTAACTAAGGTAGCTGATGGTGGTGACGAGCATTAGAAACTAGTGAGTGCTAGTAGTGGCAAAGGTCGACAGGATGTGGTGACCGTCGGTGGTAGCTGTGGTTGCAGATTGGATTGGTGATGCAATGTATTTGGATATCATTCAAATTATGCGATTTTGGAATACACAAAAATTGAACGAATGGTTTAGTCAAAATTTATTTTCATCAAATCAAATATCTAAATTTCCTAAACTTCTGCAGTTAGAATGCACTACAATCAAAACTTCTCCAACCAAACGGCCCCTTTGTCATTTGGCAGCTTCTTAAAATTTAGCTTGTCATACTTTCCCATCTTATGGGAATTAGCCTCATTAGTGTAATATATTGTTTCTGTAAAGTTTCGATTGAATATTGTTAAGCTTCTGATATAGTCAATTCTATATTTTTTGACTTACGATCATCAAAGCATTTAACAGAAAAATCGGAGCAATTGGACTGGGATGTCCGCCTTAATATCATATTAGGGGCTGCAAAAGGTCTTGCATACCTGCATCATGATTGTTCACCGCGAATCATACATCGTGACATTAAGTCAAGCAACATATTACTTGATGGGAATCTGGAGGCTCGTGTATCAGACTTTGGACTTGCAAAACTATTGGAAGATGAAGAGTCTCATATCACAACAATAGTTGCCGGAACTTTTGGTTATCTAGCTCCAGGTGACTTGCAGAACTGATAGTGTCGCTTTTTATTTATTTATTTATTTATTTTTTTTACGCAACATATCAGGCTTTTTTAATGCAATTCTAAATTCCTTTATTTGCATTGTAACTTTATTTGACCTTTCATTAATGCCTGCAAAACCATATTACTTTTTTTTAGAACTGAATTGGTTTTATTTTGTTATTCATGCATCCTTCTCTTTTGTTTGATACTGGCCTTTGATAATTTGTATTTGGTAATGGTGATGTTTGCTTCTTGTGGTATTTCTGGAAGAATCTTTAACAATTTTCTGTTGTAGGTATCTTGTTTAGAAAAATTAATGGTAACTATGAAAAATAGTATAGAAATCTGCTAGCATTTAGGCTTTCTTTTCCTTATTGGCGAGATATGGAGCAGCAAGTTTCATGAATAAGGAGACTAAAGCTGTAATACCCGAAACGATGATCGTATGTTGTCGCACACTTTTCGATGTGTCGCGATGAGACTTAAGTGAAATTTTCGAAGTTAATATTACCCCTATTTTGTTTCTTATGTCAAATTCACTTAAGTAAGGGCAAGAGGATCATTTACAAAACCTAATTTCTCTAAAATGGCAAAACCGAAACCCCCCTCTCATTTCATTTGGCCAAACCGAGAGAGGGAGCGGACAAAGGGCGGACGGACTGCAGGTTAGGGCTCGACGAAGGCTTCTCCGGCGGCATTTTTCCGGTGAGAAAATTAGTTCAAATCGAAGAGGACGACGAGTGGAGTCTTAAGGTATGATTGTTTTGAAGCAAATCCTTCTCGATCTCAAGATTTTTGGAGACGAAGTTTCTAGGACTTTTCTAAATTCTTGATTTCTTTCAAAATTTCTTTACGAAAGCTCTAAGGAAGGATTAAAAGAATGATTTAACGATGAAAACAAAATTTTTGGAGAAATTTTTGGAGGATGAAATTTTAGGGTTATTTCCCGAAACCTAATTTCTATTAAGTGCTTTTACAAAAATTGTTTCTAAGGACCTTAGGAATGAATTTAAAACAAAAAATTTGATTTTGAATGAAAATCTCATTTTTTGTAAATTCCTAATTTATTTATTCCGAAAATAACTTAAGTTATTATTAAAATACATTTAGGAATAATTTTGACTTATTAAATTCATGAAATTGAAGAGTTATGATTTTTCTGAAAATTTAGGATTTAATTAAATCCGAAAATTAAGATTAATTTATTTAAAATTCATTAAGTGTCATAAGAAATAGTTAATGGGGGAAAACGATGGGTTTAAGCTTAGGACTTAGATTCAGCATTAATGAAGATTGAATTATGTGACACGTCTCTTTTATAAATTTTCATAGGTTGTGATCGTTAAGGTGAAAGTGCTGTGTCGAATCGACACTTTGAGGAAATACCGTGCTTAAGAGATGTAGGTACTTGTATTTAAATTAAATTCGTGTCTCTAAATTCTCAAATTTTTTTTATGTTAAATAAAACATGTTTAGTTTATAAATGTTCTATTTCATACAATTATCACATGTTTGAGTTTTTTTTATGTTATTACACAAGAAGAATTTTATATTTGCTTATTTTTCTTCTAACTGAAATTTTTAGACAGACATGAGAACAATTATGCATTAAACGAATTAAACGAATACATATGAAATTCTGAATAACTTAAGCCCTATGAGATCTATTATGATTGCATGTGCATGTTGATCCGGAAGTGCCAAAATGGTAATGGGGTTCTACGGAGCCAAATGGTAAAGGGCTTGTAAAAGCCAAATGGTAATGGGGTTCTTCAGAGCCAAATTTTTAAGGAAATGACCAAAAGACTGTGTACCTGATCAGTACAAACACTATTACTTTCGGGACGGATGTATAATTTATGATTAAGTATTTTATGTATACAAATAAAATGCTATGATGAAAAGAAAAGATGATGAAAGGAAAAGTTTATTAAGAATAAAAATGTTTAAGGGAATATTTAAAAAACTCTTGTATGAATAGGTTATCCAATTTATGTATGTAAATATTTGATTTTTAGTTTCTCAAGTATTATGAATGAAAATTTCATGATAAATATTTTGTTTTTATTTAAGTCATGAATTTTAGATAAATACATGTTACTTGCTGAGCGTTGGCTCATCCTATATTTGAAAATATTTTTCAGAAAAAATTATTAAGAAGTGATGGCTACAAGACTGCAGTATACCTACCATCGTTGAGGACCTTGAGAAGATGAAAAGTTTTTATATTTTCTGTTGAGTTTTTTATCTGTATCTGTTTAGTTAATGGGAGTTTATGTTATTATTGATGATTTAAGTTTTTAGTAGTTGTGTGAGAAGAAATAAATTTGGACAATTATGATATTGATATTTTCTTAGTGGCTCTTTCTTATTTTAGGTGTTGAGGATATTCAAATTATGTTATATAAGTTTATATGAAATGATTATGTTTATGTTATGATATTTTTCCCGTACGACTGTCTGCTTCTGTCCCGTTAATCCGGGCTAGTCGAGTCGGGTCGTGACAAGAGTAGTATCAGAGCAAAGGTTTAATAATGATCAATGAAAGAGCCTATAGGATGATTGAATGAGTCTTAGAATATATAGGAAGTATACATTTTATGAATTATTTCGCCTTATGATTGATATGTTTTATCTCAAGAATATGGATCCTGAGCAGAATGCCACATATGGCATTGATGTGGAGATAGGGAGGGAGCTACCAGAAATAGCAGAACCTCAGAGAAATAGTGATAACAACACTATGGAGTCATTTGCTCAGATGATGGAAGCAATAACTCAGATAATATATACCTCCCAAACTCAGAGCAGTGGAAGTGGAAATGGAAGTCGCTCTATGGATAAGAACCTAAAACTATTTCAAGATATGAAGCCTCAGTTATTTTCAAGTTTTGGACCTATAAATGCTGAGGACTGGCTGATGCGGATAGAGAAGATACTGGAGGGCATGTCTTGTCCAGAGGATAGGAGAGTGACACTGTCTGCTTATGCTTTTGATGACGAGACTAAAAGGTAGAGTCAGTTACAAGAGACCTTTGGAGGAAAGATCAATTAGCCAAGTCTCCTGGGAGGAGTTTGTGAAAGTATTTAGAGGCTAGTATGTGTCTATGTCTGTCAGGAGACAGATGCATGACAAGTTCAACAGATTGGTTCAGGGGAATCGATCTGTTTCTCAGTATGAGGCAGAGTTTACAATGTTGTCCAGGTATGCCCCTCAACTGATACCAAATGCTAAACAGAAATGTCATCTCTTTCTGAATGGATTAAAGGACATGATAAAGAAACCACCCATTCCTTTTGGAATAGAAGATTGCTCTGTCTTGATGGAAAGAGCCAGAAGGATTGAGATGGACATGCAGGCAACTCAGAAGAGGAGGGATTTTTAGAAAAGGAAGATGGAGGGCAAGTCAAAGCCCTCCTAGGTTGCTCAGTCTTCTCAATCTGGGGTGTCTACTTAGAAGAAGCCCAAATCCAGCAACTCTGATAGCAGTGCTTCAATTGCTACATTATGCAGTAAGTATGGGAGAATGCATAAGGGAGACTGCCTCTCAGGCACTAATACTTATTATTGGTGTCATCATCCTGGACATATGACGAAGTCTTGCCCTCTTTTGAGAAAGTGATCTGTTACAGAGGTCAGGTCAGGCAACAATACTCAGAGGACAGCTGGTAGACCAAGAGCTATGGAGTCTACAGCTTTTGTGCCTTCTCAAGGTCAGACTCGTCAGAATGTTCAGCCTCGAGTCTATGGATTGTCCCAGAAAGAAGCTAAAGGGTCTCCTGATGTGGTTACATGTGCGTAATTTAATTAATTGCAATGAATAATTTTTTTTATATGATATGAATGAACAATGAATGGATATGAAATGAACGAATAATGAATGGCATGTTTTATAATTGAATATTGTAACTTGCTTATGATTAGGGACAATCCTTATGTGTGATAAACCTGTTAGAATTCTTTTTGATACTGGAGCGTCACACTCCTTTTTTTTAGAAGAGTTTGTTAGATCTACAAGTTTGCTTCCTATAGTTATGATTAAGTCTTTATCAGTTTTAATGCCTAATGGAAATCATATGGAAGCTAGGCAGAAATGTCAAATGTATTTGAGGATTTGTGATAAGAGCTTAGAGGCGGAACTGATTGTATTACCTCTATCTGAGTTTGACGCAATCTTAGGCATGGATTGGTTATCTTGCCATTTTGTGACTATAGATTGTAGCAAAAAGGAGGTTAAGTTTTGTATGCCATGAGAGGAGAAATTCAAATTTCAAGGAGATAGAGGGGTAACTGCTGTGATTGTGTCATCCCTGAAGGCTTTTAAGATGTTAAAGAAAGGATATGAAGGCTTCTTGGCCTATGTTAAGGGAGAGAAGATGGAAGAAAGAGAGCTGAAACACATTCCAATCGTTTGGGAATTTCTAGAAATATTTTAAGATGATCTACCTGGCTTACCTCTAAGTGGAAAAATAAATTTCTCTATTGAGTTAGTGGCAGGAGCTGAACCTGTTGCTAAAGCTCCTTACAGAATGACAATTAAAGAACCTAAGGAGTTGAAAGAGCAACTACAAGAGTTGTTTGAGAAGGATTTCATCAGGCTTAGTACCTCCCCTTGGGGTGCTCCTATACTATTTGTGAAAAAGAAAGATGGAAGTCCAAGGCTCTGTATAGATTACAGAGAGCTGAATAAGTTGACAGTGAAGAATAAGTATCCTCTCCCAAGGATAGATAATTTGTTTGATCAGTTGGAAGGTGCTTCAGTGTTTTCTAAGATTGATTTGAGGTCAGGGTATCACAAGCTCAGGATTAAAGAGGAAGACATTGCAAAGATTGCTTTCAGTACTATATAAGGGCATTTTGAGTTTACAGTGATGCCTTTTAGTTTGACAAATTCCCCTGCAGTATTTATGGATCTCATGAATATAATCTTTAAGCTCTCTTTAGATCTATTTATGATAGTATTCATAGATTATATACTTGTTTACTCCCCTGATGAAGAGATGTATGCAAATTATTTATGGGCAGTATTGCATACCTTAAAAGGGAATGAATTGTATGTTAAGTTCTCTAAATGTGAATTTTGGTTGAAGAGTGTAAAATTTTTGGGGCATGTGATCACTGATGGGAAGATGGCTGTGGATCAGCATAAGGTGCAAGCAATAACAGACTGGCCAAGACCAGCTACAGTGATTGAGATTAGGAGATTTTTGGGATTGGCAGGCTACTATAGGAGGTTTGTTGAAGGTTTTTCACAGATAGCTATACCACTATCCAGATTGACTCAGAAAGCAATAAAGTTTGATTGGACAGCTCAGTGTGAGGAAGCTTTTTAGAGGTTAAAGTAGTGTTTGATAACTTCTCCAGTGTTGATTATTCCCCCAGGATCAGTTGGATTTCAACTTTACAGTGATGCCTCATATAAAGGGTTTGGTAGAATATTGATGCAGAATAGAAGAGTCATTGCCTATGCTTCTAGGAAATTGAAGAATCATGAAAGGAATTATCCGACACACGATTTGGAGTTAGCTGCTATAGTTTTTGCCCTAAAGATCTGGAGGCATTACTTATATGGAGCTCGGTGTAAAGTTTTTACTTATCACCAGAGTTTGAAGTATATCTTCACCCAGAAGGAACTAAATTTAAGGCAGAGGAGGTGGCTTGAACTCATTAAAGATTATGAGTTGGACATTCAGTATCACCTGAGTAAAGCAAATATGGTTGCTGATGCTTTAAGCAGAAAGAATTCAGATAGTGCAAACTGGATGATTACACAGCAGCATGAATTGATTAGAGAATTGGAGAAGTTAGAGATTTCAGTGTTTCAACCCAATGATGCAGAAATTGTGAGGTTGAATCATACTATTATCCAGCCAACTTTTCCAGAAAGGGTACAAGAAGCTTTGCTACATGATACAGATTTTAAAAAGATACTGTATATGGTCAGTGTGGGACACACTAAAGACTTTGAGCTTGATGATGAAGGATTACTTCGTTATAAAGGTAGATTATGCATACCAGATGTGGATGATGTAAGGAAAGAAATCCTTAAAGAAGCTTATTACTCTAGTTACACCATTCATCCAGGCAGTAATAAAATGTATTAGGATTTAAAGGAGGTGTTTTGGTGACCAGGAATAAAGAGAAGTGTGGCAGATACAATATCCAAATATACTTTCTGTCAGATGGCTAAAGTGGAACATCAGAAACCAGGAAGATTTCTACAGCCCTTACCTATACCTTAGTAGAAATGGGAAGACATTACTATGGATTTTATGGTTAGTTTACCCAGGTCCAGAAGAGGATGTGATGCTTTGTGGGTGATTATTGATAGGTTGACTAAGTCTGCACACTTTTTACCTATCAAACAGTCTGATCTAGTTGAGAAATTGGCAAGCCAGTATATTGGAGAGATTGTCAGATTACATAGGGTACCTAAGTCTATAGTGTCAGATCGGGATGGAAGATTCACTTCCAGATTGTGGAAGAAGGTTCAGAAAACTATGGGTACCAGGCTTACTTTCAGTACAGCTTTCCACCTTCAAATAGATGGGCAGTCAGAAAGAACAATCCAAACTTTAGAAGATTTGTTCAGGTTATGTATTCTGGATTTTGATAGTAAGTGGGAGACATGTACCATTTATTGAATTTGCCTATATCAACAGTTTCTAAGCAAGTATTGGTATGATACCTTATGAAGCTTTGTATGGGAGAAGGTGTAAGACACCTTTAAGCTGGGCTGAGACAGGTGAAAGGAAAATTATTGGTGTAGATTTGGTTGATGATGCTACAGAAAAGATTAGGTTGATCCGAGTTAGATTAAGGGCAGTATAGAATTGACAGAAGAAATATTATGATGTCAAATACCGATCAATTGAGTTTGATGTTGGAGAGTTTGTATTCCTCAAAGTTAGTCCAATGAAGGGAGTGAAGAGATTTGACAAAGTGGGAAAGCTGAGTCTAAGATATGTAAGTCCATTTGAGATTTCAGAAAGGATTGGTAAGGTGACCTATAAGTTGATTCAACCAGCACACATGAGTGGAGTACATAATGTATTCCACATCTCTTCTTTGAGGAAATATATTTCAGATGAAACTTAGAAGATCAGTACTGAATCAACTGATTTTCAGCCGGATTTGACCTTTATAGATGAACTAGAGAGAATTAATGAGTATGATGTTAAGCAGTTGAGGAGCAAAACAATTTCTTATGTTAAGGTGCTTTGGAAGCACAGTTCAGAGAAGGATGTCACTTGACAGGTGTCAGAAATCAGCGAGAATCACCCTCATTTATTTGGTTAAGATATGACATTATTATATATTATTATTTTAAATTTCGAGGACAAAATTTTTATTAGGAGGGGAGAATTGTAATACCCAAAACGACGATCGTAGGTCGTCGCACGCTTTTCGATGCATCACGACGAGACTTAAGTGAAATTTTTGAAGTTAACGGAATTTGATGGAAACAATTTTATAAAATACTACGTAAACTTCTGATCGTTTTGATATATAGGATTTATATTAAATTATGTGTATTTTGGGAATTATAAAATTTGGAAGATTAGAAATACCCATATTACCCCTATTTGTTTCTTAAGTCAAATTCACATAAGGGCAAGAGGGTCATTTGCAAAACCTAATTTCTCTAAAATGGCAAAACCATAAACCCCCTCTCATTTCATTCGGCCAAACCGAGAGAGGGAGCGGACAAAGGACAGACGGACGGACGGACGAATGGACTGACGGCGGGCTAGGGCTCTGCGAAGGCTTCTCCGGTGGCATTTTTTCGGTGAGGAAATTAGTCCAAATCGAAGAGGACGACGAGTGGAGTCTTAAGGTATGATTGTTTTGAAGCAAATCCTTTTCGATCTCAAGTTTTTTGGAGACAAAGTTTCTAGGTTTTTTCCAAATTCTTGTTTTCTTTCAAAATTTCTTTACGAAAACTCTAAGGAAAGATTAAATGAATGATTTAATGCTGAAAACAAAATTTTTGGTGAAATTTTTGGAGGATGAAATTTTAGGGCATTTTCCCAAAACCTAATTTCTATTAAGTGCTTTTAAAAAAACTGTTTCTAAGGACCTTAGGAATGAATTTAAAACAAAAAATTTGATTTTGAATGAAAATCTCATTTTTTGTAAATTTCTAATTTATTTAATCCGAAAATAACTTAAGTAATTTTTAAAATACATTTAGGAATAATTTTGGCTTATTAAATTCATAAAATTGAAGAGTTATGATTTTTTCTGAAAATTTAGAATTTAATTACATCCGAAAATTAAGATTAATTTATTTAAAATTCATCAAGTATCGTAAGAAACAGTTAAGGGGGAAACGTGGGTTTAAGCTTAGGACTTAGATTCAGCCTTAATGAAGATTGAATTATGTGACACGTCTCTTTTGTAAATTTTCATAGGTTGTGATCGTTAAGGTGAAAGAGCTGTGTCGAATCGGCACTTTGAGGAAATACCGTGCTTAAGAGAGGTAGGAACTTGTATTTAAATTAAATTCATGTCTCTAAATTCTCAAAATTTTCTTTTATGTTAAATAAAATATGCTTAGTTTATAAATATTCTATTTCATGCAATTATCACATATTTGAGTTTTCTTTATGTTATTACGCAAGAAAGATTTTATATTTGCTTATTTTTCTTATAATTGAATTTTTTAGATAGACATGAGAACAATTATGCATGAAATGAATTGAATGAATACATATGAAATTCTGAATAACTTAAACCTTATGAGATCTATTATGATTGCATGTGCATGTTAATCAGGAAGTGCCAAAATGGTAATGGGGTTCTACGGAGCCAAATGGTAAATGGGCTTGTAAAAGCCAAATGGTAATAGGATTCTTCGGAGCCAAATGGTAAAGGAAATGACCAAAAGACTGTGTACCTGATCAGTATAAACACTGGTACTTCCGAGTCGGGTGTATACTTTATGATTAAATATTTTCTGCATATAAATGAAAGGCTATGATGAAAAGAAAAGATGATAAAAGAAAAAGTTTATGAAGAAAGAAAATGTTTAAGGAAATATTTAAAGAAATTCTTGTATAAAAAGGTTATCTAATTTATGCATGTAAATGTTTGATTTTTTGTTTCTCAAGTATTTTGAATGAAAATTTCTTGATAAATATTTTATTTTTTTTTAAGTCATGAATTTGAGGTAAATATATATTACTTGCCGAGCGTTGGCTCATCCTACGTTTGAAAATATTTTTCAGGATAAATTATTAAGAAGTGATGACTACAAGACGGTAGTATACCTATCGTCGTAGAGGACCTCGAGAAGAAGAAAGTTTTTTATGTTTTATGTTTTCTATTGAGTCTTTGATCTATATCTGTGTAGTTTGTGAGAGTTTATGTAACTGTTGATGATTTAAGTTTTTAGTAGTTGTGTGAGAAGAGATAAATTTGGACAATTATGGTATTGATGTTTTCTTAGTGGCTCTTTCTTATTTTATGGGTTGAGGATATTCAAATTATGTTATATAAGTTTATATAAAATGATTATGTTTATGTTATGATGTTTTTCCGATACAACTGTCTGCTCCCGCCCCGTTAATTTGGGCTTGTCGGGTCGGGTCGTGAAAAAAGCAGAATGGAGCAAACGGAAGAACAAGAAAGTACTTTTAGAAATGAGATACATTCATGTTAAGTCCCCTTTTTCTTACAGTGCTTTTTTATGTATATAATATGCTATAAGGTTGTTTTTTTCATACTGAGGTCAGAGAAAGTGGTGTTAGCCTTACACATGGAAGGTGTTAATTTTGGTATTTGTTATGGATTTATGGTATGGATGAATTGAGGGGAGAGAGAGAGAGTTGGTTGCATCTGTTGACCTTTGCAACTCAAAATACTCACAAAAAGGATGAAAATGTCAAATCAAACAATGGGTGGGTTAGCGCGACGCATCACTTAAAGGGTCAAATGACCTCTGAATGCCAAACGAACAATGACTTTGGATCAGAACATCGAACTCTAGACTCCTCGCAGTCGAAACGGATAAGATCGGTCGAAAGGGATGACTGACACTCGAAATTAAAGCGCAACGCTAGTCAAATGATGTCTGATTGTAGAATAGTCTTAGTCATTATGTCCGGAACATCGTCGACATTCAAAAAATAAATATTTTCTTATTCAATTAGGGTCGTCCAGGGTGGTGGCATGTGTCCCAAGGAGAAAGCACACATATCGAGGGAAATAGACCTCAATGTTGTCTAAATGATGTTTGTTCGTGAAACAGACTACATCATTGCAACCACAATATCGCAAATACTCAAGAACTACATTTTCTATGTTCAATTTGGATCATCCTGATTGATGTCACAAATTTCTAGACAAAACACGTATATCGAGGAAGAGAGGTCTCGACGCTGCCCAAACGAAGTCTGATTGTTAAACGGATTTCGCCATCGTGTTTAGAACGCCTTATATATCTAAGGACGAGAGCCAATTTGTTCAAACAAAAACATGTGAGGAGGTTGATACGCATCCCGAGGCAAAGTATGAATTTTTAGGAAAAAGTCACTCCACAATACCCAAATGACATCAGATCACAAAACAGACTTCATCGTTGTGATCAATATGTTGACAATACCCTAAATGCACTATCAATTCGTCCAATTTTGACTGTTAGATGAATTCGACAAGTTAAACGAGACAGTTGACACACAAATTGAGGAATAATACACAACTCGAGATGATTTTGACTTGATTAATGAAATTATGTCATTTCCAAATTAAGGCATTAATGATATATCACCAATTCAACTACTTTCTTATTAAATTTCTAATATAAAAACAGATGCCAAAACAGGGAAAACTTAAATGCTAATTTATACCTTACCTTATTCTTTCAAAGTCAAAATCGCTTCGTCTCTGTCGAGTCTCCTCGTAGCTGGCTTCTGCCTAGCGCAAACAACTGGCCGCCTCATTGAAATGAAATTAAATTCTGCTTCACTGTTTCCTGCAAAGACCTCTGTTTAAAATTGCGCAATTAGAGGCGCGCCTCGAGGGCGCCTCTGCGCAATTCCTCCGAAAAATGCCTCGAAATCTACGCAATTCCACCTCTGTATGAGGCGTACGCCTCACTGGGACTGAGGAGTGCCTCAGAGGCGCAATTGCGTAATTCTTGGTGAGGCGTACGCCTCACTGGGATAGGGCCCACTCACTTAAATTGAATTCTTTTCTCTCCTTATACTCGAACGGACCCGATTTTTCCCCCTCCAGTTCGCGAAACAGAGCTCCCGCACGCTCCAGTTCGCGAAACAGTGCTCCCGCACGCCGTCGGCCTCCTCGCCGCTTCTCCCGCCGGCGGCGCCTCTCTCCGGCGAAGTTGAAACTTCCGGCCGCCCTCTAGGAGTACTCCACATTGGATTTTAGGTATTTTTATTAAGTTTAGGGTTATATTTCTCAAGTTTAACTTAAACTAGGGTTTTGTTTTTCTTTTTTATGTTTTTTTGTGTATTTGATTTTTTTTTTTAGGATACATGGTTAGAGGTAAAGAAAAGGCGAATACATCATTGCGGCATGACCCTTCTTGGAAATATAGCGTGCACGTTGATGTAGGAGGGGCGAGAAAACGTATGTCTATTTAAAATGCAATTTTTTGTGAGAAGGGCGGAGTAACCCGCATGAAGGAGTACTTATCATGCTCTCACAGGAACGTAGCACCGTGTGCAAAAGTGCCGGACAATGTGAAGGAAGAAATAAGTGCTTACATGAAGAAAACTACCACTGCTAAACACTTATAACAGGAGCAATTTAATGAAAGGGTCGAGCATGGTGCTTATTTTGGGAGCTTGAGTGGAAAGGGCTCTTCCTCCACTATACATAGTAGAGGTGCACGGGGTCCTATGGATCAGTATATGACTACTCCAGGAGCGGATAGAGGAGAAGCAGAGATGATGCCTGCAGCTGGTACTAAAGAGGGTCGGCGACAGGTTTGCATGGATGGGAGGTTTTTTTTTTTAGAATGCAATACCATTTAATGTTGCTACATCGTCTGCCTACTTCAGTATGTTGCGGTCTGTAGGATTGTATGGAAGAGGGTTGAAGGCACCTTTCATGTATGAGTTGCGAACATGGATTTTAAAAGAGGAGATGCAGAACACAGAGCGGAGCATTCACGAGATTAAAAGGACATGGATTGCGACTGGTGTGACTATTATGTCAGATGGATGGTCTGACATGAAGAGCAGGGACTTGATTAACATCCTTGTCAACAATCCCTACGGCATGGTGTTCTTACGATCAGTTGATGCTTCGGAGGAGGTAAAAAATGTTACATTCATTTTCAATTTACTTGATGGGGTTATTGAGGAGATTGGGGAGCAATTGGTTGTCCAAGTAGTGACTGATAAGCAAGGAGGTGCAGTTACACCGACATCTACATGCAGCGGCATATTATCTCAACCCTCAATTTCAATATTCAGAGAAGAAATCTTCAAATCCTGAGGTGAAGCTTGGTCTATATCATCGTATGGAAAACTAATACCGGAGCAGGCAGATAGGGAGCTTGCAGAATTACAACTTATTCTATTCCGGAATAAAGAGGGCTTTTTTGGTTTGAATGCAGCAAAAGCAACCATTTCCAAACGATCTCCAGGTATAATTATTTTGGTAAATGCAAGACACTATTCAGTTCTGATTATGTTTTTTCTTGAAAATAGTTGAATGGTGGATCCAATTTGGTGATTCCACCCCTGAGTTACAGAGTTTTGCTGTAAGAGTGTTGGGCCTCACTTGTTCTTTTGGTTGTGAGCGAAATTGGAGTACATATAGCCAAGTGCAAACAAAGAGAAGAAATCGGCTATCAACACTCAGAATGAACTCTCTCGTATATATTATGCACAACAAGAGGTTGAGAGAAAGGAGGTTGAGGAATAAGGGGTTGAAGGATAATGAGGACCCATTAGTGTGTGATGATGTGTTGTCTGATAATGAGTGGTTCATAGATGATGAAACAGATTTGCCATTATCAGATTTACAGTTAGAAGATCTAAGTGTGGATGTCTTGAGGGGCGAAGCAGATCAAGTGGGCACATCCACTAGTACTACACCACACACATCTACTAGCTATGCAGCACAACAATCAAGTAAAGGTATTCCACAACTTCTTATATGCTATTACATTACATTTATGTCAAGTGAACATGATACTGATCTTTTCTCTTATTGAACAGGGAAGAGAAAAGTGAGTCATATTGAAGATGATGATTACATGACATTTATAGATACAATTGGAGAAGAAGATTCACTTGAAGACCCATTTAGTGATGGGATATGATTGCATTTTATATGTTTTTTTGTATTTTGGGAGTTTTGTTAAACTAATATTTTGTGATTTTGTACTTTGGGACATGATTTTATTGCATCTACTTTTTTACTTTTCACTATTTTCATATTTCATTTAGATGTTTTTATTGTAAGCTACAATATTGCTATTTTTTTGCTGCCAAAACCCTTAATTTTTTATTTACGTAATTCTGTGTCCGTGAGGCTTACGCCTCAGACCGCCTCGAGGCTTATGCCTCTCCTCACGGACGAAAACCACCTCGAGGCTTAATTACGCAATTTTAAACCTTGGCAAAGACCCTTTTTCTCTTCTTTCACTCAATACTAGCCCACGGTAGCCCCTCCACACTCCATCCCACCTTTCTTCTGCCTACGCCAAATCCTATCACCACCTCTCGGATCCACAGCTTTGTTCGACTAAACCCCTACGTCTTTCCAACTTTCTCTCAGCCTAGGTAGCAGCCAAAATCTCCCTCCGATCTCCACAAACTTGCAACTGCCAGCCGAACCTTCTCCATGCTGAGATCTGCAGCCAGCTCTAATCCGAAACCACCTGTCCGTCCAGGCCCGTGTCGTTGAAACTCCCATTTCTAGGCTTCGTAAACCAACCCAATCAGATCATTCTTCCACTTCCCTTCGGTCAACATCAGCCGTAAGTCTCCAGCTCTTAATCTCCCGACGATCTCCTTGAGCATATCAACTTGATGTCTAGATGACGGTCCAACTCCTTCCCTTGCATGCGATTGGCTTCAATACCGACCAGCCAAGCTATCCTTCCTTGACGCTCGGACCTTGCCGGCGCCTATCCCGAACTCCTGATCCTGTTCTTCTCCTCCCTCCCATTATATTACAAAGCACATGTCACTTTATTTAAAGGTAGTAGGTGGCGGTGCAGTGTGCTTTGATTCCCTGTCTTTATTGGATTTGCTTGAGTTGGACCATAATGGGCTTGAACCATTTTCTCGCAAAGATGCCTTTGTGACATGTTAAATTCCTCAATAATTGAAAAGCAGAAGTATGAATTCCTTATCCAGTTGAGTGAAATCAACGACAATCAAGAGAGAATATGGTCTAATCATAGAAGGATTCAATGACATTGTACGAGATCCATGTTTATCTAACATGTCAGTTGCAACTAGAGGGATTCAATATGCAGTGAAAATGACGAGGTGACACATCTAGATGTGTTGAAGTGACTGTCAACACACACTGTATCGCTTTCACTAGAGTTCATGATTAATATTTGACAAATGTGATATTAAAGATTAATGCAAAGCTTGATTGCCTAAACTCACAATTACAAATAAAAAATACACCTATTATTCTGATTATCTCAAGAGCTGCATCAATTATTTTTGGATGCCTTGCATGATTCTACCAGATGACCAGAAGTGCCCTCAATCGTTGCAATTGTTAGTTCGGGGCATTAATTACTATTTTCGAAATATAGGACATCAGTAAATATACAATCACCCAAGGTTTAAATGATTGACTCTTTGTTTAAGCCAACAACATAAAATAATGTTGATGGCATAATTAGAAAGTTTCCCACAATTTCCTATAGGTGTTATGGGAAGAGAAAGCTAGATCAAATCATTATGGAGTGAATAAATCTCAGTTCAACCAGATTCTAAATATTTAGTCGGATAAAATTATTGAGGCTTGCAATTTCTTGATGAACAGTGGTTGTGCACCTAACATACCACCTACAGGAAAATACAGGAATGTTACAACAAACACAAGCTTCTATGAGCTGTCATAGAAGACTTGTCAAATGTTCAAAATACCCCTTGCATGTACAACGTAATTTGTATACTCATAAATACACAAAAGGGGTAAGTTCAATCACAAAAATTGCATGGACCCCGACGAGCGTGTTTTGAATACACACGTGACGTTTAGGAATGCTGCGCGGGTTAATAAATAAACGTAGTTTGATCCCGATCATTTTATATGGATAGATAGGAGTCGACATAACTTAAATCCTCAAACAAATGTACGGTCAAGGTGTCGAGCGGAATGTCTGTTTTATACGATCATGTAAAGCCCTCAAGGTCTTTGACCAAAGAAATTTATCAACAAAAATATAAGGCCATGGGGACCTGATCCTCTATCGACCAATAGATAGAGTCGACATGATCCAATCAATAAAATTCCCAAATGACTCCAAACACCTTGATGATGGCCGTGTTGAGTGCAAATCTTAACCAGAGAGGTCCATTACAAATAATTCAAAATGCCACCGAAATACTCTAAATTAAAAAATTCCAAAAAATCATCAAAATCCAAAAATATTTAAAATTGCAATAAACTCATCAATCTCTTAAAGCAAAACCCATCCATCCTCCGCAACAGTTTGCCGAGATGGATAAGTTGAAAATAACCTCAACTCATAAAGAGCTAATGCCTAGTCAAAAATATCACTAAGATTCATTCTCAAATAATCTTCTGCAGTAAGGACATACATTTCCTCTGATCGGTGATTGTCGTCAAATGACACCGTAGGATAAACGGTTATGACCTAGTGCCCTCTGAACCGAGTGATTTTGCCGTCAAATGACACCATTAAATTATGGTTATTGCCAGAGCTAATACGTTCCTTAGTGGCATCAAATCCTTGAGATATGAATTAATAAGATATAATTGATAGGGCATAAAGTCTAATGTTAGCTTAGGTGGATTCAAATTTGTCCTCTTAGATAAATACCCATCCCAGGTCTACAAGCTATGATGCACTGACATGGACACGACACGACACGGACACGGTATATGACATTTTTTAAAAATATAGGACACAAGTGCGGCGTGGACACGCCATAATAATTTTTTAATATAATATATAAAAATTAAAAATGACACGACAATAATAAATTAAGCAATAATAAATCAATTTTATGATAACATGTTTAGCTTATAACATAAAGATGTGCAGTACAAAATGTATAGTACAACCACAAAAATATAAGCAAAAAATCATTTAGTATAACATGAAGGTCCAATTAGTCAATAGAGGGAATGATAGAATTAGATTCAGAGGTTGGTTTTTGTCCTTCAATATCATCATCATTGAATATCATTGCTTCTAATTCTGGTTCATTTAGAGAAAGATTTGCAACATCTAATAATCCCATATCATCAAGGCACTCAAACCCATCTCTAGCACATCTCACATCTTGTTATCATCTGTCATATAAAGTGGGATTTTCCTTGATAGAAGACGATGATTTGTATGTATATAAACTAAATCTTCAGCACATTGTGGAGTTACATTATTCCTCTTTATTGATTGAATAAATGAGTATGTGCTCCAATTTCTCTCACAACAGGAAGAGGGTGATACTTAACAAAGAAGTTTTATTGATATTGTTTGAAGAAGCGGTGTTAAAGCTCCATGAATCAACCACCACATTTTTGGATCCATCCTCCATCTATCAACCAAAGATTCTTGATCACTAAAATCCTCTAAATATCCAAAGAACTTTGCAAGTTCTATATTAATTTTTCTTCTCTCCTCATTTAGGAAATATCTTTTCTGGCATATCTTTCTCATATTTGAAACTTCTAAATCTTTTTGTGATGAGACACATTGAGGGTCTTCTTAAAGCCATTATTTACTTGAATACCTTCAAATAATACAAAGCATATAAAATTATCTGTTCATTTACCAACAAATTTAAATTAATTTAAAAGATGAATACAAATGTACCTTAGATTTAATGAATGAGCCAAACAATACAGATGTGTGTTGCTTTTGCTCCACCTATTTTTAAGAATGGTATAGACAATGCTCCAAAAACTTGAATCTTCTTCATATGACTTTCTTTCATGTATGTATATAATTTCTTTCATTTTTGCTAACATAGAGTTCCACATCTCATAAATCAAATGTAGGCATGATTTATCTGTGTCAGCTTCTCAAGATCTCATAAATTGGATTAGTGAAAGTCAAAATGTAGTCTGCATTATCCCACCACAAATTATTTAAGACCTTTTCTTTAGCATACCTTGCCTTCCCAACATCATCTTCTCGATAACAAGACCACTTCTCACTAATCACCATAGATTGAAAAGCATTTTTAATTTGTTTGAATCTTCTCAACATGATTATTATAGAGGCAAAATGAGTTTCAGCAATAGCTAATATTTTCAAATGGGAGAAATCATTAAATATTGAAAGTCTCATCGAATGATTCATAATAAAATTTCTCATCTGAACATCATCATCTGCAACTACTATTATCCAATGACATTCAACATAGATGATTTCATAAGCCTCTGTATTTTTTGCTGTACAAATATTTTTTAGAGCGAGATTTAAAGTATGCACAACATAGGGTGTCAAAAATATATGGGGATAAGTTTGCTCCACCAATAATCCTGCAGCTCTACATACTGGTGCATTATCTATAATAACTTGCACAACATTTGAAGACCCAATCATGACTATCACCTCTTTAATCAAATTGACAGTGAAATGTTTATCCTTGTATTCTTCTTCATAATTCACAGCTTTAATGAACATTTGATAATTCTCTGTAACGGCCATGAAATTAATAAGGGGTCTTCTTTGAGGATCTGTCTAACCATCACACACAAAACTAACACCTTTTTCTTTTCACATTCCTTTTGTTGGTTCAAACAATGTCTCAATATGTGCTCTTTCCCTTTCCAATAATTTTGATCTTAATGCATTATAGCCAGGTGGAACATATCCTGCAAGGTTATTGTTACATTAAAAAATGAATGCATTTTTATGATGAGGATTCTTTGCAAAGGTTGAAAGGAAGTCCCGCTGAAAAAAACATTGCTATTTCACCATCCAATTCCTCTCGCTGCTGCAAATTAAAAGTCTTCTCTAAAGGATTACTGACAACTCTTTTTCTTTTCTTTGTTTCATATCATTCACTTCTAAATTATAAAGCTTGATCAACTCTCACAGATGAGGAAGAAGTGTGGGATGAGCCATGAGTAGATACAAAAGGTATCTCTTTAGGGAGTGTCCATTGGATCCTAGATTCAGCTTCATCAACTTGTCTGTTCAATTCAATCAACTGCACCGTAGTAATCTTATGACACATTTTAAATCCATGGCCAGAAATCTTAAGTAGATGTGTCTTCATCCTAGAATAAGATCCTTTGTAGGTGCCACAACAATAATTGCATTTGAATGACACATTCCCTCCTCCTTCAAATGTTTTTCCTAATTTTGTAACTTGAATCCATAACGGCTTATCAGTTTCTATAGATGGCTCTTTTTAACCATCACCTAATGCACTCCCGCCAGCAGCAGAGTTCATTTTGCTTTAAAATACAATGGTGTAACAAACCAATCATACATATGAATACATTAAGTTAAATTGATATGAAGTGAAATCAAAATATTCCAATAATAAGACAACATGAATACAATAATATACGGTCTGTCGGGGTCCAAGGGGGCGTTGGCCCCTAGCATGTACTGAGCGATACCGATCATGTACTAAGCGGTACCGAGCATGTACCTAGCGGTACCGAGAATGTACCTGTTCAATACCGAGCATGTACCTAGCGATACCTAGTGGTACCGAGCATGTACATTAGCTTTTTCAACAATGAAAAGAAGGAATGGCTAAATCCACTTATAGATCTAGGCTCTCTTGCGTGCAGAAGGTGCTCTGTTTGGCCTTGATTGTGAACTTTGACTCGGCTAACCAGAGAAATCACGTAGGAGCGAAGGAATGGGAAAGACGAGCTCTGCTTGGCCTCTGCTTGAGTAGAAATGATGAAGGAACGGGAGGCGAAGGCAGCGTGCTCTGTTTGACATCGGCTGCGAGCTCGCCTGATCCACCCTAGAAGATTTCTTTCGTGGATCGAAAAAATAGGGCTTCTCGTTTGTGGAAAGGCTAAATAGAACAGACAATTTTATTATTTAATAACCGGACACGCGTTTCCGGTTTTAATTTTAATTTTTAAATTGCGACACTCCAATGCCATGTCAGACACGTGCCCATGCAGTGTCGGACGCGTGTCCGTGTCTGGCACGTGCCCGACACTGCATACCCTCTTTAAGCGGAGTGTCGGTGCATTATAGTCTACAAGATACCCTTGGACGAAGCAACCCATGACTGTCGACAAGGATCCTTCTGTCATGTTCGGTGTACTACTTCCTCTGACTAAGTAGACCAGGGACCACGATGGCACGGGACGATGGAACCATCAGATCTTGATTGGGTTCATCATCCATTCCCTTCCCCCACCATCCGTTTTAAGTGCAATATGGTGAAATTTCTGTTTTAAATATCCAATTTCCATATTCCTAAACTCATACTGCTACTATATGCTAGATACCATGTAGTCCTACGTATTTGATTGAGGACTAGCCTTAATAGAAAGTTCTCTATCGTGATCGGGAGGGTTAATTAACTATAGGGGTTTGCGCCTATAGGAAACCAGAACTCAGATCAAAAAGTCTTTTGCAAAATGAGGGCGAAATCTCTGGATAGGATCTATCTACAAACTCATCTGCTTTTCAAAGTTTACTCCGAAACTTTATCTGTAAAACTCCCTCGAAAAGCACAACGGGGGAGGCTGGGGCCAAATTTTCGGATCCCACACCATCTTACATGTTTATCCCCCTGGGTCATGCTGAACCGTGATATTGAGATGAAGCATGTGAAAATTCCAAACTGGGAGAGTGTTGTTAAGTATATCAGTGGTCTCATCTTCAGAGCTGATTGGCACAACATGAATATCTTTGTTGTGGATGTGATCACGGATGAAATGGTAGTCATTCTTTATATTTTGTGTGCTTGTATGGAGAATTGGGTTTTTAGTGAGGGCGATTGTTGAGATGTTATCATATTGAATATAAGTAGGTTGTGAAAGATTGATGTGGATTTCGCCATTAAATATAGTGCTTTAGGCTTCATGATAGTTTTCTCTGAATATTCACACAAATGTGTATAATGGGGACATTCTTGTAGATGGTAATGTGAATAGAATAGTCTCATCTTAAATCTTGTCTGCTTTTATGGCTCCATGCAAGCTTTAAATGGTTTTCTTTGTTTCATCTATTTTATTTATGCAATGTCAATGCAATTGAAAATAGCCAAATGAGCAAAATAAGCAGCTATAAATCTTGCAAGCTATGCTTAAGTTTTGATTGTCTTTTTTTTGGAATAATGATATCTGCAGAATACATGCAGAGTGGTCGGGCAACTGAAAAGTCGGATGTGTACAGTTTTGGAGTTTTGGTTCTTGAAATAATGAGTGGCAAACGGCCAACTGATTCTTCATTCATTGAGAAAGGCTTGAACATTGTAGGATGGGTATGCTTTTACTGCCATTTTAAGCAATCTTTTTTGCCTCGCAATAATCTTTATTTTTTTGTCATTTTTATTGTATTTTGTAATCATGTTTAGCATTGTTAAATCTCTATACAAGAATTCAAATGCGAGTCTTCTTTATGGTTATCTTTTAAACCTCAAGTTCAAATAGTTTACACACTTTTTTCTAGAACTTTGTACCATGTAGATAATGAACCTACTGAATATAGAAAGATGTTATGGGCCACTACTAATAAATTAACAAAACCCTTTTATGAACTCAATAAAAAAAATGAATTAAATACTCTTAAATCCCACTAATCATTGTTGATTTGCCTGTCATCTCCTAGACAGTACAATACTTTCGCCATTAACCCTCATAAGGATAGCATGAGCTACATCTAGTTCTTTGTCTAAGCAAGAAAAAGAAGTATATTGAGCAAAGTACGGTGCTTTTCACTCTTTCTCGTGACGTGCTATTTCGATTCATCTTACATTTTGCAAGCTTGGTTTCCTTTATTAACCTGCGTTTTTATCAAGTACTTCACAGAAATTAAGAGCCTGTAGAGTGTTGTTCTTCATTATCATTGATGCATAGGTTGCGTTGCAGTTAAATTTCTTGGTTGCGGAGGATCGGAGGAGAGATATGGTTGACTCACAATGTGATGGAGTGCAGCTTGAAAGCTTGGATGCTTTGCTCTTAGTTGCAATTAGGTGTGTGTCTTCCAATCCTGTTGATCGGCCAACCATGCATAGAGTGGTGCAGATACTCGAATCAGAAGTCATGACTCCATGTCCTAGTGATTTCTATGACTCCAGCTCAGATTGAAAAAAATGAAAGTCTTCTCATACACGTTATAGCCGAGGCTTCATTGATTTTCTTTATTTGTTTTTGTTCTGTCTGCATTTTATTCTATATGTTTATAGGCAACAACAGCATTGCTGCTGTCATTTAGTTCCATTATTCTTAACAACGTAGAATTTTTCACGATTTCTTCTGCTTTCCAGCACTATTGTTTATTTTGAAAGTAGTGCAATGGTATCCATCAACATTAACTGCTACGTAGTTGCAAAGCTTTTGAAGCTGGACTGCTTAAGCTGAAATTAAAATTTCATCTGTGACAGTTGTATCAACGGAAATTGAATCTGTTTTTGGTTGGATTGAGCTTATGGAATGAAACTAATAAACCAATAAACTAATCAAGTTTAACTTGATTCAAACTTGAATATAATTAGGACTACATCAAGTAAAATTAGCTTGAGAGTGATCAAAATTTGTAAACTGTTACGTAGGTGGTTATTTTTGAATTTAATAGACAGATACGTATTCATCTGATGAATTTTTCTTTGACGAATGACTGATTTTATTTGAATTGTGCTTGAATTTAATTTGATGAGTCGTGTTTGGCTAGAATTTAAATTGAATCAAGCAGATCTATAGCCAAATCTACTTTACTATACCTGTTGCAGACTAGAATATACGCGGCGATAGAGTTAGAAAGTTTCCGTCTCAGCGTTGTACGGATATCTAGCACACAAATAGGAGAGAAATAAAAATACTAGGATTTTTACGTGGAAAATCCTGGAAGGGGAAAAACCACGGGACCACACCCAGTTGAAAGAGTTTCACTAGTGTTTACTTGTGGTACAAGAGGCTGACTTGTCCTTTAAATATAGGACGATCAGATTACAATGCTTCACTTCCGGATAGAAATTCAGTTACATACAAGTTGTGTATTCGAGCTGAATTCAGAGTCACTTAGAATTTCGGCGTCACTTGAGCGTCGGGCAGAATTTCGGCGTCACTTGAGCGTCGGGCAGAATTTCGGCGTCACTTGGGCGTCTGGCAGAATTCTGACGTCACTTGGGCGGAGTTTCGACATCATCGGAAAGTCGGGTGGAATTTCGGTGTTACTTGGGCGAAATTCCGGCGTCCTGTGGAAGTCGGGCAGAATTCCGGCATCCCGTGGAAATCGGACAGAATTTCGGGCGGTGGTCGAGGAGTTTCTTCTCTCCTATCCTTATTCTCCTCTTCTTCCCCTCTTCTTCTTCTTCTTCTTCTTCTCTTTTTCTTCTTGCTTGGGTCCTCTCTCAAGAGAAATGAGGGGTCTATTTATAGATTTCTGGACTGGCATGACCCGTAAATAGGTGAGAGATCAGGGGTCAATGGGGAGTGGTTGGATAGACGGCCGATATTGAATCCCTTGATTGTGCACCGTTCGTCAGACATTTAAAGGTCTTAAAGAATGACTATAAGCACGTTATGTTTGGAAACTGTTTGGTAACTCAAATTGTGGTTCGAACTTTCCAACAACACTTCGGGTCCTTTGATTTGGACTCATTTGGGCTCGAATTGAGTCGAATTTGGTGTCGTTGGGTTCGTATTTCTGAGACGCTCAATTTGACTATAAGTTTGCTGAAATCGGAGTTCAGGTGATCTCGGATTTTAATTTTTGAAGTTTCCGGCTTGATTTTGGCTCAAGATTCATGCCCGATCAAGATAATTTTTTGATGATATATCAATTCCAGAATTTAATGAGCCAATTTTGTGCTAGGTTTATTCAGCTCGAGATTGGATCATTCATGACACTTAAGGCGCCTGGAATGTTGAATTTGCTGGCAAGTAGAATCATTCTATCCTATTTGTACATTCGCAGCACTCTTCTATTAATGTTGTCGTGAATTCATTATGCTTGAAGCCATGACTGAATCTTTCAATGGAGGTAAATGTTACGAATTATTCACTGTTGCAACTATGGTACTGATTTCTGAAGTTGCTAACACACATTTTTACATATTCTTATATTAGTTTATTCTGTGTTAAATTTAATTGTCTATTATTATTAGTAATATTTTGGACCAAGTTGCATCCTCTCTAGGTTTATTTCTTGTAATCAATGAGGCTTTTTTATTAATATCATGATTATTGAATATCTTATCCATGACGATGAATGTAATGGAGAAAATATAGAAGTTGAAATCTACAAAGAGCTTATGACAGAATCCAATAAAGCTTTGTATGTTATTCATTATACTTTTTATGTTTTTCAAAGCAAGAATCTCATTGATTAAAAAATTTAATGAAAATTGATGATTTTTAACTATTGTGAATGGAAAACTTGCATGCTTTTTGAACTCTCCAAATCACTTTAGATAAGATGAACCTCCTGTCTTCATGCCTTTCTGTGATTGTGGTTGTTGAAGCTCTTTGCTCATTCATCCATGGCATATAATGATGGTGTATGAAACCCAAGAGAGGGGGAGGGTGAATTGGACTCTAAAAAATATTTTAATTTTATTAAAGTTTAAAAACATCGATAAGAAATATTAGTAAATTTATATATTAAGATTTTTTAAATTTACGAGTATCATAAAATACTATCAAAATCATATAAGAGCAAAATAAAGTTCTTTTCCCGAACCAAACTTGAAAATGTAATAATAATTTATTTCAGAAATTATTAAAAAAAATTATAAACGTATATTGCAATTTCAAAAAAAAATTGATTTTTCATAAAATCATAGTCATGATAGCACAAACAACAAATATTTTTAGAGTTAAGCGCATGCGAGAAAATTAAAATATATATAAAAAAATTATTGATTCAGTTATCGTGATTCAGCTTGTAGGTGTACATTCACTCATATTTGTGAATATTTTTTACTCAAGCATTTTAGTATCTCTCTCTTCTTTTACTCTAGTAGGGTGGAGAAGCCTCTTTTTTCTCTCAAGAAATAGAGAAATCTATTACATTGCGACTTAAAAAGTGCACTAAACATCACATTGGATTATGGCTATGTAGGATGAGCCGAATCAATTCACTAAAAATAATGTATGAAAATTAGTGTTTAGGCCATATGATGAAAGTGTGATTGAAATGAAATGGGTGTTTAAGGATAAATTGAACGACTCTTGATCAGTTGTAAGAAATAAAGCATGATTAATTACTTAAGGCTATAATTAAATAAAATACATAGACTTTGAAGAAACCTTTGCACCAGTTGCAACAAAAGAGGTTATTAGAGACTTAGGGTACTATTAGCCTTTACATGTTTTAGAGGCTTCCAATTGTATTAGATGGATTTTAAAATTGTATATTTAAATAGAATTATGAAGGAAGACATGTATGAAGAGCAATCACATAGGTTTGAGAACCTTGAGTATAGTCTGATAGACTTAGTACATTCTTATTAGAGAAATCAGTTGTCAAGCGACAATATACACCATACTATTCATCTAGAATATAGTAATAAATATTTTTTTTTGTCCAAATTTATGTAGATAGACATTTTTTTTATTAAACAAATGATGAATTATGAGAGGAATTCTCATCAACAATGAAAAATGAATTTGAAATGTGCATGATGTGTGAGTTGAAATGTTTTTTAATGATTCAGTGTTACATAAAGGAAATATGGGAGTTTCTTGAGACAAACTAATTGTATCAAAGAGATCATTAAGAAATTTGATATGGAAGGATGCAAAAGTATGAAAACCGCCATGAGCTTGATTATCCAATTAGATAAGGATCACAATGACAATCCCATTAACCATAAGAAGTATAGGGTATAATAAGATCACTATTATGATTGACATAATAAATTTAACGTTATGTTTAGTCTAAGCTTATGTGTTAGGTTTCAGGTTGATCCTAAGGAATCATATATAATTGCAGTGAAAGGATTTTATGATATCTCATATAAACACTAAGTCTAGGTATCTTATATTATAGAAATAGTATGAATTTTGAACTAGTATGATACTTAAAAATAAAAAAAACAAAAAAAACTAGTATGATACTTAGATTGAGATTTTGCAAGGTGCAAGATAGATAGGAAGAGTACCGTAAGAACTTATTAGTTTATTTGACATTTCTTAGTTTGTTGGTCTAAAAGAAAATAGAATTTAGTGGCCTTATCCACTATAGAGGTATAATATATATCTATAGAAAGTTATGTTTCCTAACAAAATTTTTTATTTTATTTTAGTGGTGGACACCATTCTTATCATGTGAGATAATACTCATGTGATTTGCATCATAAAGAATCCAAATCAACATTCTCACACTAAGCATATTGATGTTAGACACCATTTCATTAGAGAACTTGAGTCAAAGTGAAATGTTAATGTTCAATTTGTTGACACTGAGAATCAATTTGCAGGTATATTTGTAAAACCACATCATTATGAGAGGTTTAGCACACTTAGGAAGAGATTAAGAATAAGTTATTTGAGTTCATAAATTATTCGGTTTGCTTTTATTTGTGTATATGTTATGTGCTTTATGTTTATTGTTTTTGTGTTTGTCTTTTTGTTTCAACTTATGCTTTTATGATTGTTCTTTGTTGTTGTTACTATTATTTGCATGAATTAGAAAGGGTATGATCATTATAACAATATCAAAATTCCTTTAACTCCATGCTATATGATGCATAATCATATTGTACGATACATAGAAGCTAGCACTTTCCTAGGTAGAATAAGGGTAAAATTAATTACATGGAATGATTTGTGTAAATTATTTGTACTGTATAAGAGCTATTCGTACAATACAATAAACTTAGGATTGTATAACTAAAGTCAATAATTATGAAATTTACTATTGTATTATGGTTGAAAAAGTCTTCATATTACATGATTCAGATTCATACTGTATGAGATGATTGGTTGAAAGGCAATTATGGATAGGCATTGGGACAATAAAAAGGTGAAACTCACCCTATACAGTCCTGACTATAATAGATAATTTAACTCGGTCAATCATATGATAATCAATATGACAATTTGGACTCTTTTAATCATATTGTACGATGTATGATTAGATTGCATGATCGAACAAAGGCTATAAATAAGGAGCTATTTTTCATTTCAATTCACACCTTCAGTACTTCCTCATCTTAGTGTGAAGTAAATCCACACATTCTTATGGCTAGCAAGAGAGGATGATTATCAGTAGCTCCCCACCACAAAAAGTTGAACGGTTTGTTATTGATGATGATGTTGGAGCATATAAAAAATGCCAAGAATTATCTATGATAGACTCGAAAGTATGAAACCAAAAATAAATAATTATTAGGTACTATACTTGTTCATGGGCACCACGCTTCAGTTTCTTATCTCCTTAGTCTTTCCTTACCACATTGAGCTCCTTTAGTATTATTTACAAATCTCAGGATCACTAGTAATAAGACCACCTAGCAATCTTTCTTTTGTAGGTGATAAGTTATAATCATCGATACATACCAACATGAACACTTTCATGTTTCCAACACCTATGTCAAACCACATGACATTGCAAATGGCCTAAACTACAATTGGACTAATGTTAACTTAACACTTAGAAATATCCCATTGAACCGCCACAAACCACTGGTTAACACTCTAGTGTTAAAAGCATCAAGAGTCCTAAAGCTTGTCGAAAGCAAAATCTAGCACTGGGACATATCATAACATCTAAAAAAAAAAATACAACCTCACATATCCATCATGAATAGATCACTTTTCCTCTTACTTCATAGACCATAAATTTTACCATATATATAGTGAGAGGCATAAACTGGCACATATTGGAAGAATTGGTTATAATAAAAGTTTAACAAAAGACTAACAAAATTACATGCATTATAAATTTGCTTTGGATAACAATAACAAATTTATTAAAGAAAACACTACTAAAAGAATTTTTTTAAAATCTATATATATTTTTTTTATTTTTAAATATTTAAAGCAATAGAATTAGTAATAATTAATTCAAAGAAAATTTTCTTACTAATAATCAAAACATACAAAAGAATGCAATCATAATATGACTTAATAAAACATACTAGAAAAAAAAATTGCATGGAATAAAATACAAAAAGAAAAAAGGAAAAAAAAAAAAAGAAAATCATAATTTTTATAGCGATTATGTCAAACTCAAATGCATCCACTCTCCGAGGTTGTTCTCTTTGGAAATTTCACTAGTAAATGCTCCTACACTCAGCAAGGTAGAGAATCCCTTCACCATTCCTAGGTGGAGAATTACTTTCATAAGCACTTCCTCTCAAAAAGCTTAAACCCTCCTTCTTCTTATAATGATAGAGATGCTGCTCCCTCATCTCACGATGGTGGAGAAGCAGCTACCTCCTGATCCATGCAATGGCACATATGTCTCTATCCTAGCCTCCTTAGCTTGTCACAAGTCTTTCACCTAAAGACATGTTCCCTAGAGGTCCTCTCTAAGAGCTACAAAATCATAATCCTAAGGACCCAAGGTGCAAGTCGATAAGAACAACCATTTGATTCTCTAACACACCCCTTGACCCCTTCAAAGAATAATCCCTCAACCTCGCCTTCTCTCTCTCTCTCTCTCTCTCTCTCTCTCTCTCTCTCTCTCTCTCTCTCTCAAGTGTTTTGGATAATCTCAAAAGAAAGAAGACACTCCTCCCTATCCAAATCTCTCTCTCATAGGAAAAAATATCTCATGCTACTCACTTGCATCTCCTCTCTTTATATGAAAATAATTAAATTGGGCTATATAAATAAAATCCAAAAGCTAAATTCTATTGTAATGATTATAGTATGAAGTGTGTATCATACTTTATGATCAATTAAATACCCTTTTTTGAGTTTTGTAAGATTGGATTGTATCCTAAGTAATCATATAGTATGATCAACTTTATCAAATAAATGATCATCTAGGATGAACCAAGGCTTATCCACCACATGTTGTGTCAAATCATATAAAATGATTTGGATTATGCAATATAATTTCCAATCAATGTTTGACCCTGATTCAATTGCATGATTAATACTCCAAATTGGATTAAATTTATTAGTAATCATATAATAAAAAATCTTTCATAAAGTATGATTAGTTCAAAACTCAAATTTTAAAATTGCTTAAATTTGATAACTCATATTCAATAGGGGGTTTTAGCAAAATAAATGATCGTCCTATATGACATGATTAGTTAGGCTGGAAAATAATTTAACTAAACACTTAATTTAATTTTTGAATAAACATATCATACAATATAATTAGGGATTGTACAATATGATTTAATAGATAATTAGAGTGTTTAATTTTCATCCCCAATTTTGAGTGTGTGCTCATTTGTCTTGCCAATACACTTGATTATATAAATGACTCAAGAAAAACAAATTTATACACACATGTTACAAGTTTAACTAGACTCAACAGTATAATTTCTTGAGTTTTCTTCTTTGAATGAGCTGTATGAATGTTTTACCTAAAATATTAGTAGCATTTTAAAGAAATAGTTAACAAATATTAAAAAAAGATAAAAAGGGGAAAATAATGTTTAAAATCATAAAAATATCAGGCCGGGCTCCCTAATTTCAATTAACTTTCCTATTTTGTTGATGATATATATTATTGGCTCGATTTTAGATTTTCAAATTAGTAGTAATTACTTGCATCTGTCTCTCCTTCACTCCATGCATTATTTAATGGGAAAATCTTTTTTTTTTTAATTTTTAAATAACATAGTAAAAATAAATATATTAGTGAAAATATAAAAATAAATATATTAGTGAAAATATAAAAATAAAAAAAATAGGAACATTGATTTTGCATTAAAAATTCAAACTGAGAAGAAATAACATCAACTACTATAAACAAAGAATAACTAAACATTTGCTATTACAATCAACTAGAACCACCCCCTCTTTTAAAATGACCAAAAAGAGGAGTAAACTCAAAGTGAAAATACACAAAATAGAAAAATACAAAATAGTAAAATACACAAGCATCACTCAGCAGAGGGTCTATGATCAGGTGGTTATGGTGGTTAGAAGTAGAGGTGAAGTGAGGTGAATAGGTCCTGAAGCCACTCAAAATTTGTCTCACACCATTGCTATAACTAATGCGACCTTTTTTGTGGACTTCTTAATATGAGTGTCGACCTTCATGTCTTGGTAGGCAAAATGCTTAGTCCAAACATCTTAGGCATAATAATAAGAAAGAGGAGGAGAAGGTTGTATGGGTGTTCTCCTTTCTTCTTCTTCTTCCTTAGAGTTAAATACGATGACCCCGGGTGCTACCCTTCGTCTGTTACTATAGATTATATGGAAGGTGTGATATATGAAGAAAGTGGGACAATGATCAAGTGGTGCAGGGTAGGTGAGATTATACTTAGATTCTAAAATGAAGGCTATGACATGCCATGAGGATAAATTTTTCTTTTGATAGGAGCGAGGATTTCTAATAGAGGTGAGGTTCGCAATGTATATAATGATCATGTTTCCAGCATTTAATTGCATGTTAGTCATATAAAAATAGGTAGCAATCAAGATCAAGGGAGTGATATTTATATGATTTTTAGGTTTAGGGATCACATTATGCCAAAGGACGTGTTATAAATATATGCATTCAGCACCATGATGATAACTATTGACTGGTGTTAGTTTAAAGTAGTTATATTTTAAGACTTGTGCAATATCATGGGTTGCTTATCCAATGTTGGATAGTTGCTACTATTCATGTAGATCATCGACAATAATGGTGAACTGCTACTAGAAAATAATAGATTATATAGTAATGCGATCATCTATGATTATAAGATTTAAGAAAAATTTAAAGAGCTCTATATGGTAGGGGAAAGCTATATAATTAAGAAATTTTAGGGTGGTGGCAGTGAATAGCTCTATTACCTAATACAACAAATTTTCCACACCATGCACCATAGAGTCTGTGTTATATGCAATTTTATATTTCTCATAAGCTATCTAATCCCTTTACTTTGGAACCAATTATTCAGTTTGGTGTGCTAAAAGCCTAACCTGCCTCGCTTGCTAGTTAATAGGGTACAATGTGTGAGCACATATGGTGTTGTGAATATGAGTATATGATATGCTTTGTGTTGAAATATGCTTAGATTTTCTTTGATATGAGTCGCACACTAAAGACAGAAGTGTACGTGTCAATCAAATAATAAATTAGTATGAGAGAGTGTCGATCCCATGAGGAAGTGTTATGCTAATATACAAGTAAACTAGTATTGCCTGTTACAATTATAATTCTTATCCCAATGAATGAAAAACATGGTTTAATTTTGTAACTATAGAGAATTATAAAAGAAAATATAAGATACTAGGTGATAAAATATTTTGTAATAATGAATGTGAAATGTCCAAATTTTCGTAATGAGACTCTATTTTGTTAATGTGGATAGGAGCACTTGCATCCCTATATCTCTATCGAGATTGTAGTGATGTAAAGAGAGGTTTATAAATTTCCAATAATAATTATATCTCCATAAAACCTAGAAGGAATATCCTATGCCAAGGCATGCAAATATTCCATTTTAATACTCCTATTTATTTTAATATTCCTACATCAAGGTAATATATGATACTAATTTTTAACTACACACATGACCACTGTATGCTTTAAATTAAGATTGAGAGATATTGAAAACAATCATTTTTCATTAAAAACAATTAGTATTAATATTGTTTTCACATTATTCCCAAAACTATGGAATTAGCCAAACATGGAATGCTAAGAAAATAATTCATATTTTATTACTTCCATAAAAGAGAAAATACAGGAGTAAAAATTATTCTATATGTTATCTAGATAGTATAAATGCAATCTTCCCACTCCTTGCACCTATGAATGTCTGATTGCTTACAAAGAGATAAGCTATCAATTCCAAATATAGTATCCTTCTCTCCATTGGCCTCCCATAGAATTTACTCTAAAGGGGTACTACAGTCTAGACTCAACTAGAAAGAAAATATAATAGAACTCTCACAAAACTCATTGAAGAACTATTTTTTACTAAGTATAAAAATGAACATTACTTGACATGGTTGTTATGCGGTGTTATAAAATGAACTAACACCTCAGCATATTTGGGATTGCTACCCTTCTGTATTGCATTGACACGATGCTCCTATTAGTTAAATCAGTGCGTTGCTTAGCTGATTTCGCATGGCTACATCTTTTATCAATTTCTCCACTATAGCACTGCAAAAGTTGAGTGATGTGGATTTGGCAGTACAACATAGTGAAGCTTGGTGCTTCGATGCTCAAATTATTGAGATAGGAGCTGCAGTGCTGATTTGCGGTGCTACGATGCTCTGAAGCAAAATGATGCAAACTTTAGATCTAGTAGGGCATTAAATTAATTATTATTTTCATTATACTATGGGATTTTGAGCTTATAATTTTGATGATAATGAACATCATTGGGTTTCTATTTTGGTTCTACTGATATTAATATTCGATATTTATTTTATGTACACTAATATTTCAAGTATGTTATACACCATGCAAAAGGATCATCTCGAGAGTGGGTAGAATAGGTTGTATATTTTTGCAAAGATTATATATTTTTATTTATTTAATTTTTACATTTCTTGAGTCGTGAGTCCTATCACACACACAAACCAGTATGAAAATGTTAATTTAATTTTAATGATGCTCGTACTATAAGATATGTATTGTAATGTAAAATCTAAGTAAAATGGGGATAATTAAGCATGTAGTTGGATTACTTTAAATTAGAACCACAATTAGTAGAAATCATGATTCTTGCTACTAATCATGATTTAGGAAATATTTTTAAAATTCAAAATACAAACTAATCATGCTCTATGATGTCAATATTACTCTTTGATATCAACAAATATTTCCTAATTTAATCTTATAATAAGGAGATTGAATTAGGATTAATTGATCCTTATAATTGTACTATGTGATGTCTTTTAATATACTGTATGACTTGATTTTTTCCTAGGATGATATTTAATCACCATTGATTGTACTAGTTAAAAATATTTTTCAATTAAACTAATTATATTATATGATCCTTAACAATTAAACTTATTGTATTATATGATCCTTAACTCATACTAGATGACCCATTCAAGAAATTGAACAAATAATGCATGACTTGTTTCATCGTATAATACTAACTAGATAAATTAAGCTAATCATATTGGATGATCATTAATTGTACTACACGATCAAAGTCGATAAAGCTAAAATTTTAGTGTTTTTTTAGATCTATTATTTAAACTTTATTAGACTTTATAAGAGGTTT
This sequence comes from Dendrobium catenatum, assembly GCF_001605985.2. NCBI lineage: Eukaryota > Viridiplantae > Streptophyta > Magnoliopsida > Asparagales > Orchidaceae > Dendrobium > Dendrobium catenatum. The sequence continues at coordinate 22,051,976 of NW_021319178.1, forward strand.
TTTTGGAATTCCTCAGGTTTAGTCTTTTGAGAGAAAGCTTAAAGAGGGAGCCTTTAGCTTGGGAGAGAAAGGTGAAGTTTGTGAGAGAGGGAGAAGATCCTTATGGGGTTAAGGGAGTGTGAGAGGGAGTTTCATAGGGTTGCTCCTACGAACTTGCACCTAAGTTCCTCCATGGATTGAGGTGTATCTTGAGGGAAGTTTTAGGAGGAAGACCCCTTTTGTATTAAAGTGCCCGGCTACTTTGCCATACTGGGAAAGGTGAAAATGATTTGGTTCTCTACCTCACCAGGAGGGTGAAAAAGATTCCAGATTCTTTGCCCCATTAAGAGGGTGAAAGGGATTCTAGGTACTCTACCTCACCAAGAGGGTTTAAAGGTATTAGGTTCGGAAGTGATTTTATAAGAGCTTCTCTGCCTTGCTGTTGGTGCTAAAGGAGAGTCACTAAAGATTTAGTGCAGTACCCAGAGAGGAGGACTTTAGAGAGTGGACGTAGGTCAAGGTTTAAGTGAACTACTATAAATTTTTTGGTGTGCTCGTTCTTTAATTTCTGACTTTTATTTCTCATATTTTTATTTCATGTATATTATTTTCATACAAATCCGAGTTAAGAATATTGAGATTATTTTAATTTTAATTTTATTAGAAAGAAAAATAAGTAAAATGTAAAAATAAAAATGGGAAGAAATATATATTTTTATATTTATTTTTCTATAAAATAAAATAAAAACATTTGATTTTTTATATCATTAGCTTCTACATTATAAGATCTATTTTTTAACTTCAATTTTGAATTTGGTTTAATATCTAAAAAAGAGATTTAAAAAAATAAATTAAAACACCAATTCAACCCCCTCTTGGTTAGCCTCAGGTAATTTAAGTAGGCCTAACAACCCACTCTTGAACTTTGAATTGGTATCAGAGCTGGTCTTAGAATGAGTGATCTAAAAAACCTTGAGAAAAGATTAAATGACACACCTTGGGAATTGAAACATTATGGAGGATTTTTTAATAACTAGTCCTCCATTATTTGACAACATTCCATTTGATTTTCAGAACATTCACATGTCTATATTTTTATAATCTATTGACTATTTCATATGGCACATAATTCAAGTCGGATATATACCTCCATCTCATATTGTTAATGGCATCAAGGAAGAAATTCCTTTTAATGAATGGAGTTATGATGATAGAGACTTTGCACAACATAATGTTAAATGTCTGATCTATTTTTCTATGCACTTAAATTATAATATTATATGAGATTTCTACCTGTACTAGTGGCAAAAATATTTTAGATATATTATGCATTACTTATGAGGGTACTAATGAAGATAAATAATCTCATTTAAATATTTTGTTATATGAGTGTGAATTATTTCACATGAAACCAAATGAAGCTATCTCAGACATGTACAATAGTTTTACTTAGATAGTGATATCATTGCATGCTTTAGGACGAGAATCATCAAACTCAAAAAAATGTTAATTAAATTATTCATTGTTTTCTTGATAGCAATGATGTAAATTCACCACTATTTTTAAATCTAAAAATTTACATGTTTACTCTATTGACAATCTACTTGGCTCTCTCATTACTTGTGAGTAAAATGTGAGCCAAAGGCTTTTGGATACATGTGATAATAGAATAGAGAAGACTATAGTGCTAAATGCCAATAAAATGAATAACTATGGCTTAGAAGATGGTGGGAGTGAAGAAATAGCTTTAATAGCAAGCCAATTCAAAAGCTTCCTGAAGCGCAAGCACAATTTTCACCTTAATAGGAGAAAATGTATGAATGGTAAAAGCAATGAGTCTTACTCTAATATAATTTGCTATCAGTACAGGAAGCTTGGACATCTGAGGTCTGAATGCCCCAATCTTAAGATCCACCTTGTGAAGGAAAGGGGTGAGGATAATCCTAATAAAAAAAGGGGGAATGAAAAGAAGCAAAAAATCTTAATAGGAGTTAGAAGAGGAGATAACAAACTTGTGCTTAATAGCCAATGATTTAATTATTAACTCTAATCAAGACGAGGTTGTGAATTATCCTATTATTAGTTGTTTACTATTTCTAAGAAAATTCATCACTCATATAAAAAGCTAAAGAAACTACATGCTAATTTAAAAAATGAATTTTTCGATATGAAATGTGAGCATGATTTGTTAGTTAGAGAGTATGCTGATCTTAAATTTGAACATATTTCATTAGATAACAAACATGCATCATTGTTAGATGAATTTGATGATTTGAATAAGAAATATATTGAGTTAACTAAGTCACATGACTCCTTGAAATCTGAGCATATTGATTTTGAGGAATCATACAAAGAACTAGAAAAACCTGCATTGGAATTGGATAGTAAGGAGCTTGATCGACTACTTGAACTAACTGCTGAGAAAACTACACATGACTATTTATTGAGGAAAATAAATGCACTTTAATAAAACACTCATGGTCTTATGCATTCAAAGTAACATTCTAGGACACAAAATACATTACATATCCCTAGGAAATGGCATAACACCCCACATAGATTATGAATCCATTCCCTAGGGTTAGGTTTTACTCTTGTGGCATGTTAGGACACATTGCATGAATTTGTAATGTACACTTTAAATCACACCTAGTTTGGAAGCCCAAAGTATCATCGCAATATAACATACATAGCATGCATATATGGAAGCATAAGGTGAGATCCAAACTCACTTTGGTTCCCAAATATGATTTTTGATTAAGTAGTAGGCATGCTCTTAGAAGAGGTCCAGTGAGAGAAAAAGAACCTAGATTATAGGAACAACTCATAATTATAAATTTGAAATATTTAACGTCGTTGAAGACTAGGGATAAAGGTAAAGCTACATGAGATAATTACATTGCTAGAAGGTAACATATATAAGTATTATTTGTAAAGATGGTAAATTATCAAGTGATGAAATAATATTTAAATCTTATAAGCATTGTTCAACTATAGTGACGATTTTAAGGTTAAACATATTTTTATAAAAATGTTCACAATTGGTAGCAATTTTTTTTAAATAAAAAAATTTTATCAATCACGGATTAATAAACTAATTTGAATTGCAATGATAATATAACTCGTGATCAAATTTTTATTAGTGCTTTGAAAATACTTTTTTTTGAGTGGATCTTTTTTTAAAATATCTTTAATACATATTATTTTCAAAAATGATTTATGATAAGGTTTATCTTAAAAAACATTAGTTGTGTGTCTATTTGTATGTTTGTGTTCATGGTGGTATTTGGTTATTTATTTTTATTTATTTATTTATGTGTGATATGTGTTTAATTATTTATGTAATTATTTAATATGTGTTTTTCCTGATCTCCACACTCTTCTTCGCATTTATTCAAATCGTACTATATAATACAACTTGTATTATACAATCTTAACAAATCATCACACAATCTCCCAAATAAAATTTCAATGGCCAAGATCAATTCAATTATCGTGGATCATGTTGTACAACTAAACAAATCATATGATATGATATATATGATATTAACTGTTAGACAATTTAATTTTTTTTGTTACGTATTAAATTGAAATCATACTGTATGAACACCTGTTCTTATTGTATGACCTCCTTGCTCAAAGATCATACCGATGATTTCTTGGGACGAATAAAAAGTCAAAGATAATCATATATGATAATCAATCATATAATGTGGTTTGACAAACTTTTGAGCTATTCAGACTTTATAATTTGTCTTACTATGATCGTAGGATATAATAATACTTCATACAATATGATATGTTCTTTTTTTATAAAATAAGGGGTAGGACTTCACTTTCATTCACACCTCTTCTTAACCATTCAACTGTAAACCTCACTCTTAGGAACATCCAATTTAATCAACATTTTCCTTTAGTGAGCTTCTTAGTTCAAAATGCCTGTATCATCCAACATATTCTTAGAATTTAAATCCTTCCTAAGGCTGAAGAGATGATAAATATCACTCAATTATTTTCTATTGTTACCTATTTCTCTATGACTCGCACTGACTTTAATGTAGTAGATATAATTATTAGGGACATTGAAAACTTGCCTATCATAAGGAATTCAAGAGCCCAATATAGGCAAATCCTTAAAAGTTCGGGGGAGATTGTAGGCCCTTGTTGAACTATCCCTAAGCACAACAAGAGGAAAAAAAAAAACACTCAAATTTTTTTCTAATGTTTAACCAGTATCATAATTTAAGAAAAAATCTAGTTAAGTGACAAACTCAAGCGAAGCTAATAAAAAACTTAATTTTGTTTTTTTAGGTTTTATAAAGCAAGTAAATCAAGAGAAAGTTATATATATATATATATACTTTTTGTTTTTAGCACAAATTAAATCTAATGAAGAAATATTTAATTAAACTACAATTTGCAATGAAATTTAAATTCTTCAAAGAAATTGAAATGGAAAAAAAAATAATGGAGCAGAAAAACTAGAATGAACATACCAAAATTTTATCGTAGTTTGATCAACCTAAACCTATATCCACTCCCTCGAGTCCTCCTTTTTGGGTATTGCACTAACACTATAGTAACTCTCCTTTAGCCACAGCAAGGCGGAGAAGTCCTTATAAATCAGTTCTACCAAACCCATTATTACAAAGAAATAAAAGCTATGACGCCATCCTGGTAACGATAATGAACCTTTGAAATCATTCTCACACTCCTGGTGATGGCAGAGAACCTTTAAAATCTTTCTTACCCTCTTAGTGATGGAGAAGAACCTCCAATCCTTTTTCACCCTCATGGTGAATGTAAATAACCCACAACCCTTGACCCTAAAGCATCTATCTCAAGAGTAACTCCAAGAACTCACCAAGTCCACTGGAGGAAGCAAGGTGTAAGCTTGCTTAAAGAAATCATGTGAAAACCCCTCACACTTTTTCTCCCTCAAGAACAACCTCACCTTTTCTCTCTCTAAGACCAAGAGCTTTCTCAAGAATTCTCCCTCAAAGTTTCTTCATTAACCAAATATTTTTTTTTTCTTGAGACAAGTTTGAATTGATTAAGTACAAGGCTTAAAAATTCCCTAAGTTTATAATTAAGCCTTCACTAATTCATATAGTACAATCCAAATTCATACGGTATGATTAGTTCAGAATAAGGGGTTCATCCAGTATGATTGAAAAATCATTTAGATGAACTATTCAATTTCTACATACTTATTGTATAGTATGATTAGATGTTCATACAGTATGATTAGCTTAATTTCCTTTTGTTTACATAGCATGAAAACCAGTATGGCTTGAACTCTTCTCTATTAATCATCCAGTATAATTTACATTATATTATATGTTTAGTTCATACATCAAGGGTTTGTCCAATACGATCAACATCATAGTATATAATTAGTTCAAAAAATTAAGGTCTCATCTAATATGATATCCTGGAAGATCAGATTTTATCTTTGTTAGTCATGTAGTATGATAAGTCATATTTATTTAACCTTGATTTGATTGACTAATCACATGAATTACTTTAAGTAAGATTTTACATATTCTATAATGTGATTAAGATCATATAGTATAATTAGTTCAAAAATTAATTTTCAAAATACTTAAATCATCTGGCAGTTAGGGGTTCCTTATGGAAATGAATCATACAATATGATCTTTATTATATAGTATGATTTGTTCATAAGCATTAATTATAAAATTAGTAGATAAAATTAATTTTTTGTATAACTAATCGTACAGTTGATCCGAATCATACTGAATAATTAGTTCAAAAAAAATTTCTACTCACTTTTCTCACTCTCCTCTATGTGTATGCACGGTCACCAATTCAACATACAACCTTACATGTCCAAACTCAAGAAATATAAAATAAAATAAATTAAAAATATAAACTCTTTTGAAAAACATCTTATTATACCCAAACTTAAGCCTTGATCATTCTTGAGCATTATATTATATACCTAAAATGTTAGTACACATAGAAAAATAATATATGATATATTTTCTAGGAGAAATAAAAATTCATTTTATTATATTTATTATCATCTATTACGAATTTGAATTCAAGGTATAGAATTTTGATGATAGCAAACACTTCTATTTCTCTACGACTGCCTTGCCTACTAACATTTCAGGTCCCCAAGATCAAACTGTAAATGAACCAGCTCAAGATTGGGTAGATTAGGATTGAGTCAATTTATAATGTATGATATATGTCTTTTACCTTTTCTTGAGTCCTTTATTACAATGTGAGTCATGATGCTAAATAACCTTGCACACACACACTTGAGGGAAATTTTTTGACTAATTTAGAGTTTTTTATTTTTGATCACATCATCCTGGATGATCCAAAAATCATTCTAGACAATCAGTTAAAAATAAAAACCCTAATTAGGGCATCCAGGTTAACGCAACCGTCATTAAGCATATCATCCCGGATGATGTTATCATCATACTGGATGATAGGCTCAAATAAGAAAGAATTAGCTACCAGATCTATTTAAGTATGTTATATTTTTGGACATCATCCTAGATGATGCAACATAATTATGCCTAAATTAATCAGATAATTAAGGAAAGCAATTAAGGTTTGATTGCTCAATTCTATCATCCTGGATGATCATAGAATCATCCAAGATGATCAGTTAACAAACCTTAATTCTTCCTGGATGATCAAATATCAACCTGGTTTCATTTATGGCGATGTTTTGGACGATATGTGATGTTTTGAACTAATCATCCTGGATAATCGTCAGATCGTCCTGGACTATCTATTCAATTTTTCATCGTCCAGGCATCCATTCAGAGCAATGTGTTGGATAATATTCGATGGATTGAACTAATCATACAGGATGGTATACTATCGTCCTGGACGATATGAATAAACTACCTTCTGATCGTCCCAAATCATCCTGACTGATTGAGCTAAATTTATATTGATCCTACAAGATGATATTTAGATAGTCTTAAATGATAAAGTCAGTTTGTTGTAATTAAGAGCTATTCCAAAACTCTTCTATAAAAGACTTCTTATTTTATCCAAGAGTGTATCTTTTACTATTGTCTTGACCTGAGTGAGCCAAGAGGAGAGGGAGAGAAAGGGAGGGAGAGAGAGAGAGAGAGAGAGAGAGAGAGAGAGAGAGAGGATCTTATAAGGGGGAGTTTATAAGGGGTTTCATAAAGGTTGGTCCAAGCAAGGATCTAAGTCATCTTCTCCAATCATCATCCCTAGTCCTTGGAGGTTTGAGAGAGGTCCAATTCAGCAATTGATTAAGGTTCTCTACCTGCTTTAGTAGGAAGCAAAAGGAGTTGGGTTCTCTGCCTACTTCAGGAGGAAGTGAAAGGAGTTTGGTTCTCTGCCTCAACGGTGCTGGTGGAAAGGAGTTTATAAAAACTTCTCCGCCTTATTGTAAGAGTAAAAGGAGAGTCACTGAGTTTAGTGCAATACCCAGAGGAGAGGCTCTAGGGAGTGGACTTAGGTCAAGTTGACCGAATCACTATAAATTTTTATGTTATTTATTATTATTTTTTCCACATTTAATTTCCGCACTTCAAATTTTTTTGTGGTGAATCTTGGTTTAAGTTTGTGTTTTGATTGAGAAATTTTTAAAATACTAATTCACCCCCCTCTTGTTTAGTCTTGGGCTAGTTCATAAGGGCTTAACATCCCTATTAAACTTTCAAGTGATATCAGAGCGGGATTCATAAAATTGAGTTTTTGAAAACTTTTTGAATTTTGATTAATGGCTAAATTTGGTAATCGTAATACTATGAAAGAATATTTTATTACACGATCACCTTTGTTTGATAATATTCCTTTTGATTTTTAGAAAACTCGCATGTCTACATTTTTACAATCAATTTAACATCACATGTGAATGTTTATTAAAGAAGGTTATTCTACTCCGTCACCTGAAATTAATGGCATTAAAATTGAACATTCTTTTACTGAATAGACTTTTGATGATAGGGATTTAGCTCAACAGAATGAAAAATGCTTGAACTATTTTTTGTGTTTTGAAATCGGAAGATTATATGTGTGTTTTAGCTTGTGCTACTAGTAAAGAAATTTGAGATAGATTGTGTACTACTTATGAAGGAACCAATGAAATTAAATAGTCTAGGTTAAATATTTTATTGCTTGACTACAAAATTTTTCATATGAAACTTACTGAATCGAGTTCTGACATATATACTAGGTTTACTCAAATTGTCACCTCATTGCATGACTCAGGAAGAGAGCTAACTAACTATAAAAAATTGAATTAAATTTTGAGATGCTTGTCTTCTTCTTTTGATGCTAAGATCACTATAATTATTGAATCTAAAGATTTAAATACTTATTTGATTGATAACTTACTTGGATCACTCATTGCTTATGAGCAAGGAGTGAACCAAAGAAAACTTGATGCAGGTAAGCGAAAGAAGGAGAAAAATGTCGTGCTGAAGGCCAACAACATGGATACTAATTCTTCTAGGTCTGAAAGTGATGATGTTGCCTAAATCACGAGGCAATTTAAAAGGTTTTTACGGAAGAATAATAAGTACCATCAGAAATGAAACAAAGGTAAGGGTAGCAAAAATTATAAAAGTTCTTATGATGTTGTTTGTTTTGAATGCAGGAAGCATGGACATGTCAAATCTAATTATCCTACATTTAAGGATCACCCAAGCAAGAAGAAGGGTGAGAAGAAATCCAAGTACATGAAGGATAAGAAGCGGTTCTAAAAGGCAATTTGGGTGGATTCTGCATTTAACTCCTCAAAAATTGAAGCTGAGGAAGAGACAACAAACTTATGCTTGATGGGTGATTATCTTAGTCAGTATGACCAAGAAAAGGTATGTAAACTAACCTATAATCAATTACTTGAAGTTTATAAGAACATTCATGCATCATATATGAAACTTAAGAGAACTCATACTAGTTTGAATTTGGATTTCTCAAATTTGCAAAAAGAGCAGGAAATTTTAAGTAAATATCACACTCAAATTGATAGCAATCACATGCCATTACTTGATAACTTTGAAGAATTAAATAAAAAGCAGTCTGAGTTGGTTGTTGAGCATGATTCTTTGAAAACATCCTATACCTCACTTGAAACTAATTTTAAAACTTATATTGAAGAATGTGAGTATAGAGAGCACTATTTGAATGTTGATAATATTATATTAGAAAGTGTTAACTCAAGGTTTAAAGATGAATTGAATGCACTTGAGGAAAATAGGAATATACCCACACTTGATTTAAAGCCAAGACCTAGGAAGAGGCGTTATAACCCGAACATATTAGTAAATCTTTTTCCTGGAGTTGGATATTTTTCATGTAGCATGTTAGGACATATTTCACACACTTGCACTATTCACCATAATAAACATTGGGTATGGAGATCCAAATTGAATGATTCACAGCATAAGACATATGTATTGTATTTTTTTTTTTATAAGAAGGGACCCAAACTTATTTGGGTTCCTAAAACTGACATTTGATAATTTTGTAAGTGTGCTCTCACAAAAGACCTTGTGAGAGCATGTGGTACTTGGACAGCGGAGGCTCCAGCTCTTAATCACATAAACTTGCTATTTAATAAATTCTGATTTGCATGTTTACTACTCTATTGCTTATTGTTTTTTTATTCTTTCTTTTTAGTTTTGAGTTAGTCTTTTTTCTATTATTTTTACTATTATTTTGTAGTTGTTTCATCTCTGATATTTTTTTTGTTTGTTAGTTTTTCTCTTTGGTCATAGCAGAATTGATATTTTATGTATTGTTTTTGTTTTTAAAAATTTGTAGTCAATGTCTCACATCTTTAAATCTGTTAAAGTGAGAAAAATTGTTGATTGTTTCACTTCCTCTAACCTTCTTTAGTGGTATAATTTTCTTTTCTAAATAAAAGTCTATCTCAAATTAATAATTAGACTTTATGATTGAGATATTCTCTATCTTACTACAACAATCTATCTTATATTTATAATATTCAAAGTCTTTATATTACTTTCATGTTTTTTTGTAATATTGTCATTGCATTTATTATATGATTTTGATTCTATATTGTGGATTGTTCTTCCTTATATTAGAGAGTGAGTTTTTTTTCTCTATTATTTAGAAGATATACTCACAATTGAGAGTATTTAAATGTTTTGAAAAGGGGTCTAGCTTGCAAAAAAAAAGTTGCCAATGACGTCAAATTGACGCCAAATTAAGAAATAAACACAAATTATATCAAAAATTAAAACATGTGCAAAGTGCATCAATTAATTGATAAGATGCATAAAATGAGCCCACCAAAAGCAAGCTCTCTTATCTTCTAAACTTTTAAAACATAGAAGAACTCATGTGTCACTTGATATTTTAAAAGACTTGATTTCGAATTTCATGATTGTGACAAATTACTTTGGTATATTATTCTATAAGATATTTTTTTTGAAATTAAGTTTTGAATGGATCTCTTTTTCTTATCTAATTGGTTTTTTTGAGATAGGTTTTTTATTTTCAAAAGATGATTTTTCCCTAAGAGAAGTCCGAGCTAGGGTTAACAGGATCGAATATTCTATTATTTTCAAATTTTGACGATGTTAACTTATTGGTATTACAAGTCTTTAAAATAAATCACATGGTGAATTTGTCATATTCTAGCTTTGATAAAAAAATAAAAGAACGAAAAAAAAACTTTGCTTTCGTTCTTCTTTTTCATATTCTTTCTGCTTTTTCTTTTCTGATTTTTTTCTCCTCCTTTTTGTGATGTCAAAAGGGGGAGTATTGTTGGAGTTGTTTCATCGCACTGTTTTCACTTATGTTCATATTTTAATTTTCTTTTATTGTTTGATTGTTTTCCATCATCAAAAAGGATTTTAGGGAATAGTGAAAGTTCGTTAGGGATGTTAAGCACTATAGAACTGGCCTGAGGCTAACTAAGAGGGGGGGGGTGAACTGGTATTTAAAATTTTTTTTAAGCAAAAAGAATGATTATCACAAACCAAATCACCACAAAAATAAGTACAGAAGAAAATAAATGCGGAAGCAGTAAAAATAAGAACACAAGAGTTTATAGTGCTGAGGTCAACTCGACCTACGTCCACTCCCCGAAGGCGCCATCCGAGTATTGCACTACCAACGTGACTCTCGTTTAGCCCCCACAGCCAGGAGGAGAAGCCCTCACAAAAACACCTGCCACACCCGGCAAGGCAGAGAACCCAACTCCTTTTGCTTCCTCCTGAAGCAGGCAGAGAACCACGATCATTTGCTGAAACTTACCTCTCCCAACCCTTCTAAGAATAAGAGACTCTATGGAAGAAGATGTGGAACGATGCTAGGAGCAACCCTTGTGAATCCCCTCACAAGCTCCCCCTCACAAGATCCTCTCTCTCTCTCCCTCTCTCTCTCTCTCCTTTAGGTTTTCTCATGTCAAGACAGTAGCCAAGGATGTTCAAAAATGTTTAACAAGAGCTCTTAAATAGAAGAGCTTCAAAGTCGCTCATTAATTGCAAGTTGCCAACTTTATTGTCCAGGACGATATTTAAATCATCCTGGCCGATCAGTATAAATCTCATAGAATTGGTCAGAGTATCGCTCTGAATGCAAACTGGATGATTGAAAATTTGCTTGATCATCTCGGACAATCTCACGGTCATCCTGGCTGATTAGTTCAAATTAGAGGAAAATCGTCCAAAGCATTGCCTTGAATTTGAGCTGTCTGATCCAAATCGGCTAGCGCATCACCCTGAATTTATACGGGCCGATATTTATCGTCTAGGAGCTACCAAGGGTTTTTGAATGGATCATCCAGGATGATCTTGTGATCGTTCAGGACGATATGATCATATCAATCATCCTTAATTACTCCCATGATTTCCGAATAAATTTAGGCATAATTATAAAATATCATCCAGGCCGATCAAAGAATCGTCCTGGCCAATTTCCAAAAATACATAATACTTAAATTGATCATGGCGACAAATTCTTTTTGTATTGAGCATATAGTCCTAGCCGATACAGGTATCGTCCAGGCTGATCGATTAATTATGGCTGCCTTAACTAATAAATCCTGATTAGAGCTTCTATTTTGAACTTGATCATCCAGGATGATATCAATATCGTCTGGGATGATGTGAGTCAAAACACAAGTTCTAAATCTCTCAAGTGTGTGTGTATAGGGTTACTTAACATCAGTCACTTCAAACAATTATAATTGTCTCAAGAAAGAAAGAAGAAAAATATAGACTGATTCAACCTTAATCTTCCCAATCTTGAGCTGGTTCTGATTTTTGTCCGATCTTTGATTCTTGAAATGTCAGTAGTAACAGGCATTTGAAGAAAGACAAGAGTGTTTGCCAATCATCAAAACATAGTCCATGAAACTAAATTTGCAATAATATCCCCCTTTTTGATGATGGTAAAATACTACGAAAATTAATTTAAAAATAGTTGTGTAAACTTATGGAATCGAAAGTATAAGCAAACATCCTAAACTACTCCCCCTTTTGACATCTCAAAAAGGAGGAGGACATGAAGAAAGCAAATCTAAAGAATTTTTTTTTTAACCAAGGCATGAATATGATGTAGCATTCCATGTGATTGATTTTTTAAAAAACTTGTGAGTTAATGAGTTAACATCATCTACAATCCAAAGAATGGTAGAATATCCGTTCATGGTTACCCTAATCTCATACTTTCTTTTAGGGTAGAATCATCTTTTGAAATCAATGACCTAACTCAAAGAAAACCAATTGGATATGAGATAAGGATCCCTTCATTACTTGGTTTAAAAAAAAAATATCTCATAGAATAATGAACCAAAGTAAATTTGTCACAATCACAAAATGATCGAGCTATAGATTTCAATCTCAATTCTAAAAAAACTTTAACTAAGACATTCCTAATACTCTTTTAAAAAAATGATCGGACTCATAGATTTTAATTGAATAGGTGTTTAGCTTTCTCCCCAATCTAGGCCGAAATATGTCCAGGTTTTACATTATATTAATTAAGTTTGGGTTACTATGGTCCAGTAGCAAATTAATATTTAGGATCTTGTACAAGATTTGAATCATAACACCCCAACCTATGGTAATATAATTCTATATTTCTAATAAATTACTCAATACAAAATAAAGATTCTCTCAATCTAAAATTTAAAGAACGATAGTTAGATTAGGTTGGGACACTTAATGTGACTCTTACCTCTCCTCCATTGACTCTAAAAATAAGTGTTCAAAATTCAATCTAATCCCCATTGAAACTCCAAATTCACCCCTTTGATATTCCTCCTTGAAAAGCTTTAAATACATTTTCTATCGTTATTATAATTGAGAGTATTTATAGGGAATTCAACCTCCCTACAATGTTATCAACTATGAGGGCTTGTGCTCGTAAGAGATTTAGAACCCATTTCAACTTTTCAAAAATTAATTTTTAAAACTAAATTAGTCCTCTTTGGAAACATTAAGATTAATGATGATCATTATCATCATGTTTGAATGATTGACGATACGTGATATCTTCTTCCATCAAGGAGATATATCATTTATCGTAGTGTTATTGAATATAAAAATAATGAGATTTTGATCCTGGTTATAATAACTAAATATAGGTAGAACCTCATTTTGACCATTCGGGGTTATATATAGTTTTTCCTTATATATGATTATTATAATCAAGTTGAGGTTAGCTTAATTATCTAAACCCACTAAGTAATGATATATTCATCTCCTGAGGTTATATATAGTTCATAATGATGTGTTTGATTTTGAAACCAAAATTTGAACTAAAAATTACCAAAGAAAACTAATCTTTTAAAATTCCCCTTTTCAACCCAATTAGTGGGGAACAAGTTAGTTATCTACTAGATATGACATTAGTTCAGGTATATTTCTTTTTGTAGTTTTGCATCTACTTGCACAGTCCTTCTCCTCTCTTTCCTTTTTTATTAATACTTATGTTGCTTTGTGATTGCCCCATAAGTGAAGAATGCCCAGTCTTTAGAAGGAGCAAAGTGAAGCCGTTGCCTTCCTCTTTATGGATAGATCTAGGAGGCATATTTTAGTCCCTATAAAGGATAATATACTCTTTTTCTTTTATTAGCTGAGACAAGTTATAAAAGATGTAAATAAAAAATTTTAAATAATTTTTTAATTAATAAAATAAAGCATTACTTGCTTTTAGATGTTCATGAGCTCCTCGTCTCTTACTACACTTGTAACTTCTGTGGATGTTGTGCTTATGGATTTAAACACTCACTGGAGTTAGCAGTTACACTTTTCAAAGCTTTAGCTTGAGATTAGTTGTTTTAGTTCCTTCTCCCTTGAGCTTTATGAAGTGAACATTATTGAAGTATTATTCACTTTTTTATTTTTCTTTACTGACATGTTAGTAGTCTTGTGTGCCTTTTTTCCTTTGCTTCTTGGTTTGGCGGGCTTGAAGAACAAATAGATGTTGGTGTCCTAAACCTTTTAGGTTCTCATTAGGTTAGTGGCGAGAGGTCATCAGTCCAAAGATTTGTGCACAGGGGACTTGCCGATGAAGATCTTAGTTCATCCTTAGGCTTTATGTAAACTTTAGGATAATTTATTTGATTCTTTACTTAATGCTTTTGAAAACTTGTTGAAGAATCTGTAGGTTTTGATTTGGTTACTAATACAAAAAATAAGTAATATTCTGACATTTATACAATTAAGAAGTCTTTAATATGAGTTAATTGAGTTCATTAGACAAGTTGAGATAGGATTTAATAGCTCTTATCATTTGATTGTTGAAATGGGGGTTCCTCTATTGCGGCATTTCATATGGCATGTTGAGTAGACAGAGATGCCAACTACTTAGCCACGTTTGGGCTTGTTGAGTTTAACCTCATACACTAATTCAAACATTAGACTTGATCTATAGCAAATACACTCCCCAATGTTGAAAATACTAAAGTTGATAGATTTGGAGTCATCCTTTGTGGTTGAAGATTTTGGAGCTTAAGCACATTTCAATAGTTGCTCACGACTCATCCTTCCTACTCGAACTTTAATTCTCTAATTAATTAGGATAATTTAGTGGACTATAGCCACTTGAACTTATCAATTCAAATGAGTCTTTGTGCTTCTTATAGTCCCTACTAATGGGTTGATAAAATGGGGTTCCTCTACTATGACCTTTCTTAAGCCATATTGCATAGATGGAGCTTCCAGTGACTGAGTCACATTTGGGCTTATTGAGTCCGACCACATACACTCATTCAAACTTTAAGCTTTAGGCTGAAGAAGTATTCAAGCTACTCTGGCTCGACTTCCTTGGGTGTGTAGTCATGAAAATCTTCTTTCTTGACATTTAAAGTCTTAGTAAGTTGGATAAGGTGGTGTCTAGAACTCTTAGAAGATCACCTACATATGCATTGATAGAGAAAATTGTTGTATCATTCTACTTGAGGGAATATTCATGTTTGATGTTTTTAAATATTTTTTTGGGGATCTCGACACATAGCACAAAGTTGACCTAAATTAATATTTAACATGCCCCCTATCTTATAGGGGAGAATAATGTGAATTTAGTATTTTAAAATTTTAAATAATTATTTAGGGATCTCGACGCATAACATGATGTCAACCCAAATAAATAATTAAAATTCCCATTTTTTTTAGTTAAAACCCACAAATGGGCCTATGCGTTAATATAAAAAGCGATTACAAGGTCATTAAGGGGGACCCTCAGCTCTCTACTGCAAGAAAGAGCTACAAAACAAAGCAAAAGAAAACCTATGAGTCGATAGTCCTCACTAATCCAAAATACAAGAAAACCTAGGAACATGCTAGTGATGCTAAAGACTAGCATACAAAAAAGAAAGATACTAATATACACTTGAAGCATAATCTTATTGTAAGAACTTAATCACAGCCATATGCCAATCAACCTGAAAATCATTGAAGCTACAAAATAAGAAACTAAAGCACATAATAATATAGAAGTATAATTGAGAATTGATTTGATTAAAATCTGAATACACATAAATGATATCATCCAGAAACATCTTTTTTATAGAAAACCTCCCGTAGTAGATCAAGTAATTCTCCCACAATTTAGCAACAACAATGTTAACCACCAAGGAGCCAAAAAATATTTATAGAAATGCTTAAAAACCCCAATTAGGAGAATAGAGAAAGAGGAAAAAATATGCCAACTAATAAAGAAATCAAACACACCACCACGTACAAACCAAACAAGGATAAGGGAAAATAGAGCTCTGGACTTGATGAAACCAACAACCATCACAAGGGAAAACCCAAGGCCACTCCATTCTACCACCAAGCCCAATCATCCTCAATTTGGAAAATAACACCCAAAAGCAACAAGACAAACTCCCAGAAAGCCTGGGCAAACAGATAAAATAGCACATAAGAAAGAGCAAGATTTAGAAAAACCACCAGTAAAAACTGCAAAGATCCCATAGGTCAAGACCAATATACCTATTAGAAACAATCCAAAATACCTCATCCAACTGAGAGATAGAATAATACTATAGAAAGCCCAGGCTTTCCCCCAACCAACCACATGTTACCTAGCAACCATAGAAGAAAGAAAACCTAGAGCCATAGAATGCAGTCAACAATAGCTCCAAAAATAGAACCTAGAGGTAGGAGAGCAACCACTAGAAACCCATCAAAAACTGAACCAGTGCAAACATAGCTCAAACTCAAATTCATAAAAACCTCAATTAAAATTTGCATAACCTAAGAAAAATGCCAACATCAATTCATAAAAACCAGAGCATTGAATAAAATAAATAAACTGTGCCATTAGGAAGATAAGGGACATTATCAGCAACAAAAAAATGCTTGAGAACCAAGTTAGCCCCCACAATGCCAAGAGATAAGGCCAACACAAACCAAATCAACACCAACTTTCAACAACTAGAAGGGTTCCAACCCTAGAAAGAAATCACAACTCCAACTGCCCAGCTAGCAGGACAACACTAGAAGGACCAACTAGAACAACACCAATCAGCATAACAATAAATGATCACAGTAACAATAATCAAAATGAAAAATATAGCCACTACCCAAGGAGACAAAAGACACCAAATTAGAATAGGACCCCCCACCAACAGCCAGCAGGACAAGAGACCACCAGGCCAAACTAAGAGGCAAAGAGGCCAACCAGAAGTAAACATAATAGTGGAAAGAATGATAGCCCCAAGAACAAAACCAAACAAACACTTTTACTACGAACATAGGGAACACTAATAACATCAAAGTCTAAGAAGACCTTTCAGAGCCACATGAATATTGCCCCCTATCTTATAGATTGATTTTGGATAGGTTTTATATTTTGGGATTTTAAATATTTATTTGGGTATTTTCACATGTGAGACAAAGTCGACCTAAATAAATATTTAAAATTCCACCTATTTTAAGAGAGATTTTATGGGGTTTTTTTAATGCATTCTTGTACTATAAGTGAATTTTAGAATGTATGGTTTATATGTTGACGACCATACATAAAGAGCATAGTATGCGAGATACAAAACTTATATATATAAGATTTTCTTGAGGGGACTTTCATATATGGTACTTTTTTAGGTATCGACCGTTGATTAGCAATATGGGCCTCTAACCGTACAGGTCGATAAGTTAATAAGCTCCTCCCTTATATATCTTCTCAATGATGAAGGGGCCTTTCATATTAGACACAAATTTGTGACTAAATTTTCCATGATTGACCTTCTTAGCACCAAGACTAATTCCCTTCTTTAAATGATTGAGATACACCATCTGATCAAATGATTTTTCCATCCTTCCTTGGTAGATTTCCAAGTTCTGTTGAGCTTATATTCTAATTTAATATAGTGTATCAAGTTCTTCCATTCATAATCTAGAATTTTGCACTTGTGTAAGATTATGTTGAGTAGCTACCCATAGTGACTCTAGCTCAATCTCTAGTTGTAAAATTTCTTCAACCCCAAATACCAACGTATAAGGAGTTGCTTTGGTTGGTGTCCTATAGGTCGTACATATAAACACAGTGCTTCTACCATCTTAGTGTGCCACTCTCTCTTACTTTTGGTAAGAATCATTTTGAGAAACTTCACCAATATTTGTTGAAGGCCTCTTTAGAGCCATTTTCCCTTGGGTTGTATATAGATAAATATTATTAATAGATTTTGTGCTACTTGATGAACTTATAAATTTTGGTGCTCTTTAATGTTATAAAATTATTGAAGATCACATGGTGTGGTACACCAAATCTATAGACAATGTTATGGGTGAAGAAAATTAATCACATTCTTGATGTGACTTCTTAAAATGGAGCTGCTTCTACCCACTTAAAAATATAGTCAGTTGCAGCTAATATGAAGCAATGTCTAGCTAATGATGGTGGATCTATTAGCCGTATTATATTAGTACCCTAGCTTTCTAATAGCAAGAGCGCTACTATAATGTTTAATGGATATGATGGGTATTTTGAATGAAGTATGTTTTTTTTTTTTCACGTGTCATCTTAATCTGATTATTGCCCAATGACCACCATAAATGAGAACATATCATAGTTGGACATGTTATCCATTAAGAGTTCTAACATTTTGAGTAGGAAATCATCTTTTGAACACACCTTATTGAGGTCCAAAATGTTTATATAGACATGAATCTAATCATTCTTCTTCTTTATGGGGATAATGTTGGTAATCCCATCAGCACATTTTTCTTTCTGAATGAAACGCACATCTATGAGCTTCTTCATTTGTGTAAACACCTATTCTTCAATCTCCAATCTCATTCTCTTTGGAGCTTGCTTGATGGGTTTTGCATTCAATTTGATGGCTAGTTTGTGAATATCTACATCAAGGGATAATCTGGGCATCTTAGCATCTATTCAGACAAAGCAATTCGAAATTTATAGAGCACCTCCTACATTTATTCAACTAGCCCTTCTAATAGATGTTTGAATGCACTGTAGATATCTCATTTCTATTTCTAGATGATACATAGTGCATATTTATGTTCAAAGAGGACCCATCATCTTTAAAATCATTCGTATGCATTTTGCAGCATTATTTAGGTACTTTTTACATCGTGTTAGCATAAATCATAAATTTCCTCCTATTATTTTCATGGTCAAACACGCTTTCTTGTATTTTGATGTTGATTGCAAGACATTATAATATTCATTGCCTGCCCTGTATGTTCATTGCAGATTAATTTTCATCACTTGCAAGGGGGCTATATTTTTCATTTTCTTGGCATGGTTATGAGTGGTAGAGATGTTCCTACATCCATTTGCACATTTTTTTTACTCTATTCTTGAACATAAATTATATATTCCCCTACATTCGATAGATTATCATATGCTGATGTTCTCTTGCAAAGTTGATACTAACATAGAACTTCAGTTATCACTACTCCAATATACTATGTAGTGCTTGTTTGAGTAACTTTCTATATTCATTTGAAACTAGCTCATATGTTGTCTCTGATTATTGTTGATCATTGCAAGCATGTCATGTTTAGGATTTCATTCCACATTGCTTATTCATTTGGATAATAGGGATCATTAGAAGTTGAATTTTAATTAAGATATATATATATTTTTCATTTAATATATGGTTGCTTGCTTTTAAAGTTTGGTTTCATATAGTTTTATTCTTATTCAAGTTCCTTTCAATTTAGTTCAGGTTAGGTTCTTTGTTGTTGTGAATTTTGATAGCCTCTTAATGTCTCCCTTGTTTAGGGAAATCCAAGAGTTTGGGCTTTCCCACCACTCTACGAAGAGTGTACATGGTAGGCAAAGAATGACACCGCGATTGTGAATCTTCAACCCCCACCACACTATGAAGATTGTGTATGGGACTTTGAGGTACCAGTTTAAAACACATTTTCCCCCGCAGGTGCTAAGGCATGTACGGCAACTAATTAAAGTTTTCCCCACCACACTATGAAGAGTGGGTAGAGGGCTTACATGCCTCTTTGTAAGTGGCATACTAGGTTTCCTCCCACCAAGTTATGAAGAGGGTGCATAGGAGGTCCTCCGACGAGCTGAAAATGTTAATTTCAGGATTTTGTTTTTTTGGAGGATTTTAGTTCAGCAAGATACCTTCACATCAAAGTAAGTGATGGAAATGGCGAAAAGTGTGCGCACAAGTATCTTCTTCTCTTATTTCTTCTTCTTTCTTTCTTTTTGTCTCTTTTTATACAACTAATATATATATATATATAAAGAGAGAGAGAGAGAGAGAGAGAGAGAGAGAGAGAGAGAGAGAGAGATGGTAAAGTGAATTTGTTGTAGGGATTTTAAGTGGGGGAAATTAAGTGAGGGGTTAGAGTAATGAAGGCTAGGGAATGTGGGTTAGGTAGATGAGGAATTATAGGAGTTTGAGTGATGGGCTGATTAGCCTTAGTGGGCTTATTTGGATGGTTAATGTGTGGTAGATTTGAGAAGTATACAGGAGGTGAGAGGGTAGGTAAGTGGGCCTTTGTAAGTGCGTTGGTGCTAGTTTGGATGAGTGTTGTTTGGGTTACGTGGGTTTAGGGAAGAGGCCAATTGGGGGAGGCAGCTTTGAGGTTCAATTGAGGTTGTGAAAAGAGGGGGGAGTTTGGTGGAACTACAAGCGGATGGAGGAGAGAGGGCTAAAGATAGGAAGAGGAAGGATATATGGGCTCAATTGGAGGCTTAATAATAGTCTGTTATGGAAGGGAGGATGTCGCTACAAGCATGCGATCAAATCAATGCTGGGAGGATTGGAGAATTGAGCTCGACTTGGTGTCTAGATGAGGCTATGAGGTCAAAACTGGGTGTGGATTCAAATGCTAAAGTTTGTCGAGAGGAAGGTTGACATAGTGGACTGTGGGCCTTGATGAGTTTTATTCGGTCTATGGGTCTGCGGGTCAGAGGCTACAAAAAGCTTGAGGAGGTTGAAGGAAGTGAAGATGGTAAGGAGGTTTGGAGGAAGAAGTGGTAGATGGGTGTTAATGGATAGAATCAAGGAATGTGAATAAGAGGAAGAAGAAGAAGCTCTATAGTTTGGCTATGGAAGATAATTGGAAGAAGGGCATTCATTCACTTTTTAACTGCGAGAGTGGCAACATAATTGAAATGAACTCATAGGATTTATAGACTATTTTGACATCGATCTGTAGGAATCTGAGCGAGATTTTAGCAGGATTCATGATGATAACATATATTATGAGTTATGAAATATTTAAGTGGATTACCAGTTATTTTAATAGAGGTCAACAAATCAAAGTAAAATTAGTTTTATCTAGGTTTCAAATTAGAAAAAAAAGATGTGTGTATAATGATATATATATTTTTCAAAGAATAATTTGTTAAAAATAATTATAATAGATAGCTTACAAGTTCCTGCATAGTAATTCACATGTTATAGAAATTTTAATGCTTAAATAAATATATTAATTTAGAATAAAAAACCATCACTATATAATAGAATATGACTTAGATAAAATGAATTAAAGGATGAATTTTTTTGAGTAATAGAATATTTGACATGTGTAGCTTATTAATAATCTTTTTTTGATCTTAAGAGAAAGCTTTAGTGTTAATATTCGATAAATAAAAAATCAAGTTCATCTGATAAAATTAGATCCGATTTGAAGTAGAGGGGAATTACACTCATTTATTAATATTGCTCATGACAATGAGTCTGAGTTACTTAATGACACTCATTTTGGTGCTTCAATGATCCACTATCGAATGAATAACAATATAGAAGATGCAAAGAAATGATATTCCACATGATTAGAGAAAGTTTGTTAGGGTTATCAAACATTTATGATATTCCAAGTTTGTACTAATAGTAGTGTATCACTTTTTGCCCCCACAGCAAGACAGAGAAGCCCTTAAAATTCTTTCCATTGATTCAGTGAGGCAGAGTACCTTAAATCCTTTTACTCCCTTCTAGAGTAGGAAAAGAATCTATGAATCCTTTTACTCCCTCCGGGAATAGGAAAAGAACTTGGGAATCTCTTTAGTTCCTCTTGGAGTAGGCAGAGAACCTTGGATCTGATGTTGATGAAAGTGTCCCTAGAGCCACAAAGGAACTATGAAAGAAGCTTGACAAAGATGGTATAACTCTTATATTGAGAAACCTATGTGAATCTCTCATAACTCCCCCACACATGGATTTCTCTCTCAAAGCTCTCTGCTCTTCCTTCTCTAAACTCTCTCTCAGGTCAACCCAACAGCAAAAGATATCTCAAAAGATTATTAGAAATCCTTCAATAGTTGGCTTAAAAAACCCTAAATTTCAAGAGATCCATCTTCTATTCATACAGTATGATACATATATTATATAGTACAAACAGTTCAATTCAAACTTATCCAGCAAGATCATTTATATGAACTGTTCAACTTTTATAAGACCTTGTATAGTACGATGCAAACAACTTAAGGTACGATCTGTAGAAATCCCTTCTATTCATTTAGAATAGTCCTTATGATGGCCAACTTCATACACAGGAGATTGTCCAACACTATATACATCATATAATACAATCAGCAAAAAATTCTTGGATTTCATTCAGTATGATCTATGTGATGTCTAATTTCATACACGATTAATCGTGCAATATGAACTATATTGTATAGTATAATTAATTATAAAAATTATTCAAGATTTCATTGCCTGATATTATGGGAGTAATTAAAAAAGATTTTAATTTGGGAGTATAGTACGAATCAAATTTTATTGTATAATCAATATAAAATTAGTATCTTTCTCAACCTCTAGCAGCTAGGGATTTGACAATGCATATTATGAAACCAAGATCGTACAGTATAAATTAATTTAAAAAAAAATCTCCTAAAAACATTTTTACTTCTCCCCCTGTGTGTCTGCAAGGTTACTCTGCAATAATATCCACCCAATTACATGATACACCTCAAGAAAAAAAATACATATTAAAATAAAAACTGTTTCTAACCCTAGTCTACGTAATCTTGAGCTGATCTCAATTTCTAGTGAACGGTGTACTGATTTCCTGAGATGTTAGTACATACAAACACAAAACAAAAATATCATAAAAATAAGAGAAAGCCATTAGACACAATAATATTTGTTATCATCAAAATCACAGTTTTTCAATTATTTTTGCAATAATCTCCCCCTTTTTTATAATGGCAAACATTATTATTTTAAAATTTTAAAAAGTTGCTTTCCTCTAAACTCCCCTTCAAATGAAGATTAATTATTAAAAAATGGAGTGTATTTTTTTTATTTTAAATAGTATGCAAACAATAATAATAACAAACAACACAACAAAAAACTACTCCCTCTTTTTCCCCCACAGCAAGGAGGAGAAGTGCTTACAAAATCTTTCCATTGATCTAGTGAGGCAAGTACCTTGAATCCTTTTACTCCCTCTTAGAGTAGGAAAATAACCTGGGAATCCTTTTACTCCCACCTGGAGTATGCAAAGAAACTTGGATCTGATGATGATGAAAGTGTCCCTAGAGCCAGAAAGGAACTATGAAATAAGTTTGACAAAGATGGTAGAAATCTTATGTTGAGCAACCTTTGTGAATCCCTCATAACTCCCCCTCACAAGGATGTCTCTCTCAAAGCTCTTCAATCTTCCTTCTCTAAACTCTCTCTTAGGTCAACCCAATAGTAAAAGATATCTCATAAGAGTATTAGAAATCCTTCAATAGTTGGCTTAAAAAACCCTAAATTTCAAAAGATCCATCTTCTATTAATACAGTATGATACATATATTATACAGTACGAATAGTTCAATTCAAACTTGTCTAGCAAGATCATTTAGATGAACTGTTCAACTTTAATAAGACCTTGTACATTACAATCCAAACAACATATGGAATGATCTATATAAATTCCTTTTGTTTATTTAGAATAGTCTTTATGTAGGCCAACTTCATACACGGGTGATTGTCGAGCATTATAGACATCATACAATACAGTAAGTAAAAAAATCATGGATTTCATTTAGTACGATCTATGGGATGTCTAATTTCATACGCAATTAATCATGTAGTATGAACTATATCATATAGTACAATCAATTATAATAATTTTCCATGATTTGATTTCCTGATATTACGGGAGTAATTAAAAATTATTTTAATTTAAGAGTATAGTACGAATCAAATTGTATTGTACAATCAATATAAAATTAGTAACTTTCTCAACCTCTAGCAGCTAGGGATTTAATGGTGCATATTATGAAACCATGATCATACAATATAAATTAATTAAAAAAGACTATCTCAAAAACATTTTTACCTCTCCCGTTGTGTTTCTGCAAGGTTACTCTGCAATAATATCCCCCTAATTACATGATACACCTATAGAAAAGAGAAAATACATAATAAAATAAAAATTGACTCTAACCCTAGTCTACCCAGTCTTGAGCTAATCAAAATTACTAGTTAATAGTGTACTAATTTCCTAAGATGTTAATACACACAAACACAAAACAAAAATATCACAAAAATAAGAGAAAGCCATCAAACACAATAATATTTGTTATCATCAAAATCACAATTTTTGAATCAGGTTTGCAATAATCTCCCCCTTTTTGATAATGACAAACATTATTGTTTTGAAATTTTAAAAAGTTGATTTCCTCTAAACTCCCCTTCAGATGAAGATTAATTATAAGAAAAGGAGTGTATTTTTTTTTTTATTTTAAATAATATCCAAACAACAACAATAACAAACAACACAAAAAATACTACTCCCCTTTTTTCCCCCATAGTAAGGTGGAGAAGCCCTTATAAAATCTTTCCATTGATCTAGTGAGGCATAGTACCTTGAGTCCTTTTACCCCCTCCTAGAGTAGGAAAGGATACTAGGAATCCTTTTACTCCCTCCTGGAGTAGGCAAAGAACCTTGGATCTGATGCTGATGAAAGTGTCAATAGAGCCACAAAGGAACTATGAAAGAAGCTTGACAAAGATGGTAGAAATCTTGTGTTGAGCAACCTTTGCGAATCCCTCATAACTCTTCCTCACAAGGATCTCTCTCTCAAAGCTGTTTGCTCTTTCTTTTCTAAACTCTCTCTAATGTCAACCCAATAGAAAAAGATATCACAAAAGAGTATTAGAAATCCTTTAATTGTTGGGTTAAAACCCCTAAATCTCAAGAGATCCATCTTCTATTCATACAATATCATACGTATATTAAACAGTATGAATAGTTCAATTCATACTTGTCCAGCAAGATTATTCAGATGAACTGTTCAACTTTTATAATGCCTTGTACAGTACTATCCTACCAACTTACGATACAATCTATAGAAATCCCTTCTGTTCATTTAGAATAGTCCTTATGACGGCCAACTTCATACATGGGTGATTGTCCAACACTATAGACATCATACAATACAATCAGTAAAAAGATCATGGATTTCATTTAGTATGATCTATGGGATGTCTAATTTCATACACGATTAATCATGCAGTACAAACTATATCATATAGTACAATCAATTATAATAATTGTCAATGATTTAATTGCTCGATATTATGGAAGTAATTAAAAAAGATTTTAATTTGGGAGTACATTACGAATTAAATTATATTGTACAATCAATATAAAATTAGTATCTTTCTTGACCTCTAGCAGTTAGGGATTTGACGATGCACATTATGAAACCAAGTTTGTACAGTATAAATTAATTAAAAACACTCTCTCAAAAAAATTTTAACCTCTTCCCCTGTGTGTTTGCAAGACTACTCTGCAAAAATATCCACCCAATTACGTGATACACCTCAAGAAAAGAGAAAATACATAATAAAATAAAAACTGACTCTAACCCTAGTCTACCCAATCTTGAGCTGATCACAATTGCTAGTGAACGGTGTACTGATTTCCTGAGATGTTAGTAAACACAAACACAAAACAAAAATATCACAGAAATAAGAGAAAGCCATCAGACACAATAGTGTCTGTTGTCATCAAAATCAAAGTTTTTGAATCAGGTTTGCAGTAATCTTCCCCTTTTTGATAATGACAAACATTATTGTTTTGAAATTTTAAAAAGTTGCTTTCCTCTAAACTCCCCTTCAGATGAAGATTAATTATAAGAAAAAGGAGTGTAATTTTTTTTAATTTTAAATAATATGCAAACAACAATAATAACAAATAACATAACAAAATACTACTCCTCCTTTTGACCTCACAAAAAAGAGGGAAAATAATAGGAAGAAAAATAGAAAACAGAAATATAAAATGCATAAAATCAAAATGACAAATTACTCAAGGTAAGGAAAGAAGTATTACAGACTTGAGAACCCTCATAGGCTTTTTTCAAAACATAATAAACTTACTCTACAAATAGAAGAGACCAAATAAGATAAGTGTTGACTTTATTGCAACTAAATGATTTGGATTCTGGAGTTTGCATACCCAGCTTAACATCTTCACAAGCTAAAATTCTTTGTTTAAACCAACATCTACTTCAAGAAATATATCAAATAGAATATTACTATAAACGTAATGAATGAAGAACTCAAATTTTCCAAAATCAAGTTTTAAACATATTATGAAACATATGGATGTTCTAAGATTTAAAGATTGAATAGAAAAAGAAGCTAATTTAAGTTGGGCTCATTTTGTGCCTCTTTTATTAGCTTTTGGCGCATATTGCGTATCTTTTTGTTTTTGACATATTTAGTGCTTCTTTTACTTTTGGCGTCATTACATATCTTTTAATTTTGGGCTCATTTTATTGCTCTTTTGACTTTTGTTTTACAAATTGCTTCCTTTTTAAATCTTTAAGATTCTCAGTTGTAAGATTATTCTCCAAATAGAAGAGAATAATAACTCACACTCTTAAATTGAGAAGAATAATCTACAAGGCAAACCCGAGTTTTCTAATAGGAATAAAGAGCCTGATGTAGAAAAATAATGAATTTCTTTCATGAAATAGAAGAATATATTAGGGATATAAAACATGTAGTATAGTGAGTAAGTTTTCATTTCAATATCTTAATTCCAATTTGATTTAGACATCTAGTTCACACAAGGAATTGTCATGCAAAGTAAATAAGAAGGGATATGAAACTTCATAAGATTCTTTTATCCTCTGAGTTTTAATAATGTTAATAATTACTTATTAAACATTTAAGTCAGAATAGAAGTATGTTTATTGCAAACAACAAAGAGCATTGTGGAGAGTTCATTCATACATTACGATCCAAATCGTACAGTACAAGTTCAATCATACTGTATGATCCAAGTCAGACAGTACAATCAATAGAAGCACATTTTCTACAAATTTCTCAAGTAAAAAGCACATAAAAGATATCTAAGATCACATAACTACCTATAAAGAAAAATAAATACTACTTGAAAGCAAGGAAATAAACACAATTTTTTTTTTTTTAAATTAAAGAGGATTACAACATAGGAGGTACTAAAAAAATGCAACACAGAAATAAAACAACAAAGCACAAAAGGAAACACAACCATAAAAGAAAAGTACAACATAAATAAACTAGTACAGATGTGCAGCCTAATCAGAAGGTGGTTGAAAAAACTTGCTAAAGCTATCATATTATTTTTGGATGGAGATGAACTACTTTCAGATGTTTCCAAACTATTCCCTATACCTACCCATATCATTTTCATGTTGGTTTTGTTGTTGATCCATGCGGGTCTCAAGTTTGTCAAATCAATGAATCAACTCATCGTATTAGTAGTGGTAAGGAGGTGGTGCAAGTGCATGATCAGATGCAGAGGCAGCTTCTCCTTCTTTATCAAAGAGCGGGTTTTTTGGCTCCTGATCTCTATGAAAGAGAATCTGGAAGAGGAATCTGAAAAGAAGATTGGAGTGTGGTCACGAGGAGCAGGATATGAGATGTTGTACTTTTTTATTCAAGATATACCCAATCACATGTCATAGTGAGAGGTTTTGCTTTTTCTTAGTGGTTGAGAGTCAAATGGAAATGGGATTTTGGATGTAATTAAATATCATTTGAGCTTCATCTATTTGGGTGTTTGACATTATGAAGTAGGGGAAAATTAATAGTAAGGGAGTTATGTTTATCTAGTCTCCACTTTTAGGGATGATAGATATTATCAAAATGTGTTGGATAACCAAGGAATTTTGATTTAGTGTGTGTACCATGGGTTGGTGATAGTTCAAGAAAGCATTTTGAAGTAAGAGGTTCAAAGCACTCCAGTCAAAATCAATTTTGGAGGCCATGGCAAGGGGTTTATTTCCTTTGGTGTTTAGCTGAAGATAGACTCCTACATCCTCTTTGGTGATTTCTATATTCTGACAACACACATAGAAAATCATTACAGTAGCATCCCCATTAATCCAAAGGTTTGCTGGAATCTTGACAAGGATTTTAGAGTGGAAGGGATTGGCCAAAGTCAAAAGAAATTGAAGCACAATGGAATTAAGAGGTCCATTATCGAGAAGCTAAGGGCCTGTTGATTAAGAAGCTTGGAAGGTGTGATCTTGACCTCTTTGAATTTTTAGTAGGCAGCTTCATCAGAAGCTATCATAAAGTGATCATCAGTAGTGCTAGCAGAGGAGGAAGAGCCTTGGGTTTGTTGACAGCTCTTTCAACTACCGGCCATTATAAAGGTTAAGATTACAAGAAGGCTTAGAAGGTTATGTGGAAAAAATTAAAGGAATTGGGTTGTTTAGATAGATCTTTAGCAAATCATACCGTACGATTATGATATCATACTATATGATCACATGCAATTATTTTGGCCAAATGATTAGTCAAAAATATGTGTATGTCATATAGTACAATTAGACTTTGTACTGGATGATAAGAGATATGGAGCTCATCCTAAGGAGTCAAGCTGCACAAATTTTATCAAAAATGTTTGTATGGTTTGATTAATTATAAATGTCGTACCAACCAAAATGAATTCATCACAATCTGGATTAACACATGAATCATCTAGACAAATAGGAGTTTGTATAGTACAATCCTCAATTATAGATTCAATATGGTTCACAAGGGTTGTGATTAAAACAGTAATGTATATATCGTATAGTACAAATGTGGTTCGTATAGTATGATCGAAGATGAAATTTTTAATTTGTAGGAAAGGACAGTGAAGTTCAGGGAAGGATTTGTGAGATGATTTGGACACAAGCATAAAATAAGATAATAACATCATCATGAGATCAAAAACAAGAACTAAAATATAATCAATAATAAAAATAAATTAGGGACTAAACAAGCAAAATAAAATCATGAAAATAATAAGACAATAGAAATAAAATGCACAAAACATATAAAAAGAAATAAGGACAACAAGAATAAATAGAATAGAAACATAAAATGGTTTTCTTAAAGCATGTTTATCGATCACACCTAATTTGGTTCTTAAGGTGCTGAAAGTTTCAAAAGCTAGTAGTTTTTTTAAATATCAGCAAGTTGATTTGTAGTGGCTATATATGTAGCTCTATATCTCCTTTGGTAACATGGTCCCTAATGAAATGGTTCCTTATATCTATATACTTAGTCCTAAAGTGTTGGATTTTATGGGCCTTCAAAAGGAAATTGCTCAATGGGGACAGAGTACAAAGGGTACGATTGCACTATCCCATAAGAAAAAATGATTGTAGGCATTTACACTCCTCATAAGAGGGCCAATGGAATAGCATATGAGATCATATATATGATTAAACATTGAGGATAATGGCTTTCACCTACACACCTCGATGGGTAATGATTTATATAACCTGATCAAAATTATGAGATTTCTCCCATCCAATATATCTGCTCGAGTGGGGTTTATTTGATGTGGGATTCACTTTCCCATACGCGCAAGCCTCTGTGGTTAATTACATCTTAAGCATGAGTCTAAGAAAACTCTTGATTAAGGAATATAAATTATTCTCACATATGGGTTTGACACATAGGGAGGAGTCTAAGAGCTTCCTATTCAAAGGGAAGGAAAGGTTCAACTTGGATTTGTCAACATGTATTGATAATATCATCATTTCAAAGAGCTAAGTAGGGAAAATAAATTGGAAAAAGATAACACTACACTCTGAACATACAAGAGAGAAAAATGAAGGTGGTGTCATCCATGTGACACAAGTAGGTGGGATTTATAGCCTCTGAAGAACAGAGGAGTTACTCATCGATGATGCATACTACAGGATACTGATATTAGTAGCCTTAAACTTTAAATTTATAGTGTGTTTAGTATTCTACACACAATACTAACTTCCATATCCTAGTTAATGCATTTTGGACTTATATCCTACCTGAAAATAAAATCTAGCTAAGCGCCTAGTCATATAAAATCCATATTGTCCAATCTTTATAAAAGATGGGTGGGTGGATGAAGTTTTTTTTTTTTTTTTTGGAAATTAAGGCTGATGTCTAGAGAGATTCCTAAGTAGCCTTGCCTTATGAATGGTATTATGCTCCTAAGACTAATGCAATTAAATTTTGATTTTAGTTAGTTTCTAATGTAATGCATACTAATCAAAATCTCCAAATAAAAAATGCTTAAAATTTTAAAAAGGCTTACAAAATAAATTTTTAGAAGAGTAGACTTCCCCAAGTTCAGCATCTCATCCCCATAGGTCAGATTATCTGAACTCTACCCACATGGAGGGAAGTGTTTAACCAAGGAAAGAGAGTAATGCAATAATACTCGTCGACCTTTAGCTCATTTCCAAGATCATTATCTTTCTATGTTATTTAATTTCTAAAATTTTAAATTTTAATTACGAGTAGAAGAATTTTATCTATAGGAGCCTTGTAAAATCATGCACAAACACATACAAAAAAGAAACCTATAAAAACATATCATTTCTACTATGCAAACAAAGTAAACACATCATTAAAAAAAAAAACCAACTAGAGAAAAAGTATCCAAAAGTCCATGGTAAGTACTATGTAATATAGAACCTAAGGCCTATAGAAAAGTAATGGTGGCCTGACTCCATCGATAACAACTTCGATTCTAATCCTACAGAATGACACAAATCATTAAAAATAAGGCATTTTTATCTTGAACCTTGTCTTTTAGCTCCTCTATTGGTCTCCTTTATTCAACTTTCTTGTAGTACATCCTCTAGAAAGATATCCAAATGAAAAGAAATTTCTTGTGAGGGGCTTTCTTTTCTCTTTGGATCCCTTATATTTAAAAATGCCTTATTTTCAAATTTTTACAACTCTATACTTGAATATAATTACATCAGGAATAGAAAAAAAAAATCTAAACTCTCCTGCAAGGTTATCCTAAAAAATTATAATCAAATATCGCAAGAAAATATATATGAAAATAAAAGAAAATGCTTAAGCCAGCCACACTTAGTCATGCTCTTTTTTATATGGTGTCTAAGCAGTTGAAGTACCTGTAATAATTATATATAATTTATTTATTTTTAGCCCCATTTTTTAGTGATGTATGAGTATGACCACCAACAAAAGATATCATAAGTATCAAAGTTAAAAGTGCTCTAATACCACTTAAAAGTTTGTCTAGGATATTAAGCCCTTATGAATTAGCCCGAGGCTAACCAAGAGCGGGGGTGGCGGTATTTAAACAATTCTTCAAATAAAATCACAACCACAACCAATAAATAACCATAGAAATTTAAAGTGTGAATATTTAAATGCAAAAAAATAATAAGAAAGACCATGCCATATTTTATAGTGGTTCGGTCAACTTGACCTATATCCACTCCCTGGAGCCTCTCCTCTGGGTATTATACTAAACTCAGCGTCTCTCCATTTGCCCCCTTAGCAAGGTGGAGAAGCCAGTATAAAAACTCCTTTCCACCAACCCCGATGAGGCAGATAACCTATCTCCTTTTGCTTCCTCCTGAAGTAGATAGAGAACACAACTCCTTTTGCTTCATCCTAAAGAAAGCAGAGAACCTCGACCAGGTATTAAAGTAGACCTCTCTTGAACCTCCAAGGAATGAAGGACAACTATCAGAGAAGACAACACGGATCCTTACTTGGAGTAACCTTTGTAAAACCCATCATAAACTCTCCCTCATAAGATCCTCTCTCTCTCTCTCCCCCTTACTCTCCCTCTCCTCTTTGATCTCTTAGGTCAGGATAGTAGCAAAAGATCTCCACTTGAGAAAATAAGAGATCTTATAAAGAAGGGCTTCAAAGTTGCCCTAATTTGTAATTAATTGTCCTGTACGATTAGTTCAAGTCATCGAATATCATCTATAACATCAACCTGAATGGATATATGAACAATGAAAAATTAACTTGATCGTCTGAGCTGATTAGTACAAACCATCACATATCATCCAAAACATCACCCTACAAAGATATCTGGATGATGAAAAAATAACTTGATCGTCTAGGATGATTTTAGATCATCCTGGATGATTACTTCAAATCAATACATATCATCCAGAGTATTATCTAGGTTGTCTATGAAGAACTAAAGTTGTTTAACTAATCGTCCCTAACAATCCTACGTTCATCCAAGACAATATGATTGAGCAATCAAACCTTAATTATTTTCCTTAATTATTAAACTAATTTAGGCATAATTGAAGTAAATTGTCCAAGACGATGTCTTGGATGATGTCCAAAAAGAAAACATGCCTAAAAGGTTGTGGCGGCTAATTCTTTCTGATTTGAGCCTATCATCCCGGACGATGATAATATCATCCAGGATGATTTACGTAATTGTGGGTGCCTTAACATGGATGCCCTAATTAGGATTTTTATTTTTAACTGATCATCCAGGATGATTTTGGATCATCTCGGATGATATGATCAAAAATAAAAAAACTCTAAAATAGTAAGAATTTTTCTCCCAAGCATGTGTGTGTAAGGTTACTTAGCATCAAGACCCATATTTTTATAATGGACTCAAGAAAAGGTAAAATACACTTAACGTATATTACAAGATGACTCAATCCTAATCTATCCAATATTGAGCTAGTTTAATTTACAATTTTCTTATGGACCTGAAATAGTAGTAGGTGAGGCAATCGTAGAAAAATAGAAGTAACAAAAATGTTTGGTATCATCAAAATTATAAATCTTGAATTTAGATTCATAACAATCTCCCCCTTTTTATGATGGCAAAAAATCAAAATAAAATAAAACAAAAACATAAGTAAAATAGTATGACAAAATAACTCAAACACTACCTACTACTCCTTTTGACATCACAAAAAGGAGGAGAAAACCCGAAACGAAAAGTTAAATAGTAGACGAAAAAGAAGAACAAAAGCAAAGTTTTTTTTGTTATAAATTCTCAATGTGATTGAAATAAAAATTTATAATAATTAATGAGTTAACATCATCAAAATCTGAAAAATGGTAGAATATCTGATTCTGTTAGTCCTAGCTCGGACTTCTCTTGCGGGAAATCATTTTATTAAAATAGAAGACATAACTCATACAAACTAATTGGATAAGAAAATGAGGTCCGTTCAAAACTTGGTTCCAAAAAATAATCTTATAGAGTAATATACCAAAGTAATTTTTCATAATCTCAAAATTTGAAATCAAGCCTTGAAAATATCAAGTGACACATGAATTCTTCTAAGATTTAAAAGTTTGAAAGAGAAGGAAGCTTGCCTTTTATAGGCTCATTTTATCCCTCTTGTCAATTGATTGGCGCACTTTAAGCATCTTTTGATTTTTGATATACTTTGCATATTTTTCATTTTTTTTGCGGTCATTACGCATCTTTTCAATTTTTCTTCTTTTTGGAGCTCATTTTATGCCCTTATCATTTTTTGCAAGCTAGATCCCTTTTCAAGACTCTTAAAAACTCATAGTTGTGAGTATATCTTCCAAATATTATAGAAGAGAAACTCACTCTCTAATATGAGTAAAAATAAACCACAAAAGAAAATTAAATTCATATGATAAATGTAATGACAAGATTTCAAAAAATTTGAAAGTAATATAAAGACAATGAACATTATATATATATAAGATAGAGTACTGTAGCAAGATAAAAATGATTTCAATTTCAAAGTCCAGTAGTTAATTTAAGAAATACATTTGTTTAGAAAAGAAAATTACACTGCTAAAAGTGGTTAAGAAAGGAAAATAATCAACGGTATTTCTCCATTTAACTAATTTAGAGATGTCAAACATTGACTTCAAATTTTCAAAACAAAAAATAAGGCATAAAATATCATTTTAGCAGTAATCATAAAAAGAAGAAAAACTAAAATAACATAAATAAAACACGAAAAATAATAACAAGTACAAAATGAAACAAACAAATTAGAAACAAACAAAAGGAGAAAAAATAACAATAAGGAACAAAATATGAAATACAGAATTTAGTAAACATCAAGTTTATGCATTTATGTCAATAACACCCAATCTGGTCATTAAGTTACTGAAAGAGTCAAAAGCCAGTGGTTTAGTAGAGATGTCAGCCAGTTGATTTTCAGTTGTCACATGGTGTAACTCAATATGTCCTTTAGTCACATGGTCTCTAATAAAGTGATGCCTTATATTAATGTGTTTGGTTCTTGAATGTTGGATAAGTTTCTTAGAGATATAGATGGCACTAGTGTTGTCACAAAGGATTGAAATTATGCCTATATGTAATTCTAAATCCAGAATTTGTTGCTTTAACTAAAAGACTTAGGCCACACAACTTCCTCAGATAATGTAGTCAGCTTCTGCAGTGGAAAGAGCAACATATTTTTATTTTCTACTAGACTAGGAGATTACAGACGGTCCTATGAATTGGCAAGTCCTATAAGTGCTCTTTCTATCCACTCTATATCATGCAAAATCAAAATCAGATTATATAATAATCTTAAAAGAAGTGTTGTGCCTAGGATACTATATTCCTAAGTTTTGGGTCCCCAATAGATATCTAAGAATTCTCTTAACTGCAATAAGGTGAGATTCTTTAGGGTCAGCTTGAAATCTAACACAGAGACAAACACTAAATATTATATCAGGTCAGCTTATAGTTAGGTAAAGTAAAGATCCAATCATCCCTCTGTACTTCTTTTGATCAACATATTTTTCATTTGAATCCTTATCCAATTGAACATTGGAGGTCATGGGAGTGATTATTAGCTTGGATTTATCCATTTCATATTTCTTTAAGATGTCCTTTATGTACTTTGATTGACTTAGAAAGGTTTCATCATCTAATTGTCTTATACTAAACCCTAAAAAATAAGACAACTCTCCCTTCATACTCATATCAAACTCCTTATTCATTATTTTTGAAAAATCATCACAAAGCTTTTTATCAGAAGATCCAAAAAATATATCATTTATATAGATCTGAACAATGAGTAAATCATCTCCTATTTTTCAAAGAAAAAGGGTGGTGTCTACGCTCCCCTTAACAAACTCCCTCTCTAGCAATAAAGTGTTAAGCCTCTTATACCAAGATCTGGGTGCCTGTTTTAATCCATATAAGGCCTTTTTAAATTTGAAAACATGATTTGGAAATTAGGAACTCTCAAAACTTGGGGATTGCTCTATAAACACATCCTCTTTTATTACCCCATTTCAAAAGGCACTCTTGACATCCATTTGGAAAAGCTTAAATCCCTTATAACAGGCAAAGGCTAGTAGCACCCTAATGGCTTCCAATATAGCTGTAGGGGCAGAGGTCTCCTAAAAATCAATCCATTTTATTTGGTTATACCACTTACCCACCAATCTCGCCTTATTCCTAACTACCACAATAGAATCATTCATCTTATTCTTAAAGACCCATTTGGTTCCAATTACACTTTATCCCTTTGGTCTTTTTTCAAGCTCCCAAACATCATTCCTAACAAATTGGTTTAGTTCCTCTTGTATGGCTAAGATCCAAAACTCATCAAATAAGGCTTGATTGATATTGGTGGGTTCAATCATTGAGATAAAGGTAGAGTGGCTCACTTCCTTCCTAAGTCCATGCCTAGTTCTAATACCTTTAGAAGGGTCTCATAAGATCTGTTCTTTAGGATGACTCAAAGAATATCTCCAATCTCTTGGCAAAGTGTCTATAGGTTCAACCCTTTCCTCTAGATTTGCATTCTCTACTCATTGGGTAATCTCACCTACTATGTCAATGTCTTGGGACTCTACCCTCTTCTTTAAATTTTTAACTCCTTTGGAAATCTCTCCAACACCATCTTCATCCCCAACTCTAGAGTCTTCAAGATCAGATTCATCAAATACTACATGAGTAGTCTCCTCCGCCACCAATATCCTTTTATTAAATACCCTAAAGGATTTTCCAATACACGAATATCCTAATAACACTCCTTCATCAGATTTTGGGTCAAATTTCCCTAAGTGTAACTTATCATTATTAAGAATAGAAACCTTATAGCCAAAGATATGGAGTTGGGAATGATTTGGTGTCCTACCCTTAAGGATCTCATAGGGTGTCTTATTAAGTTTGGCTGTAACATTCATTTTATTCAACACATAACAAGCTATGTTTACCACCTCAGCCCAAAAGTATTTTGGAAGTGAATACTCAATAAGCATGTCTCTAGCGGCTTCTACTAAGATTTAATTTTTCCTTTTAGCTACCCCGTTCTATTAAGGGTTCCTAAGAGTTGAGAAGTTGTGGCTAATCCCCTTATCCTCACAAAAGTCTCCAAATCTCTCATTTTTAAACTCTCCCCTATGGTCACTATGGATGGTCAAGATCTTATAACAAAACTTTTTCTGAATCTAAGTGGATAAGTATCTAAAATCATCAGATGACTCACTCTTATGTGATAGAAATTTAATCCAAGTGAACCTCGAGTAGTTATTGATGATCACAAATCCATAAACTTCCCCCATAAGCTAGCAGTGTTAATGGATCCAAACAAATCCATGTGAAGGACTTTTAAAGATCTAGAGGTGCTAATATCCTTAATGTAATAAAAAATGGATTGGGCTTGCTTCCCTAGTTGGCAGGCATCACACAAGTGGTCTTTGGTGAACTTAAGCTTGGGGACACCTCTAACTAGGTCTTTTTGGGTCGCTTTCCTAAGGATTTTCATATTGGCATGACATAATCTCCTATACCACAACCAATACTCATCAGCAATAGTTTTTAAACAGAATGAAACAACACATTCAATATTATTTAAATCAAGCATGTAAACATTGTTAATCCACTTTTCCTACAAAATAGTATTATTATTTAAACTAATAATACATGTATTTTCCAAAAAACTAATGATGAAGCCCTTATCGCATAGCTGATTGATCCATAACAAGTTGTGTTTCAGTCTATCTATAAGCAAAATATTTTCAATCAAAAGGTTCTTGGAGTTTTTGATTATACCTTTTCCCACCACTTTCTTTGTGGTGTTGTCTCCAAGAGTGACCTTGCCTCCATCCTGGCCTCTAATGAAACGAATTGGTTGGCATCTTCAGTCATGAGCATCTACTGTCCAACTACCACATGCTCTCATGAGGCCTTTTGTGAGAGCAATCCTACAAAATTATCAACCGTCAAATTTATGAACCCAAATAGGTTTGGGTCCCTTCTTATGGAAAGACGATAGCGATGAATGTGTGTTATGTTATGAATTATTCAATGTGGGTATCCACACCCAATGTTTACTATGGTGAATAGTGCAAGTGTGTGAAATGTGTCCTAGCATACCATATGAAAAACATCTAACTCTAAGAAAAGGATTTACTATCTACTCAGGTGGTGAAGCTTCTTCTTAATATTATGTGATACATGGAAAGTTGGTTTATTATTTTCAAAAGCTTTGAGTATTTCTAACTTCTTAAACTCTTTTTCTAACTCAATATGAGACGACTTCAACGAATCATTTGCATCAGTTAATTCAATATGCTTTTATTTAACTCATTAAACTTATCAAGTAATGATATTTAATTGCTATCAATTATAGAGTGATCCTTAAATAGAACTTCATGCTCTTTTTATAGATTTAAAAACTTCAATTTCAAACTAGCATGTAATTTCTTAAGTTTCATATATGATGCATGAATTTTCTCATAAACTTCAAGTAATTGATCATAGCTCAGTTCGTATACCTCTTCTTGGTCAGACTGACCAAGATAATCACCGGCCATCAAGCACAAGTTTGTTGTCTCCTCCTTAGCTTTAGTCTCAGAGGAGTCCAATACAGAATCCACCCATATTACTTTTTGAAATTACTTCTTGTCCTTCATGAACTTGGGTTTCATCCCATTTTTCTCCTTTCTTGGATGAGCCTTAAGTAAAGGATAATCAGCTTTGACATGCCCTAGTTTCCTGCATTTAAAATAAACTGTATCAAAAGAACTTTTAAAACTTTTGATATTCTTACTTTTTTTCCACTTATGATGATGCTTGTGATTTTTCCTTTGAAAATTTTTGAATTTCCTAGTGATTAAGGCAACATCATCACTTTCAGACTTACAAGAATCAGTGTCCGTGTTGTTGGCCTTTAGCACCACAGTTCTCTCCTTATTTTTCTCACCTGCATCAAGTTATCTTTGGTTCACTCCTTGCTCATAAGCAATGAGTGACCCAAGTAAGTTATCAATAGAATAAGTATTTAATCCTTAGATTCAATAATTGTAAAAATCTTAGTATCAAAGAAAGAAGGCAAGCATCTCAAAATTTTATTGACTCTTTTATAGTTAGTTAAATCTCATCCTAAGGTATGCAATGAGGTGTCAATTTGAGTATACCTAGTATACATGTCAGAAATTGATTCAGTAGGTTTCATACAAATACATTCATAGTCATGCAATAAAATATTCAACCTAGATTACTTAACTTCATTTGTACCTTTATAAGTAACAATCTATCCCAATTTTTTTTACCAATTGCATAAGTTGAAACACTCGTGTAATCTTTCAATTTCGAAGCATAGAAAAAATAGTTCAAGCATTTTGCATTAAGTTGTGCTAAATCCTTATCATCAAAAGTTTATTTAGTAAAAAAAAATTAGTTTTAATGTCATTAATTTCACATGTTGGTGATGAATATCCATCCTTAACAAGAATCCACATGTGATAGTCAATCGATTGTACAAATATAGACATATGAGTTTTCCAAAAATCAAAAGGAATATTGTGAAACAAAGATAGTCGGGTAATAGAATACCCTTCCGCAGTATTATGATTACTAAAGTAAGCCATGGATCAAAATTCAAAAGTTTTTAAAAACTCAATTTTATGAATCCCGCTCTGACACCACTTGAAAGTGCTTTAATGTCACTTGAATGTTCGTCAGGGATGTTAAAGCCCTTATGAACTAACCTGAGGCTAACGAAGAGGGGAGGTGAATTGATATTTAAAAAATTCTTTAAACAAAATCACAACCACAACTGAATAATCACCACTTAAATTTAAAGTGCGGAAATTTAAATGCAGAAAAACAATAAGAAATAACACACCAGATTTTGTAGTGGTTTGGACAGCAGCAAAATATCTCCACTTGAGAAAATAAGAGATCATATATAGAAGGGATTCAAATTTTCCCTAGTTTGCAATTAAACATCAAACATCATCCAGGATGATCGACTGATCATCCTGTATGATCAGTTCAAATTTAAGTCAAATAGCTAGGACGATTTGGGAGAGTCTGGACAATTAGAAGGTTCCTTCATTTATATCGTCCAAGAAGATAATATATAATCATATACAATTAGTTCAAGTCATTGAATATCATCCAAAACATTACCCTGGATGGATATCTTAATGATGAAAAAGTAACTTGATAGTCCAGGACGATCTCATGATCATCCATGCCGATTAGTATAAATCATCACATATCATCCAGGATATCGCCCTGGATGGATATTTGAATGATGAAAAAAGAACTTGATCATACAAAATGATTTTGGATCATCCTGGTTGATTAGTTCAAATCAATACTTATTATTCAGAGACATGTTCAGGTCATCCAGGAAAAATTAAGGTTTGTTTAATTGATCATCCCGGATGATCCTGCAATCGTCTAGGACGATATGATCGAGCAATCAAAACTTAATTATTTTTTTAATTACCAAACTAATTTAGGCATAATTGAAGTGCATCATCAAGGATGATGTCCTAGGCGATTTCCAAAAATAAAACAAGCCTAAAAGGCTGTGGCAGCTAATTGTTTTCTGATTTGAGCCTATCATCCCCTGACGATGATAATATCATCTAGGATGATTTGCTTAATTACATCTGACTTAACTAAGATGTCCTAATTAGGGTTTATGTTTTTAACTAATCATCCAGGATGATTTTAGATCATCTCGGATGATATAATCAAAAAAAAATTTAAAATAGTAAGAATTTTTCTCCTAAGTGTGTATATGCAAGGTTACTTAGTATCCAGACCCATATTATTATAATGGACTCAAGAAAAGGTAAAAGACACTTAACGTACACTACAAACTGACTTAGTTCTAATCTACCCAATCTTAAGCTAGTTTGATTTACAATTTGATATTATAGACCTGAAATTTTAGTAGGCGAGGCAATCGTAGAAAAATATAAGTAACAAAAATATTTGCTATCATCAAAATTATAATTCCTGAATCCAGATTTGCAATAAAAGTCACTCCTAACCTATGGGTAATCTATTTCTTATCACATCATAGAGATAATATAGTAATTAAGATCATCACCACATCAATTATTCAGAAAACAAAAATAACCAGCACACATGCCCTTATAAATCACCACATTACATAAATAGAAAGAAAAAAAAAAACACCGGCCTATCCTAAAGCTAGAAGTTGTGTGCTAAAAAAATAGTTCTATGTGTATGTAGTAGGTTATGTGGTCTCAGGTATGTCCTATGTTGGATAATTAGTTCAAGTTATTTGTGATTTGATTTGTTAAAGATCAAAGTAGAATTTTAATTAAAGTTTAAATATTAGTTTTTTGAGGTCAATTTTAATTAATTTAGTTGGCTTGTCAATTTTAATACTTAGGGTAATATTCTCCAAAGTTTCAATTGAATTAGCAAATTTTGGAATGCCCAGGGTTATTCTATCCTATAAATCAAAGGGGTCAAAAGTTGACTTTTAGAAACATACTAAGTTCTAGATTTTTAATATTTTTATTACACATTAGACACTTTGGGGAGTAATTAGGCTTTGATTTTGTTGGATTTGGAGCTTTCTAAACTAAGTTAAAATTTTTAGAAGTTCGGGCCTAGTTATTATACTACAATTGACCCAAGAGTTCATTTTTGATTTAGCTTGAATTCTATAATTTTCATATTTTTAATAAATACTATATTTTAATTAGTGTTGAATGCTTTTTAGATTGCTCAATATATATTTTTCTAGAATTAGTTATGACTTTTCAAAGTTTGGGTACTTATGAATTATTAAAATTGCTTAATTAATGGTATTTTAGGCATTTTCATTTAAATGAATTCTAAACCTCTTAAGATCAACTCCAAATGTCAGGAATGACCTAAGCAAGTGTTTTCAAGTGTTTCAAATTTTTTTTTTTAATTTTTAATAATTTTAATTATTAATTTAAGTAAAATATTATTTTTAATTGAAATTAAATTAGTTTCTGAATTAAGGTACAATTAAGGGGCATTTAATTTTCATGGATTAAGAATTTAATTCTAAATATTTTGATATAATATTTGTAATTTTTAGGTTTAATTTGGATTTATTAAAATTTTTGAAAATTTTAGGATTTAATTAAATGGGTAAATTATGGTTAATGTTAAATTACTTAGAAGATCCTAAAAAATTCTAGAAAATTCTTGAGGATTTGAAATGTCACTAATTTTAAATATTTTTAAGTTTCATGATATTGGAGGTTTATCATTATCCCTAGAATTTCTCTAATTCTCTAGATGGGTCCTTAGTTATTATTTGGAAGATATCGCTAGGTTGAATGGGTTCAAATTAGGTGTCATGACTAACCCTTGAGTAACATAAGTACATACAACACACCATTACAAGCTATGTGCCTAGAACTAGGAGAAACCTAGGCTTAGTGCTCGTGCAAACTGAACTAGCAAAGATCAAAAACTAATTTAAAGTACAACTAATCACTAATCATTTCCTATGAATTTCATTTGCATGCTAAACCTATGTTTATGATTTCAAAGAGCTCTCTCAATATTTAAAGATTTAATATATATATA